>NC_081555.1:54974813-55288032 GCF_963082655.1 Stomoxys calcitrans | reverse complement strand
TGATCTGTGGAATGTTATGCTCTATTTATATTTGCCTGTTACGACCCTTTATGCGTTTTAATTATTTTAGTTTTTTTCGGCCGATATTAGGCAATTTATTTTCTTTCAAAAAATTTAACTCTTCTCTTTCATTTAATTGTACTGTATTAACTGTCTTTGCAAAAACCCATCAAAAATTATACAGCAGTAATTTTCAGCAAACCACAGACTTTTCAGCAGTCAAACTGCTGTTCCGAAACTGCAAACGTTTAGCTATGACACCAAAATAAATGCTGTAATATCGGCAAAATTACCTACTGACAAACAGTAGACAAATTTTGCTATTATCAGCATGTTTTTTCTATGAGTGAGGGATTTATTGCTCCAATCAGTTTTCTGAGGTATAGTAGTGCAGTACTTTTTTTTATCAAATTTAAGTTCACACAATTTGTCGTTCACACACACTAGGCCATACAGATTCGGCTGAGTGGTGAACAGCAGCAGGATTTTTGTGTCATTTACTAGACCACAACGCCATATACACTCAGAGAAATATGTTAATAAAACTGATAAAATGTTTGCTGCAACAACATAAAGTCTCCTGAAATTCTTACAAGTTTTTAATGTATTTTTTATATTTTCAGTATACAATAAATATTTTACCAATGGCAAAAATTATTTTTGTATTTTCAGGCTACAATTAACATTTTACCACTTAGCAAAAAATTACTAATGTCTACTTTAGGAAATTTTTTGTTCTAACTGCAAATATTTTTGCTGATTTTACTATTAAAATTTCGTAGACATATTGCTTTTTTTATTGTCTTGAAATATTAGAACAATAAGCGATTTTCGCGCACATCTTCATAATCCCGTCTGTCAGTTGTAAAAGTGTCTTGACACTCAGAGAAATTTGTTAGTTAAATTAGCATTAAAATTTCTGTAATAAAGGTTGATTTTTTTGAAGTTAGGATTTTCATGCATTAGTATTTGACAGATCACGTGGGATTTCAGACATGGTGTCAAAGAGAAAGATGCTCAGTATGCTTTGACATTTCATCATGAATAGGCTTACTAACGAGCAACGCTTGCAAATCATTGAAATTTATTACCAAAATCAGTGTTTGGTTCGAAATGTGTTCATTCACCGTAACGTTGCGTCCAACAGCATCTTTGAAAAAATACGGTCCAATGATTACCAGCGTACAAACCACACCAAACAGTGCATTTTTCGGGATGCATGGGCAGTTCTTGAACGGCTTCTGGTTGCTCTTCACTCCAAATGCGGCAATTTTGCTTATTTACGTAGCCATTCAACCAGAAATGAGCCTCATCGCTGAACAAAATTTGTCAAAATTTTAACACATTTCGAACCGAACACTGATTTTGGTAAAAAAATTCAATGATTTGCAAGCGTTGCTCGTTAGTAAGTCTATTCATGATGAAATGTCAAAGCATACTGAGCATCTTTCTCTTTGACACCATGTCTGAAATCCCACGTGATCTGTCAAATACTAATGCATGAAAATCCTAACCTCAAAAAAATCACCCTTTATTAGAAAGACTGCTGAAATAATTTTTTGTTAAAATAGCAAACGTTTATATCCTCCACAATGGATCTCATTTGTCTAGTTCTTTTCACGGTTTCTCTTTAAAGGCAGAACTTAAAATGGATCAAGCAACAAACTCCATGAAGTTTTTTTTTAAAGGCTGATTTTTTAAGAGCTATAGGAAAGTTTTTCAAAAAAAATAAGACACAAAAAATTCAGAAAAATGCATATGTTTGAAGAATATTTCATGGAAATGTTGACTGTGACTGCGCCTCAAATGATTCATCCGCACGAATAAATGCTTTAATGTTGTCTTCCAATGCGTCAATTGAAGTGGGATTGTCTGTATAGACATGAGCTTTAACATAGCCTCACTAAAAATAGTCTAAAGGTATTATATCGCACGATCTAGGCGGGCGGTCCCAAACGTGAAATAAAAAGTTCAACTCGCCTCTCAATAAATTCATTGTTATGCGTGCTGTGTGGTATGTGGCACCGTCTTGTTGGAAGCAAATGTCATGCAAGTCAATCTCTGGCAAAAAAAAAGTTGGATATCATCTCGCGGTAGCGCTCACCATTCACAGTTACATTACGATTCGCATCATCTTTAAGGAAATACAGTCCAATGATACATTAGCCTATAAACCGCACCAAGCTGTCACTTTTTCTGCATGCATTGGCAGCTCTTGCGCTTCTAACCCGCGGATATACATGTATTTCACCGTGGTATCGTGTTAAAAATGACACCTTTTATGAGCTTAAGATGGTAAATCAAATGATCGCTATATTTATAGTCCGATGTTGACGACCAAGAACACACACAATGGGAGATGAATATCGAGTAGACAATGTATAGGAAAAAAATTTAAATTTGAAATAAAAGCGCATTAATTTCGACTCTTCCTAATGGATCGCATTTGACAAGTTGCTTCAATGATTTTTTCAAATATATAGGAATTATTTGCTGTTAAGGTCTGATATGGATCGTACTTGTCATTGCGGTAAAAAATCATTTAAAAATACCATGTTTAAAATGTCAGCCAAACCGGATAAAAATTGAGCACTCAGATGCTCCAGAAGTCGATTCTGGGAGATCCATTTATAGGAAAGGTCAAGTTATGAACCGATTTAGATCATACTTAGCGTGGAGCTTAAAAACATAAACTCTACATGCAAAATTTCAGCCAAATCGGATAATAATTGCGTCCTCCAGAGGCTCAAGATGTTCAATCGGGAAATCGGTTTATATGGGAGCTATATCAGGCTTTGGACCGGCTCACACTATACTTGGGACATCTGTTGGAGATCACAGGAGAAGTCAATGTGGAAATTTTACGCCAAATCGGATAAGAATTGCGCTCTCTAAAGTACTCCAGAAATGTAATCTTTAGATCGGTTTCAAAACATGAACCGATTTCGTCCATTTACAAATTAAACGTATTTCTGCTAAATTTCAAGCGGCTGACTTGACTTGAAGGGCGGACGGACGAACATGGCTAAATCGACTAAGAAATGACGATCATAAATATGCACACTTTTTGGGTCTCAGATCAATTTTTCACTCCCTTAGTTAAAATGGAATGACGAAATTAGTCTACCAACTTCCTGTGGTTGGGGGTACAATAAAAAGTGGGTTCAAAAGTAAAGGAGCGGGAGTGGAGCGGAACAAAAAAATTTCCCAGAGCGGAACGAAAAAAACTTTGCCGGAACGGAGCAGAAAAAATGTAACCGCTCCGGATCCCTGTGCCTAGATTAGTATACCACATGGATGGGGTATACTAATCTAGTCACGGCGAAATACATATATATCCGCGAGCCAGAAGCATGGCAAGAGATACCAATACATCCAGAAAAAGTTACAGTTTGCTGCAGTTTAAAGGCTGGTGGTATCATTGGACCGTATTCCCTCAAAGATAATGCGAATCGTAATGTAACTGTAAATGGTTCCAACAAGGCGGTGCCACATGTCACAATCCCTGGTGTTGGTCATCAGCTTAAAAATGCTTAAAGAATAATCCTGTTTCAAACAAGTAAAAGCGTGCTAAGTTCGGCCGGGCTGAAACTTGAGTACGCCCGCCCATGGATTCCGGTAAAAAGGTATCCATATTAACTGATAACATATTTTGGCCTCATGAAGTCATATTGAGATATTGGTGCTTAGGGGGGCCTTTATCACCATATTGACCTATTCGGAAAAAAACTTTTCTCTGATGTAGTAAATCAAAAGATAGAGTTTTGGGCCAAATCAGGTGAAAATTTAGGCTTCTAAGGGCTGAAGAAGTCAAATCCGGGTATAGGTTTAAATGGGGGCTATGTCTGTTTGTTTGTAGAATCAATTCAATCATACTTGGCGTGGATGTTGGAAGTTATTCGTCAAGTCTGTGTTCCTAATTTCAGCAAAATCGGATAAAAATTGAGATTCCTTTTTCTTTAAAAAAAATTCCATTAAAATTAGTTTGTGTTTAGAGAAAATTTCATCATAATTTTGTGCTTAAGAAAAGTAATTTTTCGGCGCCCTTGGCCTGAGCTCAATTTTGTATGTGTAAAATGTTGTTAGTATGAAATTTTGTAATTAAAGAAAATTTCCCCCCCTGACAAATGCGATTCATGGTGGAGGGTCTATAAGCTTCTGCCCGGACGAATATAGCACGTTTTTACTTGTTTTTTTTTTATTTTGACTAAGGAATCAAAGGTTTTTGACAGCAAACTTAAGGCAATTTAGTTGTTTCCTAAAATATTATTTATATGATACAATATAATATATCAATTAAATAATTGAAATATTGTTAGCTCTATTAACTTTGCTATTATAAATATTTGCTCTTATTGATACCTTCCTATTGGTAGTGCTTTTAATTTTCCTCTATCGTCTGTCTCATCACACTAGCACGTGTGCCTCAAATAAATCCCAAATAAAGTTTAACCCTATATGCAGGTGAAATTTGTTAAAATACCCTTTGATGCCGGATTTCTATTTCTTTTCTTCCATGAAAATAAAACGTGCAACTTGATACAATTTGAACATTTGGCAGAGTGGCAAAAAGACACGCTTCGTTAACGGAATTATTTCGCACTGCAAATACCCACCATTTTATTTTATGCAGTAAGCGTTTTTGGCTAATTCGAAAAAAATAAATATTGTGTCAATTTTCCAGGGATTTTTACTCGAATCCCCTTTTCGCGAGGAGAGAATATAAACTGAAAACAACCCTCAAAATTGCATGACTTCTCGATAAAAGTGAAGTGAAATACGTGCTTTTTTTCATTAAGAAATTTTAAGAGTCTTTATATCTTTAATGGCCAATACACTGTTCAAAGGCAAAATTAACGAAGGATAGCAGCGGGATTGTGAGATAAGAAAGAAAAGAATGAGTAAATTCTTGAGTGACTCTGAGGGTTACTGTATTTGTGTCTTCATTATACCCTACACCACCATTGTGGTATAGTGTATTATTATAACTTTGTGCATTTGTTTGCAAAGAACGATAGAAAGGAGAAGAGCTAAACCCATTGATAAGTTTACCGATCAGTTTAGAATCACTTCCTGATTCGGTTTTGCTATGTCCATCTGTCTGTCTGCCCATTTATCCTTGTGATCAAGTTACAGGTCGCATTTGTTGTCCGATTGTCATGAAATTCTTCACAAGCCTCTTTTTTGCTCCAATGACGAACGATATTGATTTTGATCGTCTCATATAGCTCCCATATATGTCTTTCATCTTATATGGCCTTCGAAGGCCGTAGTCGCAATAATTTTTATCCGATCTTTACAAAACTTTGCATGACATGTTTTATTTGACGTCCCGCGTGGGCAAAATTTCATAAAAATCGGCAAAGATTTAGATAAAGCTCTCATATATATATATTTTATTCGATATGGCCTTTTAAGGCTTTATTTAGGTTTTATGCAATTTTTCAAAGGGACGTATCCCTGTCTATTTATCGCCGAGTGTTGCTGACATTATTGGCAAGCGAGTAAAATAGAAAACAATTTGTGTCATCATTCAAACTGAATGACAAATACAAAAAGTGGACGGACGAATCGCTATGCAATGATTTAACGTCCTGAAATGCAAAATTGCTACGAATTTAAATAACATCACAATAACGAGAGCTCCTAGACAAGTTTTTGGTCTGGGAAACACGGAAACACGTTTGACGTACGACCATCATTTGTGTTGTTCACAGTGTCTTGAAAAAATTAATTCGCCAAAAAAAATTGGATAACCTTGCAAACATTTTTTAAAATTTTCGACGTGGGTTATCACGACAAAAGTGCAGTGATGAACTTAAATCGTTGTATGTTGTATGACGATAAAGCACCATTGGTGTCATGAATTAAGTCGTAACCGACGCTCGCTCAAAGACCAAAGACATTCATTGTGCCAGAGAACATTGTTGCCGTGCGTTAACTCATAATGCAAGATCGTCATGTGACATACCGTAAGATAGAGGCATCCTTTGGCATTTTTCTCCCACCGGCATACATTGAATATTGCATGCACACTGTAAAAAAGGTTGGTTCTGGTTGGATTCTGCACAATTTGACATTTGATCAAAAAAAGGCTCGTGTAGATAAGTGCGAATAAATGTTGAAAAAAATAATGCCAAAAAATAATACCAAATGCGTTTATAAGATCGTCACAGGTGACAAATCGTGGATCTATGCATTTAGGTGACAATTGACCGTGTGGGCCTTCGAAGACGAGCCAAATCCTACGAACGATCAATTCTGAATGGTAAATCACAATTTGATTGCCTGAAGTCTTGCGAGAAATTCGAAAAACGAACAAGTGAAGACGAATCATTGTTCACCATGACTATACGGCTCTGACACATCGGCTCGAACCAGCGCCTTTTTGACCGACCAAAACGTCATCCACCGTACAGTCCTGCCCAGTCAATGTATTTCGTTGAATAACCATGTTTTGAAGGTGTCTCAAACGAAGTGGAAAAATTAATTAACTCCGAGACATGTTTATATATAAATAATATTATTTACATTTTTTGTTCTGTAGATAATTGAGTTTTTTTTTCGGAAGAATGTTGGTGTTGGTCAACTTTTGAATATATAGCTTTTGGCGAGAAGAGCGTTAAATCGGTCCATCCCTCCACTTGCCAAACAAAACAGACCAGTTTTTAGGTTGTGACGCCATTCCCAGCCCATCACACTTTCTGTAAGGCGGTATATGTGCCTTGCACTTTTCCAGTACATACTGCACCTTCTCTATAAAGAGTACGGACATTACAAATGCACATCCACAGATCATTGTCCTTTTTTCATTTGTGTATGTCGTCAATGTTAGGGGAGTCCGTTTTTACAAATCTATTGTTTTTCAGAGTAATCCTTTTAGTTCTCCGGGTTAATGGCCCAGCGCCGCATTGAGGGCTATCACGGTGGTACACGCAAACCGGTGGAAAGATCAAGTGGTGAAAGACATCTGGAAACTTGGCCCCAGAGGTTTTAGAAGGAGCGCAGAAGATCGAGGCGCTTGTAACGCTATTCTAAGTTCGGCTAATGGGACAAATGTTCTGTCATAGCCAATTAAAAGTAAAAGTATTTTGTTAAGTTTTGATAATCCGAAATGGGTATTAAAGTGTCCATGGAAAGAAGTGGTTCTGAATTTGTAATGCAGTATATTTTTTGATACCCTTCAACACCACTGTGTTACATGGTATAATAAGGAGATGAGATAGACCCATTAATTAGTATACCGATTACATTCATAGAAAAAAATCTGCTGAAAATGGCACACACTGTTTGCTGATTGTTAGTAGTTAATTTTGCTGCTATTACAGCAGTAGTTCTGCAATTTCGGAACAGCAGACTTACTGCTTAAAAGTCTGTTGTTTGCTGAAAACTAACTGCTGTTTAATTTATCAGGGGATTGGAAGAAGTAATAAAATTAAAGTGATGATTTGTGGAAAGAATGTGAGAAAAAAAGATTGTGGTCGTTGCAGAGCACATGGGTTTTATGACATGGCAAAAACGGTCATCGTTATTAACAACAAAACGCAGCACCAATGCGTCGTAAGCATTAAGTTGGTATCAAGCATTAATGCGGTATTTCCCTGTTTAAAATACCGTTGCACTGTTGTTAATCTACTTTACTATACCCGACAAATGGTGAAGGCAAAATATCAGAAAAGCCAAAAAAATGGGTTTCCTCGCAGAAGTGGAAAGTAAGAAAGGACAAAACTTGTCATGTAATGCACACGCGCATAGCTAAACCAAAAAAAAAAAATTAACACATCCAGATTTATGGAAGATTTAGAATGAGATATTGACCAGTAGCCAGATGGAGATGTGTGTCTCAGTGGCTGCTTACATGCCAAACGGACATATAATAACGGTATAAGCAAAATTTACTGTAAAACTAGTTGCCACGTCAGTATGAGCATTAGCAGAGCAATAATTTGCAACATAATTTGTCATGGTCAACTCCCTTTGGTAAAAATTCCCGACATAATCAAAATACATGCCCGATTTTTTTTTCATTTCAGCTTAATTTTACTTTTCAATATCTTAGCAGACTTTTGTATTTAAAACATCGGGGTTTGTTAGCTGAAATAGCAGTACGAAAAGTTTGCTAAAACAGCAGAACAATGTTTGATGAAACAGCACAATTTTCTGCCTTCCCTTTTTTAGCAAACAAAAACTGTTAATTTAGCAAACATTTTTGCTGTTTGGAATAACAAATTTCGTTGGGTGTAGAATCACTTTTTGATTCGATCAAGCTATGTTTGTCTGTATGCCCATGTATTCTTGTGATCCAGGTGCAGGTGATTTTGTTCAAAATCGGTTCAGATTAAGGTATAGCTTCCATATATATATTTCATCCGATAAAGCCTTTTAAGGCTGAAGTCACAATTTGGTCCGATCTTAGCATGAGGTGTTTTATTTGTGCAAAAATTAATCAAAATTGGTTCATCTTAACATATAGCTCCCAAATACATATGAATATATTTTTTCCCCCATGAACGTTCCATTACGGAACAAGAAATACTTATCTCACACCAATAAGTGCAATCCGATTAAAGTTTAAACTCAAGTTGGCAGGATTAATAAAGCTGGCAGGATTAATAAGGGGATAGCCACCGATGAAAATTTTGTTGATGTTAGGGCCGGGGTTTGAACCCAGGCTTTGGGCGTCATAGACGGACATGCTATCCCCTGCGCACGGTGCAGATATACCCTTTTAGAACTGCAGCTCACTGTTTCAAATTTCAGCAATCGGAGAATAAATGGGTCTTTTTTGGTCTTTAGGCCCCCCAAGCTGAAGATTGGTGTCTATAGCAGCTATGTCTAAATATAGCCCGGTCTGGACAATTTTCGGGGACAGATGTTGGGTGTCGTAATACAACTCACCGTTCCAAATTGCAGCGAAATCGGGTTTACTGTTTTAGGCCTAAGACCCAAAATCGGCAAATCGGTCTATATGGCAGCTATATCAAAATACGTTCCGATTTGGAAAATTTTGGATTTGGCTATTGACGGGTCTAATAAAACTTACTGTTCTGAATTTCAGGGAAATCCGGTAATAAATGCTTTAGTTATAGGCTTAAGACCCCAAATCGGCATATCGGTCTAATGGCAGCTTTATGTAAATAAAGTCCGATATACACCATATTCGGGTCGGATGTTAAGGCTCCTAATACAACTCATTGTTTTAAACTTCAGCAAAATCGGAGAATAAATTCGCCTTTTATTGTCTTTTGACCCCAAAGCTGGAGTTCGGTCTCTATGGCAGCTATATCTAAATATAACCCGATCTGGACCATATTCGGGAAAGATATTGGGAGTCCTGATACAACTCATTATTTTCAAATTTCAGCGAAGTTGGGTGATAAATGCGCCTGTTATTGGCCTAAGACCCACAATCGGCATATCGGTTTACATGGCAGCTATATCCAAATATAGTCCGTTGTGGCCTATTCAAGAACTTAACCTGCGCTCAGAAAAAAAAGAGTCTGCGCAAAATTTTAACTCAATTTTTAAACTATAGCGTGATTACAGCTGACTGACACACAGACATCATAAAATCGTCTCAGAATTTCACAAAGATCCGAAATATATATACTTTATTTGTTCGGAAATGGATAAAGGGACATGAATCTACCCCCTATCCCATGGTGGTGGGTATAAAAAGGTCGAATGGTGCAGCTAGTAACTATATAATATAACCATATATAGAAACGAAAGTTTCATTTCCATTGGATTAAATTCTGCTTTTTTTGTGGCGTAAACTTTGTGGGCTTTAAAACTGTCAATTTGAGGCAATGATTTCCTATATCCAAATTATACATACGATGTGAATGATTTAGAATTCTAATTTAAAAGTACTCGTATGATATAGTTTCCACAAATATTTAAAGATCTAATTTTTTATTGAATAAAGAAATGCGTTTTTATACCCTCGACCATAGGATGGGGGTATACTAATTTCGTCATTCTGTTTGTAACACCTCGAAATATTCGTCTAAGACCCCATAAAGTATATATATTTATATTCTTGATCGTCGTGACATTTTATAACGATCTAGCCATTTCCGTCCGTCTGTCTGTCGAAAGCACACTAACTTTCAAAGGAGTAAAGCTAGCCGCTTGAAATTTTGCACAAATACTGTTTATTAGTGTAGGTCGGTTGGGACTGTTAATGGGCCATATAGGTCCACGTTTTGATATAGCTGCCATATAAACCGATCTTGGGTCTTGACTTTAGAGCCTCTAGAGGGCGCATTCTTATCCGATTGGAATGAAATTTTGCACGTATTGTTTTGGTATGGTATTCAACTACTGTGCTTAGTAAGGTCCAAATCGGTCAATAACGTAATATAGCTGCCATATAAACCGACCTTGCGTCTTGAATTCTTGAGCCTCTAAATGGCACAATTCTTATCCGACTTCCAACAACTGTGCTAAGTATGGTTCAAATCGGCCAATATCCTGATATAGCTGCCATATAAACCGATCTTGAATCTTGATTTCTTGAGTCACCAGAGGGCGCAATTCTTATCCGATTTAAATGAAATTTTGCATCGAGTATTTTTTATGGTATCTAATAACTGTGCTAAGTATAGCTTAAATCGGTCCATAACCTGATATAGCTGCAATATAAACCTATCTGGGATCTTGACTTCTTGAGCTTTTAGAGGGCGCAATTCTCATCTGATTTGGCAGAAATTTCGGTACAACGGATTCTCTCATGACCTTCAACATACGTGTCTAATATGGTCTGAATCGATCAATAGCTTGATACAGCTCCGATATAAATTTATCTCCCGATTTTGCTTCTTGAGCCCATACAAGGCGCAATTCTTATCCGAATGAACTGAAATGTTACACAATGACTTCTACAATGTTCAGCATTCATTTAAAGCCCGAATCGGACTATAACTTTATATAGCTCCAATAGCATAACAGTTTTTATTCAATATTCTTTGTTTGCCAAAAAAGATATACCACGCATAGTACTCGACAAATGCGATCTATGGTGGAGGGTATATAAGATTCGGCCCGGCCGAACTTTTCACAATCTCACTTGTTCCTTTTGTTATCTAAAGCCTTGCTTTTTTCGGATCTACCTCTGTTTTGCATGTTTTTAAAACACTTTTAAATCCTTGCATAGATCGTAAGTTATTGCACAACAGCCCAAAGTGAAATCAGCTAGTCCCGTGTGGTTCCTTAAATATAGTGTACATTTAAATAGTGAATATTTCCAGCATTCAACCCTCAAAAAGTGTAAATACATATACCAACCATAAAAAAAACTATACTAAATAACAGAAAAATATAAAATAGTGCTATCTTTGATATACAAAATTCCAACGAGTTGAAGTGATACACCTGAACAAACGAGTATTTGGCTGTACAATGGAAGTGACCAAAATTCGGTCTTGTTTAGGGGTGTCATTTCAGCAGCAAACCCCCTTGGCAACATGCAAACAACCAACCACTTACCTAACAGCCTGCCTACATGTCACCAGCAACCATAATTTGCAATTCCATGTAGTTTAGAACAAATCCCTGTACTGAAAAAAAATAAGTAAAACAAACCCCACGAAATATTGTTTGTTATGGCCAATTTGGCTTGAACAACAAAGATATCATAGTGACCGTATTAATTTTTGACTTTTTTTTGTTGGTTTTGGTTACCCGAACTACAGCGCATACGTCGCACGACGGAAATTTACCAACGAAAAACGGTTATGGCCATTCTTTCAACACTTTAATGGTAAAAGAAAACTGAACCAAAATTAAAATGAACGGTTTGTAGTTTTTGATTATTGTTTGGCTTTAACTCGAACACTTGCTCCGCCCGCATTTTGTTATTTAGTTGGTACATCCTGGCACCATGAAGACAATGCAAGCTTTTGCCAAAATCCGTTTCGTTCTATTCACCCCGCCGCCGCGCATAAAATCGGGTATCAATTGGCCGCAATGAAATCATTTTCCCGTTTCATCGAAACTCAAATGCCGACTACGAGTATAAAACAAAATAGACGTACAACTACACTTTTTGAATAGCATAAACTTTCTTCTTTTTGAAGCCAGCTAAAAATCTAGTAAACAATTATAATGACATGGAACGAGCGATACACTTTTTCTTTTTTTTTTTTTGGGTCAAACTGTGAACAACGACCTTTTTCATTCACAAATTAAGTGGCAATACTGTATTAAGTAGAATTTAAACCAATCAAAATTTATGTGTGGTCTCAATAAAGTTTAATTGCACAATCATTATTTCAATCAGAGTCGATGGATATAATCTTGAATTGAATTTAAGCTCATATATGCTTTTTCCCCAGACCATTGAATATCAGTGTGAACTTATATTCCTAAATTACAGGATAGTTTGCTAAGCTTGGGAGCGAAGCCACAGTAAGCCATGAGTCAGTATTTAGCTCATGAGTAAATTTTTTTTTTTTTTTTTTTGGAAGCACTTTTTGCCTATGCTGTAGGTACGACCTTGAAGCGCAATGTTTCGTACGCTGAATTCAGCCTTATCATTTAAGTACATATTTAAGGAAAGAATGAACAACGTGAGGATTATTACGTCGTAAAAAAATTTAGTGCTGAAACCAGCGCATTTTTGGTGCACTCGCGTAAGCGGGTGCTTTCTCCTGCGCACACGAAGTTGCATTGTTTTACGCAAGACCTTTAACGAACGATAGCACATGTGACGGTTTGAATCGAGCATGGGAGTAATGAAATATCTGTAAAATTGTATAAATTTTCTATAGTCTATTTTGTGCTTCTAAAAGCGCTGTTGCAAACAAAGTTCAAGCGCATTTAAGTAGGGCATTGTCTTTTAATTCCAACGGTGAATTTAGCAAACTAGTAAGCGCTGCTTGAAGTTCTCTTAGGTTAGGTTTAAATGTTAGCCTGCAATCAGACTCACTTAGACATCTTCGTCCATTGTTATACCACAGGAATTGGTGAAATTGTAAGGTTATGTTCAATTTGAATACGCTTCCACAATGTATGCAATTCAGCGCTTATAGAGCAGACAATGGAGAATATAAATCATTTAGACTTACTGAGTGTTTTTATTAATCCCATGCTCTTTAAAAATTTCTGCATACTCTATTTTCGTAAAAAGTCGTGTCACAAACAAACAAAAACAATGCTTCCATACAAAATTGCAATTTTGTATGCGCTAGTTCCAGCACAACAAGTTTTGCATCGTGCTAATCCAGTCGTTAGAATTTGTACATTTTTCCCTTACACAACTACTAAACAAGTAAACAAGCAGCTCGATAAATCTTAAAAATTATATTATATTACATAATATGCAGGGTGCGCCAGAGAAACGTACTTATTTGAAATAACTCCCGAGCTGTGAGTTGGACGGGGAAGGGGGTCGAGATGGGGCGCATCTGTAGCGGGAAGTCCTCAAGTTTGTTTCTCTCTCCAGTCAGTTGCCATCATGCTCTGTTCAAGGAAGCACCGGGCCTTCGCCATCGACAGCTTCTTTTCTAACGGTTGCTCGCTTTGAAATGCCTTCCTTAAGTCTCGTTCTTGGCCGTAATTTGATTCTGTAGTAGATTAACTCATTTTGGGAGTGTGGAAGTGTCGCTTAACCCAGAAATGGACTTCAACGGACCATTAGAACTCCGGGAAATATCGAAACAATGAGGCGCACAGTGTTGCGATGCCGGGCAAAAATACAAAATCGAAAATGAAAATTATTACATAATCTTTTACCAATCTTTTAAAAAGCTCTTTAAATAAGTAGATTTAAAGAAAAAAATTTTAAATTTAAGGCCCCCCTTCAATTAATCTGTGTTTTCGTACGAAGGTTTTCAACAATGATACAAATTTTTTCCAAAAATTTAAAATATTTCTTTATGTACACAAAATGGATTTTTTTCACTGGGGTATTAAAAGAGAATAAGCCCGAATTCGCCGAAGTTTGGAACAGTGTTGTGTTAGGCCCCTAGACATCTTTTTCATTTTAGCCCAGATAGATCTATATTTGGATATACCTGGCATATAGTACGATCTCACGATGTGAGGTTTTGGACCCGTAAAAGGCTCATTTATTGTCCGATTTCGGTGAAATTTATGACAGTGAGTTGTGTTAGGCCCCTAGATATCCTTCCTAAATATGGCCCAGATCGGTCCAGATTTGGATATAGCTGACATATAGACCGATCTCTCGACTTAAGGTTTTGGCTCCATAAAAGGCGCATTTACTATCCGATGTCGCTGAAATTTAACACAGTGACTTATGTTAGGCTTTTTGATATCCGTGTTCTATATGATTGGTTCAGATTGGTTTATATACTGAATCAAAATTGAACAGTGACTTGTATTTATTAAACCACTCAATGTTACTGCTATGGGTGCATAAAAAGTGCATTTTTCACCGGATTATAATGAAAGGTGGTTTACATATATACCCTAGGTAGTGGGTATCCAAAGTTCAGCCCGGCCGAACTTAATGCCATTTTACTTGTTTTTATTTCATTTGAGATTAACTTTTTGCAGTGTGTGAAACACAGTCCATGGCAATCACCACTTTGCATTTAATGAAGTCCAAATAATATAAAATTATTGATAGGATGGTATGAATTTTAAAGGCATTCAATTTATGCGGCCTACTGTGGAAAAAGCAGACGTTAGTGGGGCAAGCCAACAGCAGTATAGTAGGAAGTCATCAATATAAGAGACAAAGGACAACAAATACATGGGTAATTGCACCTAAAGTAATTAACACTTCCCTAAAAAGTGTAATGAGTGAGGGAGAAATAAACCAAACCAAAAATAATAGCCACGATATGGCCCATAAACTGTTGAGAATTAAAAAGTTGGGGCAAAAGAAAAATATCCTGGCAATAAATATAAAATTAATCAACTATCCTTTCATTCTTTCTGCACCTGTTTATTACTTTGTTTTAACCATCGACGAAAGGGTGATAGAGAGATTGTGTCCACCGTAGCCAAGTGTATCCCTAGATTCGAATGTGATTTGTAAGCTTTCAATTGTTGTTGACGTATTCGTTTTTACAATAATTACTCTCGTTGTAGTTGTTGCCATTTTCGTCATGCGGAAGAGGTCAGCTCAAATTTCCTAGCAAAGCCGGTAAGAAAAACCTCCCCTTGGCCAAAACAAAGCCAGCAGTAGATGAATGATACGAAGACAGACAGGCAGACAGACAAACAGTCCACCAACCTGGCCATAATGTAAGAAAACACTGGTGAGTGTAGTTGTTTGGTGTTGGCGTTGTTATTTTAATCGCACTCTCTGTCTGAGCCAGACGCAAGGCATCAAATAAAACGCAAGGATACCAACACGCAATACGACATTCTCTCTGTGGAATTTCAATATAAATGGACATAATTTAGTTTCGTTTTTTGTTCTTTCTTTTTGTTTCCTCTTTAATACGTACTTTCGTTTGGGGTCTTGTGTGATTTTTACTTCAGCCCCTTTCCCTCTGTTTTGTGGCGATTTGCTATCCGGTTATTTGTTGCTATAATTTGCCATTTAAAGCACATGACCTGCACGGCATTGTGTTTGCACTGTCGTTTTTTAGTCTATTTCCCACCAAGAACATTGTCCTCAATTCGAGCCAAAAGGGATTCGCTGGTTAATGAATCTCGCATATGGCTTGTGAGCCCAAAAACTGACATGCTCACAGTGAAATGGCATATAATCGAAACAAGTTAAAATGATGTATGTATAGGCTTACACACAGATTAAAACAGTTTTCGCAAATGTTGTATATTTTTGATTTTCTGAGGATATCACTGTTAGTCTTAAACCAATTGATTGCTTCTCAAAAGTGAAAGTATTTTTAAATTTGTGGCACATCAGAGGTATACAATTGGCCCAAGTATTCCACCTCGTGGTACTTCGTGCTAGTTTTCTTCATGGCTGAATAAGAGTCCTCCAGTTTTAGTGTCTAAAATCTCGAGTTGCGATTTAAGAAAATACAACATAATTCGCTGGTAAAATGATGACCTCGACTATTTTACTACCCGTAGCACTTGCGGCGTTGTGTAAATCTCTTCCGGTTACACGGGTTATTGTGCATAAATTCAATATGTTGGATTTTGAAGCTTCCCCCAATAATAAATCTCGTATTATGTTTTTGAATCAGAAATTTATATTTATCGGATTTGATTTAATGTTGGGGAGGACTTTGAAGTGATGTTATGATGTTATTAATAATATTTTAGCTTTTGTGTAAAGTTTTACAGTTAGTGCTTCAAATTCTTCATTATGAATTTTATCTACTACGATATATTTCGAAATTTTTATGACGGTAACAGAGCTTGCTCCTCGAACGGTGTTCCTAGTGTGAATTCTATGGTACGTTTCATAGTTTTAGTATTTTACAAAATGTGTTGGGATTTGTTCATTGTTTAGCATATAGTTTTGCAAGTAGTATTCAATTATGACATCGGAGGTACATATATGCAAAACATGATCTGAATCGATATATAATGGGACGAACCGATTCCCTCTTTGACTTCTTGTGGACCTTCTGTAACACCAACTACACTCATTTTATTAGTATATGTCTATAAAAACGTACACGGAACTTAACAAATGCAAACTATGGTGGAGGGTGAATAGATTCCGCTTGTACTTTTTTTGTCATTTTGTTGTTGTTGCTGCTATTGTTGTGTTTTTTTTTTTCTTCCCCCACTTGTATTGGTTCGTTATTATCGCAGCATGAGGATCAACATAAAATGCTTAAGGATACATTTTTTTATCGTCATCAAAATCGACTTTGACTCCGCATTGGCATCAATAAAAGCCCCCATCAATAGCACCCACATCCTTGTTATCATTTTGGTCTGAGCTTCAAAATGTCTGTAGTTTATGTCGATTAAGTTGATCATGATGTTGTTGTTACTCCTGTTGGATATGTTTTTAAATATGGAAAGACCATCCCTCAGTCTTGTCAGCCGTTCGCATTGTATTAATATTGCCTAAACAATTGCCTGAAAGTAGATATAAAAGCAGCCATTTTTAAATAGACTCACTACCACTTACAACCACGCAAATACATACAAAGGCCACACAAAAAGATTCGCGGTAAAATAACTTTCAAAGCATTAGGAACAGTGTTTTAAACAAAACAAAGCATATGAATACTCAAGGTTGAACCTCTGAATTTTATTATAACAGTAAACTAGTGAATTTGGTAATTCACATAAACAATTCTTCCAACGGAAACACAACCAAACAGTTAACATATCTGTGAAAAGGCGAAATAAATCCCATTCAATGCGCGAATAAACCTCAGGAGCGCACGTAGATACAAAAAGCTGCTAGTTGGCGATCGGCGGAGAGTAAATCAAGAAAAAGTAAGAATACCGACAAATAACATTCAATTCATACAACGATAAGGATAAATGGACTTGGCAACAAACCGGCGTTTAAATAGGTGAGATTACGAAAACAACACTACGACCAGCATAAGAATCAAATAGAAAACAATAGATCACGGAGGAAATAAGAAAGCAGTTTCTTTTCACTTTTGGAAAAATCCTATTCTTAAGCTAAAAATCTTTTAAGAAAAATTATTTATATAGTAACTCCTTTTCTGTTTCTTTAAATAAGTCACAATGTTGACCGAACGGAGCCCCGCCATTCCGTTTGTAACACCTTGAAATATTAATCTTTGACACCGTAATGAATACGTATACACATATTCTAGATCGTATTGTCATTCTAAGTTGATCAAACCATGTCTGACTGTCCGTACGTCGTTACGATATCAATTCAACGAATAAAGATATCGCCATGATTTGACAGTTTTGCACAGATACTTCTTATTGATGTAGGTTGTTGGAGAGTGCAAATGGGCCATATCGGTTTAGATTTGTATTGCTTAAATATAAAGTAGTCCTCCGATTCGAATTATTGAGTTCCTAGAAGACTCAAATTGTATTCGATTTGATATGTGAAATACGAAGTAGATAAAGTTCAAAGTTCATTTAAATCAGTTAACAATATTGGATTGAAATAATATCTTGGGAAGAAGTACGAAAGCTTTCATCCGAAATATCACTGTATGGGTAATTTTGTGACGCAATTGGATAAAAAAAAACAAGTAATCGTCTCAAAGAATGAGGCAAAAAACTTTACCTTATACGCAAAATTTTTTTTTTTTTTTTGCTTTAGGACAAGGTTATTTGTATTTTTTTTTCTTTACGACAATACTCATAGTGTAAATTAAAGTTATAACCGTCCGCACTATTAAAGTTGACCTTTATTCATCTGAAAAAGGTATTTCTCGCCAGTCCCTATAACTTCAGCTGTTTAAGACGTCAAATAATACATCGATTTCAAATCGCTATTTTTGACGAGATGTATTTTGTGGTGGTTTTTTCAAATGGTGGATTTACTTTTTTTATATTCTTAAGTCTATAGATACATATACCCTTACGGACTAATATAAATTTGCATATCTACAATCACCATTGATATTTAACTATCTTCAGTAAGATCAAAAAGATGATAATATTTGTTGAAATCTAAACAAATATTGAATATTAAGCAGTTCAAAATTTCTCGTTGGTCTTGAAGGAAAATTAATTATAAGCCGGCCCAACAAAATTCGGACTTCAAATTCCCGCGTAAATCATTTGAGATGAAAGTGATGTTCAACACTTTCCTCTGACTACTGAGAGTAGGAAGCTTTATTAAACTTAGTCTAAACGTATAGGAATAAAGTGTTTGATAATTCCAACCACGATTGGGAAGGTAAAATAGTAGAAATTGTTTCTGTACTGACTCATTTTATTTCTGTGAATAGTGTAAACCGGATCCCAAATAACGGATCCATACTCAAGTGTACTTCAGACAAGAGAAATATATAAGTTCTTAGTAAATGAAGGATCATCAAATTCTTTACTCCATCTAAATCCAATCCATCCAAGTGAACTAAAAGATTTATTCAACATCAAGAAATATGTTGTCTAAAATTCAATTTACGATCTAAGTGATCAATTCCACGACCATTAAGATGATAACGTTTGGGCAGGTGTTGCGTTCTATAGATAGATATTAATTTAAATTTCCAGATATTTAGTTTCATTAAATTTACATTACACCACAAACAGAAGTTATCAAGATTGAGTTGTAACAAATTTTGAAGTCATCAGCATACATTAAGATTGAAGATTTTTTAATAACACAAGGTAAATCATTTATAAACAGATAAAAAAGAATTGGACCCAGATAACTGCCCTGTGGAACACCGGACTTCACAATAATTGAATAATAACAAGTAAAAGCGTGCTAAGTTCGGCCGGGCCGAAACTTATATACCCTCCACCATGGATCGCATTTGTCGAGTTCTTTTCCCGGCATCTCTTCTTAGGCAAAAAAGGATATAAGAAAAGAGTTGCTCTGCTATTAAAACGATATCAAGATATGGTCCGGTTCGGACCACAATTAAATTATATGTTGGAGACCTGTGTAAAATTTCAGCCAATTCGTACAAGAATTGCGCCCATTGGGGCTCACGAAGTAAAATAGAGAGAACGATTTAAATGGGATCTGTATCGGGCTATAGACCGATTCAGAACATAATAAACACGTTTGTTGATGGTCATGAGAGGATCCGTCGTACAAAATTTCAGGCATATCGGATAATAATTGCGACCTCTAGGGGTCAAGAAGTGAAGATCCCAGATCGGTTTATATGGCAGCTATATCAGGTTATGAACCGATTTGAACCTTATTTGACACAGTTGGTGAAAGTAAAAATAAAATACGTTATGCAAAATTTCAGCCAAATCGGATAGGAATTGCGCCCTCTAAAAGCTCAAGAAGTCAAATCCCCAGATCTGTTTATATGACAGCTATATCAGGTTATGGACCGATTTCAACCATACTTGGCACAGTTGTTGGATATCATAACGAAACACGTCGTGCGAAATTCCATTCCATTCGGATAAGAATTGCGCTCTCTAGAGGCTCAAGAAGTCAAGACCCAAGATCGGTTTATAGTGCAGCTATATCAGGTTATGGGCCGATTTAAACCGTACTTGGCACAGTTGTTGGATATCATAACAAAATACTTCGTGCAAATTTCATTCAAACCAGATAAGAATTGCGCCCTCTAGAGGCTCAAGAAGTCAAGACCCAAGATCGGTTTATATGGCAGCTATATCAGGTTATGAACCGATTTGAACCATACTTGGCACAGTTGTTGGATATAATAACAAAACACGTCGTGCAAAATTTCATTCCAATCGGATAAGAATTGCGCACTCTAGAGGCTCAAGAAGTCAAGACCCAAGATCGGTTTATATGGAAGCTATATCAAAACATGGACCGATATGGCCCATTTACAATACCAACCGACCTACACTAATAAGAAGTATTTGTGCAAAATTTCAAGCATCTAGCTTTACTCCTTCGGAAGTTAGCGTGCTTTCGACAGACAGACGGACGGACGGACGGACAGACGGACGGACATGGCTAGATCGACATAAAATTTCACGACGATCAAGAATATATATACTTTATGGGGTCTCAGACGAATATTTCGAGTAGTTACAAACAGAATGACGAAATTAGTATACCCCCCATCTTATGGTGGAGGGTATAAATAGAATCGCCGAAGTGTACATTCTGAACACGCCCAGATAAGTAAGAATTAACACAATTTTATAATACAGTAGAAAAAGCCGATTTTACCGAGCTTAAACAAAAGTAGACCATGATTGACTTTATCGAACGCCTTACTAAAGTCGGTATAAATAGTATCAGTCAGTTTCCTCTGCCTAAATCTATCATTGGCAAGAGTTACTAACTGTAAAACATTTGTAACAGTTGATCGAGCTTACGAAACCCGTGTTGAGCATTTGAATAAATTAAAGGCACTTGATGAGAGAAGTTATCAGTCATAATCTTTTCAAGAAGTTTTGGTATAATACTTAACTTTGCAATGCCTCTATAATTTGATTAATCGAACCTACTTTCCAGATTTAAATAAGGAAATAATATAGGATTTCTTCCACAGTTCAGGTACAAGGCGTAATTTTATAGATCTATTGAAAATCACGGTGAAAGGAAATTTAAGGTAATCAGCGAAAAATTTAAGTACACTAGGGGGTACTCCATCAGGGCTTGGTTTAAAAGAGCATTTTAGAAATATCAACTTCTTAGGAACGATATCAATAGTTATTCGAAGCATACGTAGTGAAGAGGATTGAAGAATCTCGTACGGATATTCAGAGTTGATATCATAGATTTTATCAGAATATGTCGAGGCAAAAATGTTTGTACTTGCAGCAACTGATGCCAAATCCTTCAGGTTTGAAGTAGAATGTTACAATTTTAGGCGATTCCAATAATTTTACACTTATTCTGAGGCGTTGGAGCAGTGAATGATCATCCTTTGTAGTTTTTGTTAATGCCTTCTCCTTTTTTTAATAGAATTCATAAATATATTATGGCTTCGTCCGAGATTTCCGGCGATTATACGGTAGGAATATTTTTTGGTGTGGTAAACACGAATTTTTACCACTTTCAGTGAACCAAATTTTTTCTACTAATTTTTGTTGCAAAATTACATCTTGAAGCCTCAACGTCTATTTGGTAAAAGTTTCGACAAACTTTATAGCTCCCAACGTGTAGGTAGGCAAAAACTTAATGTGGTTGTGAACCACTTTAAAACCGCAAATATTCTGAATTTGCACCATAAAAGACCAAAAGGTAATTTTATACAGACATGCAGGGAATTTTTATTGTTGGTTGCAGTAAATGCAGTCGCTTTTTAATTTTCTCTCCACCATGACGCTTCCTTCGGCCAATATTTCAGGGGTTCAATCTTGTAGGTACCTGAAGTTTTTTCTATTTTATGAGCTCTTTGAAATATGAATACAATTTTTTTAAGTGGGTCACCATATCTATTAATTGAAAATTTAATATATTTGGCCAATAAAGTCGATGAATTCGGAAACATATTTCAGTCTGGATCAGATCTACTAGATATGTAGATCTGATATGAAATGTCGTAGAGGGGTTGTAGCAATATAAGCTAAGCAATATGAAGGCGAAATTTCTGCTGAAATCGAGTTTTGGTGATTAGATCGAATATTGGTAGCTTTTATCATCTAAACGATAATATAGACTTATAACAGTTTTATGATGTCTTAGAAGACCTCAAAACCTTATTGGTCATAGGGTCAGAGCTGAATTTTGCACTGATGCCAACACACTATTTATAGGCCGACTTTAATCTTTCAAAGTCTTCAAAGTGTGGTTGTCTTTGCGAATATCTTTTAGAAGTTTCATTAAATTATTAGAGTGGCTTCGAACGTTTGACAACGGCAACTGCTCTTGCTGCTGCTCCGATCTCCCGATTAGACTTCTTTGGCTTCTAAAGGGCGCAATTCTTATACAATTTGGTTGAAATTTGCATATACCGTTTTGATATGACTTCCAACAGCTGTTCCAAGTATGATCTAAATCGGTTGATAACCTGATATAGATCCAATGTAAGCCAATCTACCAATTTGACTGGAGGGCGCAATTATTACTCCATTTGCCTGAAATTTTGAAGGTGGTATTTTTCTATGACTTGTATGATCCATATCGTTCAATAACTTGATATAGCTCATATATATTTGAAAAAGTCATTCAAAGAACTTGACAAATGCGATCCATGGTGATTTTCAAGGGTGATATGCATTTGTTGAAGTTTCTTAATCACATTGATGAAGAGAAATTAGGCTTCTAGTTCTTCTTGGCCATTCAAAAGCATTTGACTCCGTTTATCGTCTTAATCTTTGCATGGAACTGCGAAGTTTTTTTTTTCCAAATTTACTAACGTTATAATAGCTTATTTAAGTAACAGGCCATTACTAGTGCCCAAAGGAGCTCCTCAGATAGCACAGAATGAAAACATTCTACCACTCCGATTAGCGTATAGCAAAGTTATGATGTATGCAGACGACGTATAACTTTATATAAGTAGTGCATTACGAAACTCTAGTAAGACTTTTTAAGTCTACATAGGGGTTGTATTTAACAGTACATTAAATTGATCTAGTCATGTGAATGGTATTACGGGCTAAAAATTTGCAAAACTCCTTGTATTCAATACATCAATGCAATTCAAGTTGGACCCATCTGGTACTTTATCCTGGTTCCCGGATTGTTATGTGGATGTGAACTCTTCGCACACTGCGACTCGTCAAGCCAGCACTTGACGCTATATCTACGGACTGAGGAGAAATCACACATGCTCATCACTTCTCACCTCTTCATAATCATTAATTTTCTCGCTTAAGATCATTTTGAAACGGGACGTAAATATCTCTTATGCAAATTAAGATTTGCTAGATCCAAAAAAGGCAGACATTTAGTCCCCTTCAAAAGACGAATCCCGTTCAGAGTGGCAGTTTCATTTTAACACTGTACATTTGTGGAATACTCTTCCACATCAAATTCAAACCATCAGCAACGCGTTTACTTAAAAAACTTAAAATTTTTTTCAATAACTAAAAAACTTGTCAATTATTTTCTAAACTTAGTTTGCTACAATTTTTTTTTTTAATTTGAATTATTTGCTAAATTGTCTTCTTATTTATATTCCTCTCAATTTTTAATTGTTGAAATTATTTTTGCTTTATAATTTCATTTATTTATACACAAATATCAAATTCGGATAATGCATAGTATAATAAACCTTTACTGTAATTATAATATTCTTCATCTTCTTGTACAGGCATTCTTACTTAAAAATCAAAAAAACTTGGAAAAAAGCATCCAACTCAAAAGTAAAAAATGACGTTTAGAACATGTAACAATACAAACACATTCGATTCATTCAGAAGTATTTCCTCCAATTTATATTGCAAGGAAGCGTTTGAACTAGGACAATCTTTTGCTGATGTTCACGCCGAGATTTGAACCCAGGCGTTCGGCGTCATGCTAGGCGGACATGTTAACCTCTGCTGTGACCTCCATATTTTAAACAGTACTTTATCTAAGATTGCTGTTTCAAAATCGAAGAACGTTGTCTTCAAACAAATTTCAATTCAGAATATCAAATTGAAGTACTTGAGATCGAACCTTTAGCAATCTAACTTAACATTAAAAGTTGGGCTTTAGGAACAATTTTGGTAAAATGTTCTTTTAGGAACTAATCAAATGTGTGGAACTGAAGTTGATAGAGAACAATAGGGCTTCTCTATGCGATTGAAATAAGGCAACATGAGGTCATTTTGTTCCCATGTTCGGAATGAAACCACCGGTATAAACCGCGCTATTCATATCCGTTTTGATGTTACTTCTAATTTTCATGTTAAATACACGTCAAATCGTTTATTATATGATTAAGCTCCCCTTAATACCTATCTCAAGTATTGACTTCTTGAACTATATAGGGCGCAATTGGTATAAATTTTTTGTATTTCGATAAATTATTATAAGCCACAGTGCAGATTGTCTTCATAAACAATAATTTTGGGTGAATCACTAAAATACAACGAATACAAAATATCTCATAATCAGCTGTTGCAACTACCCAGTAGGCCAGGTTACTAGTTTCAAACCTAAATGTTCACTAATGCCAAAGTAATTAGAACAGGTTCCACTATTATTTACTTTTTGTGCAAGCAATTGCTGAATTGAATTGCTTGTCATAGGCAGTAATCAGTTGACCCTGGATCTAATACTTCTACTAATTTCAACAAACTAGTTCGTAAATATATTCCTTCACATTAGTTGCAATACTCTTACTGGTAAATTATTGTCTAGTATTGTATATTATGGGAGGCCACCGTAGCTCCGAGGTTAACATGTCCGCCTATGACGCAGAACGCCTGGGTTGAAATCCTTGCTAGAACATAAGAAAAGATTTTCTGCTATGGTTATCCCCTTCTAATGTTGGCGATATTTGAGGGTACTGCACCATTTGGTATGCCAGCCCTGTAAAAACTTCTTCCCAAATAGGGGAAGACCTCCTTTCTATAACCGTGTTCGCACTGCGGCACGCCGTTCGAACACGGTTATAGAAAGGAGGTCCTTTATCATTGAGCTTGAAAACTGTGATCGGACAGCCCCCATTGATTTCTGGGAAGAAATTTGCATTTGCATTATATGTAATGTTAGTTATACTATATACAATATTAATTGTCATGCTCCTATTTAACGACTTGACTTGAAAGCGATCCCTTTCACAAATCAGTTCAATCAATCCGTGTTGAGCTCTGGAATGCGACTGAAGAATTTAAGCTAAACACGCATATTCGACGCCAACAGTTTTCTTGGAATAGCGACAGCTTGGTTTTGTTTGTTTGCCTTTCTTAAAGATTTTTTAGTGGTGCAAATTCTTTCTTCCACGCAAGAAGCACGATAATTTTGTTTTTTACCGACCCCTATTAGCAGTACATTTTCCAAGTTCGGCGAAAAGTGTTTAAGGGCCACATGTATAAATAACTACATTTCGTATAGTTTTGCATTATGTGAAAAACTAGCTTTAAAACTTTGCTACAGAACTAGATGATGGTGCCAACTGGTTCTTGGCTGGGCAACTTAGTAACTATATTCAAACACCCACACACATACACACACAAACAGATACATAAACATAGTCCCACTGAATTTATTTACATACCTTAAGTGCAAAGACACTCAGAGGGTTAAAATACCAACCGACATACCACCCACTCACCCTGAAATGAGGAGGTGTTGTTTCCTCATCCTTTTTGTTTGTTGGTTTTAATGGTTGTTTGCGACTTACTACTACAAGGGCAGCTACGTTTGACAGCGACGACGGCTATCTACGATGACGAAGGCTGGCACAAAGCACAATTTTCTATTCTTTTTATTGTGCTATTCGTTTTGTGTGTTATCTATTTTCTGTGTGTGGTTTTTTTATTTTGCTTTAAAAACGAGCTGAGAAATTTCCTTTTAGCCTTCTTTTTCTTTTGGACTGCTTACTTCCATTGGCGTGCCGAAGGTGGTTGTTTAGTTCTTGGCATTCTTTTTCCATTCCATTTTCCTCTAATATAGTTTTGGTTTCGACTGCGGAACGAAGCCTATTATTTCCTTTTTGGTCTTTGTGTTTCTCACACCCTTACACTTATCCATAAATACTTGGGATATATAGACACGTTCTGTGGAATCTACCTTGCACTGATAACCCCCTCCACACCCACTTAATGGCCATAAACACCAACATTAATATTGAAAGAGTAGGGGTGACTGTTCTAGCAAGGGGATGACATGAGCTGAGAGGAAAATTACTTTGATGGTTGCATGAAAGACGCCTTTAAATAAGTTCACTGAACTTTTCATTTTAATCGTGTATGATAAATTTTGTCCAAATGTATAAATAAGCCCTTCCATGAAAAAACTCATTACCACATCACTTTATTATAATACAATAGTTTATCACTTTGTGACATAAATAATATTTTCCAATTAAAATCGGTTTCAACCAATCGTTGAACTTCGTGAAAATAAATCTTCTCTATCGAGATGATGGTTAACGAATGACCTGTACTATGAAGTAAGTACAAGGATGAAGTGAAAACAGCTCAGAATAAATCCCGAATGGTATTGCAGATCTCAGGAAGTGGCATTCGATACGTCTAGGCTAAGGAAGACCATACCATCCACTACTTTTATGGTATGGTATATTCAAAAGCCATATTACGTATGGACATTGTCTGGACAACTTGACCGGAAATTCTTAATCGATCAGCGTGTCACCGAAAGAGGTCGCCACTGACATGGGTTCGTCGAGGTTGTTAAGAAAATTGTGTCTCTTAAATCGCAAAGACATTACAATTACAATATAAAATCTGTTTCCGATACACTAGCTCCCTGGCTTAGAGAGATTTACTGCTTGTAGTAGAATGCCATATATACCTGTGGGAAAATGTCTTAAAACTTTTTCTTTGGAAGTTAGTTTAGTAAAATTTTATTTTCTGGACTAAATCAATGTTGTATCGGGATTTGATAAAAGAAAGGAGGTCTACATCCTTTTGACTTCATCTATAGGTTTTCTGAAATAAGAACACCTTATACTTGATACTATGCCCGATATGGTAGGAAGTGTGAATTACACATTGTCTGAAGCGCTAATTGCTTTTCATTAAATAGCGGTCTTCTACTGTACTAGTATACCTGATAGGACCGATTGGAGCTACAGTCGGACCTTGGTTATCCGAGATGTTCGGGAGCGGAGGCATTACGCATACGATTTTCCCGGATAGTGTAGTAAAACTTTCATTGCAGTTTAACAAATATTTTTGAGTAAAAATTATATAATCCTTTGCACTTTTATGCCGTAGTATTAAGTGTGGTATTTTATTAATATTTGTTATAAGTTTTAATAGCAAAAAATTAAATCAAATCAAAAGTTCAATGTAAAAATGCGCACATTTTTTCCGACAAACTTGTAATTTTTCTTGGTCTCGAGCAGATCTCTCCCAAAAGTCCCACAAATAAAGAACGCATGTGCAGATTTCCTCCCTTAATGATACAGTTGGACCTCGATTATCCGGGAGCCTCTACTATGCGCAATAGAAAAGATATTATTGCCTTTTTCGATTATCCGTAATTACCGCTATTATTTGACAGTATTGGCATAGTTTACTATTGAAAATTTTCCCACAACACACATTAAGGAACTGGGTGCAAATTTCTCACATATCAATCAGTGCTGTCCGATTCAAGTTTAATCTCAATGACCTCCTTCTTATAGCCGAGCCCTAACGGAGTGCCGCAATGTGACACTTCTTTAAGGGAAATTTTTACATCGCTTCTATGCATGGCCTAGTACTAATGTCTCCAGCATTAGGAGGGGATAACCAATGCTGATAATTTTTCTGATGTTCCCGCCATTATTCGAAAGTAGGAGTTCAGCGTCATAGGTGGACATGCTACTTCTTCGCTGCATTGGAACCGACAGCGAAGTAGGCTAGGCGAAAATCCGTCTAAGACGAAAGTTATTCTTATCAGTCGAATATACTAGTTAACCACAGGCACCTGTCTTCTTGGGAGGAAAGAATGTTCCATTTAGTGAATGCGTTAAATACCTGGTTGTTTTGCTGAATGGGCAAGAAAAGCTACTCCTGCCCTATACACCTGCAAGAGCGCCATTGGCAAATGTTGGTGCCTTAAACCACGTGTTATATACTGGGTACATACTGCAGTTGTCACACATATCATGCTATATGGTGTTGTGGTCTGTTGGACGGCGCCTTTGCCTTTGGACATTGTGGATAGACAAATTGCTGCGACCACTGCTGTGAGACTAAGGGAGCTTTCTCTTTGGTCATGCGGCGACAACGGACACTATGTTATCCATTATATAATGTCCAATGTTTCAGGCAGTGTGGATAACACATTGCCTGAGCCAATTTTTGATACAAAGTGTTGAACCACTATTCCTGATAGAACCGATTGGATCTACGATATCCCCGGTAATAGAAGCATATACTACTATGTGATTTCTATGGTTTCAAAGAAGACGACCAAGTGGGCTTTGGTGTGTACTCTGAAAAACTAGGACTGGTCATATCGAGAGGATTACCCGACAACTGTAGTGTGTACCAAGCGAAGATCCTTGCAATTAAAGAAGTTGCTAAGATATAATGTCATAACGACGATTGGCATAAATATCTTCTCAGACACCCAGGCAGCCATTAAATCTCTGTGGAGCAAATTTCTTATTTCAAGCACCGCCCTCGACCGTAGCAGAACTTTCAACAAGGTGGCTGAACAGTTTAAGAGGAGACAAAAGAACATATGCCGCATCGGCAGTCAGAAGGAGTTCCACTTTAGGTTCTGGTCACACAATTTTGCGTTCAAAATTTTTTTCGAAATATTGTCTTAAAAAATATCTTGAATTTTTGTATTACGAAACTTTTAATTAATAATTTGTCTTTAAAGAAAATTTCATTAAAACTTTTTTTTAAAAAAATTTGCATTAGAATTTTGTTAAAATAAACTTCATTGAAATTTTGTGTTTGACTGCGCAATTTTTTTGTAAGCTCAAACAAGAAAACACAAATTTGACATGCAATCAAATGTAGAGCAAATAAAAACCCTTTTGATCTAATTGATTGATTTTACGGGCAAACAAAATGTGTCAAATATGTAGATGCGTCTAATGTGAATACAAAATCAAGAATGTAGGAATACGACATATTTAGGGCAAAAAATATAAAACATGTTGGGTCAAATATGTGTCTAATCTGAACGTGGCTTAACCTCGGTTTTCGATCAGTTTGAAATTCCATATTCATAAACGTAATACGAAACAATTTTATTTTTCAATTTTTGTTTGTTTCTCTTCCGAGACGAGCTCAATAATCGCAGATTTTCTTTGCAAGTGGAAAAGAAAAGCCAGAGATTGCAACACACAGAAACCACCATGGGACGCGTTTTGTAATCTGGTTACAATTACTCATCAGCCATATTAGGTGTGAAGGCTCCAAGGGCCGTACTTTAGTATGTTGTACTTTTACCTAATTAATGGTGAAAACGCCTCTATGATACAAATAACCACATTAACCACGCTCGTCAACCTTTTCTATTAGCTGTACTTTTCCAAATGCTTGTGTTTTGCGTAATGGCAAATATTCTGTCTGCACAAATTGCACTACTTCCATGGTACGTACAAGATTCTGTGCGTCTGTTGGAAGTTGTATTGATGGCTTCGAACGCTAGACGACGGCAACGGCTCTCGCTGTTGCTCCATGTGCCCAGGTTAAAATCCAGGCTTGGCCGAATTTTTTCATTAACAGCCAACGACCTTTAATGTACAGACGATTCAGAATATATATACTTTGTTAGGTCGCAGATAAATATTTCCATGTATTACAAGCGAAATGGTGAGTTTTGCATACCCCCATTGTATGGTGTCGGTATAAAAACGTTGCATTTTTAAGTGCTCGGAGTCGAGCAATTTTCCTGGAGTAGGAGTCGAGTCAAAATGGTTCGACTCCGCAGCACTGCATACGATTGTGTAGGATTCAAAACAACAATGTAATCACGTTATTTGATAAATTGGAATCGCTAAAAATTAATTTAATAGAAGAAAAGATGAATTTCCATTCATCTTATAGGGTGACTACATTTAATTTAAGGCGACCAGAAGATTAGCATTTTAAAATTGTACCCAAGTTAAGTTTAAAATATTTTCACGTTATTTAGATGATTTTAGTATTTAAATCAAACTTAAATACTTTCTAAAGACGTTACTGAAGATTTTGTGTAAGGCTGCTACCAAGTTCGTTTTTCGTGACGAAAATTATTATTTCCGCGATTACTTTTTTTTAGATAGTAGAACATTCCCTCATTTCTTATGATAAAGTTTAAATAAAAGATTTTGTTATCCTTTAGAATTTTATGTTATTCAAAAAAGTAATCGCTAAAATTATAGGCATTCGGTTGCGACAAGCGAACATGGTACCCGATTTTATTTCGCAAAATTTTGTGAAATTGAATGGAACACTTCAGTATATTGTACTAGTTATACTATTAAGTTCTGTGCCCAATGAATCTTAATCTGTACCGACTTTAAAACAGATCGTTTGAAAAAAGTTGCTACTACGGCCATATAAGTGCAAATCCGGCGATAAATATGTATAGGTGCTACATCCAAATTTGAACCGATTTTGATGAAATCTAGCAGATATTTTAAAATCAATAACAAATCAATCCATGCCAAATTTTGTGCAGATCGGTTGAAAATTTTAACTACTACGGCCATTTAAATGCAAATTGAGCTATATCTAAATCTGAACCGATTTTGATGAAATTTTCCAAATATGTTGAAATCGGTAACGAAACAATCCGTGCCAAATTTTGTGCAGATCGGTTGTAAATTATCCTTACTACGGATATTTAAGTGCAAATCGAGCGATACATATATATGGGATATCTAAATCTGAACCGATTTTTATCTAAATCAATAGCGTTCGTCCTTGGGCCAAGAAAGTGATATGTGCAAAATTTCGTGATGATTGTGCAACAAATACGACCTGCACATTGATTACAAGAATACATGGACTCACAGAGGGACAGACGGACATGGCGAAATCGAATCAGAAAGTGATTCTGAGTCAATCGGTATACTTATCTATGGGTTAAGTTCTTCTCCTTCTTAGCGTTGCAAAAAAATCTATAATACCCTGTACCACAGTGGTGGTGCAGGGTATAACAAGTAAAAGCGTGCTAAGTTCGGCCGGGCCGAATCTTATATACCCTCCACCATGGATCGCATTTGTCGAGTCCTTTTTCCGGCATCTCTTCTTAGGCAAAAAAGGATATAAGAAAAGAGTTGCTCTGCTATTAAAACGATATCAAGATATGGTCCGGTTCGGACCACAATTAAATTATATGTTGGAGACCTGTGTAAAATTTCAGCCAATTTGTATAAGAATTGCGCCCATTGGGGCACACGAAGTAAAATAGAGAGAACGATTTATATGGGATCTGTATCGGGCTATAGACCGATTCAGACCATAATAAACACGTTTGCTGATGGTCATGAGAGAATCCGTCGTACAAAATTTCAGGCATATCGGATAATAATTGCGACCTCTAGGGGTCAAGAAGTCAAGATCCCAGATCGGTTTATATGGCAGCTATATCAGGTTATGAACCGATTTGAACCATATTTGACACAGTTGTTGAAAGTAAAAATAAAATACGTCATGCAAAATTTCAGCCAAATCGGATAGGAATTGCGCCCTCTAGAAGCTCAAGAAGTCAAATCCCCAGATCTGTCTATATGACAGCTATATCAGGTTATGGACCGATTTCAACCATACTTGGTACATTTGTTGGATATCATAACCAAATACTTCGTGCAAAAATTCATTCAAATTGGATAAGAACTGTGCCCTCTAGAGGCTCAAGAAGTCAAGACCCAAAATCGGTTTATATGGCAGCTATATCAGGTTATGGACCGATTTGAACCATACTTGGCACACTTATTGGGTATCATAACAAAACACGTCGTGCGAAATTTCATTCTGACCGGGTAAGAATTGAGCACTCTAGAGGCTCAAGAAGTCAAGACCCAAGATCGGTTTATATGGCAGCTATATCAGGTTATAGACCGATTTGAACCATACTTGGCACAGTTGTTGGATATCATAACAAAACACGTCGTGCAAAATTTCAATCTGATCGGGTAAGAATTGCGCACGCTAGAGGCTCAAGAAGTCAAGACCCAAGATCGGTTTATATGGCAGCTATATCAGGTTATGGACCGATTTGAACTATACTTGGCACAGTTGTTGGACTTCATAGCAAAACACGTCGTGCGAAATTTCATTCCAATCGGATAAGAATTGCGCACTCTAGAGGCTCAAGAAGTCAAGACCCAAGATCGGTTTATATGGCAGCTATATCAAAACATGGACCGATATGGCCCACTTACAATACCAACCGACCTACACTAATAAGAAGTATTTGTGCAAAATTTCAAGCTGCTAGCTTTACTCCTTCGGAAGTTAGCGTGCTTTCGACAGACAGACGGACGGACGGACGGACGGACGGACGGACAGACGGACGGACATGGCTAGATCGACATAAAATGTCGCGACGATCAAGAATATATATACTTTATGGGGTCTCAGACGAATATTTCGAGTAGTTACAAACAGAATGACGAAATTAGTATACCCCCCATCTTATGGTGGAGGGTATAAAAAGAAAAGTTAATATTAATCTCCACTTCAAACTGCCTTAGGAAAGAAAATCGCTTTGCATGAAAGCGTTTATCCTTTCATTACACGAAAACGACAAAACAAATATAAAAGCATTATAGAGATTAATAAATGCTTTCCTCAACATCTACCCATCCCTTCGGACAGCAGCATCTGAACTTAGGATGCTCGATAACACTCTAAACGTTTTTGCGGCATGAACATGAAAAACTACACTGAATGCCAACACTTGACGTTCATTAAATTCCTCGGCCTTTTGAAGTCGTTTGAAACGAATTGCAGAATGCATACTGGATTTGCGCTTGCAAATACTAAATGGTAAACACAATGACAGGAAATGTCTGCCATCCTCCATGCATTCCACGTTTAGGGGTTTGAACTTCTCATCCTTACTAGAAAAAATAATTTCAATGAAGACACTTAATACGCAACAGGATAAGTTTATAAAAAGCTCCCCGGTTTTGCGCCTCGTTTTGAATGATGGTAACTAGGCATTACAATTCCCCAATGGTTTCGCTCATTGGCAACCATGAGTGTGGACCGTTTTATGACGATGAAGATGATTACTATGAATTGCTTGAGTTGAAGACTTTTGTGTCAATTCAATTCCAAATACATTTGTCTTTTTTTAATACAAGCTAGAGGTCTTTTTGATTTTTATTTAAATTATGTATCGATATTTCTTACATGGTAATCGTGTCTTCTTTCTTAGATATATCATATTTTAAGAAGGCATTCTATTGAAATGCAATATATTGACAAATAAATTAAATAAAACCGCAAATAAAACAGTCAAAATTTCCGGGAAATTTTTCTTAGAGAATCTTTTATCGAAATATTGTTTTTAGAGAAAAAGTTATAGATGTGTTGTTTTTAAAGAAACTTGCAATATTTTTTTTTTTTAAATGTCATTGAATTTTAAAAGAAAATAATAAGTGTTATCAAAGTTTTTTCTGAAGAGAATATTCATTTACATTTTGTCTTAAGCATAAATTTCGATAAAATATATAATTAAAAGTTTGTCTTTCGACAAAAAAATCCCACTGAAATTTTTTCTTTTGAAAAATTAAGGAAAAATCAATAATATGTAGTCTATAAAAATTTCTTCGAAATATTGCCTTAGTAAAATTTTGTGAAAATTCGTTATTAAAAATTTGTCTACAAAAAAGATTTCGTTGAAAAATTTCCCAAAAAAATGCACTACAAATTTGTTTGCAAAAAACTTCATTAAAATTTTGTTTTTGGGAGAAAATTTTATTTGTTTTTTTTTTATATTTAACTAGTAAGGATGGGTTAAAGTCGGGCAAATCCGACCTTTTGATACCATTTACCACATTGGGTATGAATGCTTATTCCTCGAAATTAAAATTTGCTTTAGCTTTCATGTAGAATTTTGTACATATTTTAGGAGTCATAGAGGAAATCGTTGTTCAAAATGTTGATAAGCTTACTTCACTTTACTTTAATTGGCTATGACAGAACATTTGTTCCACTAGTCGAAGATAAAGTTTCAAGTGCCTCTATTTTCTGCACTTATTCTGACACCAAGGTGTCTCCCACCACTTGATCTTTCCATCGGGCTTTTGGTCGTCCCGGTTTAAGTGTACCACCGTGATTGCCTTCAAAAAACTTCTTTGCTGGAGCTTCTTCATCCATTCTGACAACATAACCGTTATATCTTGATATATAAACTCATAAAAAAAAGTTAGATGAAAATAGCAAACATTGTCAGCTGAATATTAGTAGTAAATTTTGCTACTATTGTAGCATGGTTCTGCTATTATATCAGTAGTGCTGCAGTCTGAAAAGTCTATTGTTAGTAGAGCAATAACAAAAAATGCGGGCTAGGTCAGCAACATTTCAAAATGTATACCAGCTGATGGATCGGGTAGCTTTTTTAGCTTCTAAAAAAATGCCTAAAGTTCTCAAAACAAGTAACAGGCAACCATAAATAGAAGGATACACATTTTTTTTCAGCAGTACTCAATGCAGCAGATTTTGTTAGTTGAAATAGCAATAAGAAATGTTTGTTAATACAGCAGTCCTATGTTCAGCAGACAAAAACTGCTGTTTTTGAGCAAACATTTTTCCTGTTTTGAATAACAAATTTGGTTGAGTGTATGCTATCATCGTCATACAGCTTTTGATTCATACGACGCCTTTCTTCTCCATTAACGCAAACTGGTCCATATATTTTCTGAAGAGTCTTTCTCTCAAACACTCCAAATAGTAACTCGTCTGTCCTCAATCAGTCTTTGTTTGGAAATATATAAATAAAAATAAAAAGGTCAAAGTGAAACGGGGAGTTCGCCAAGGCTGGGTGATATATCCGGCACTTTTTAACCACTACATATCCTCCATTCCACCTCTCCAGACGGCATAGATATCATATGCGACCTATTGTACGATCATGACATTAGGCCCCCGACCCATTAAAATCTGCGATAGGTTGAACGTCTACCTTAACGAACTTGTGAACAAATCTTCAGCCCCATTGTTCACTACAAATACGCGTGAGGTGAATACTGAGCTGAAAGTGATGGTGAATAGAGAAATGATTTCAATCATCAAGTGTGCCAAAATAATTGGCGTCACATTTGACAGCTCTTACACATTCTCCCCACATGCCACAGCAATTTGCGATCAAGTCGAAGGCAGAAACAAGTTCCTCATGTCAACTGCCGGCAGCACTTGGGGTGCTGACAAAGAAACCTTGTTGACCTCGTACAAAACAATTGGCCGGTCTGTGGTAAGCGCAATTGTGGTTTTGTCAGCTCTGTGACACGCAGTGGAATAATATTCAAATTTTTCAGAATGCCACCATTCGAACTGTGGCGGGCTGTCTTCTCAGTTCTCATGTGGACCACTTCCATCAGGAGACAAAGATTCTATCCGTGCGAAGATATAACTACATGCTGTCCAAGCAATAACTTCTGGGCTGTTATCGCAGAGACTATCCAAATGAAGGTAGATCTACATTATCAAGAGCGTGAGGTTAAGCGCTACAAGAGAGAACCTCTAGATCAAGCGGGTCTAGACAATATTCATGCAGACACGGTAGCAGATGCGGTAAATAGCTACCGGGGTGAATGTAGTCCTTGGAGAACGACCGTCTCCCGTTGAACCTGAATAAATTGACCTCCCACGGCAAACCAGAGTACGAGGGTTGCCTTTTATATTTCGGGACTATGGAACACAAAAACAAATATTACCCATTAGGATCTATACACTTTTGCATGCGTTTGAACCAATTCTCTAAACACTTTGGCCACACTGATTGTGTTATCTCCAAAGCATGCATTCAGAAACCATCAACCGCTTCCTCAGGTGTCGATAAACTTTGACCTCTCATTTTAATTTTTACGTACGAGAATAAAAAAGGTCATACGGTGCCAAGACAGGACTATACGGCGGATGACTCATCAAATGGATGTTTTGAGTGCTCAAAAATGCAGTTGTTTCATATTTTTGAACTATTTCTTTCGACCAGTCGACACGAGCCATTTTTTGAGCGATTGACCAATTGTGTGGGATCTAACGCCAACAAATTTTTTTGACAGTGACAATGTTCATGCAATATTGAATGTATGGTGGTCCCACGAATTCCTAGGGCTGTCTCAATCTCACGATAGGTCACATGACGATCTTCTTGAAACAACAACTGATTTTGGACTGATTAGTTTGTTGATTGTGTCGGTCTATTGGTTTTAAATTACTTTTATTTCCATAAAATTTTACGCAATCGAACTGAAAACATTAAGCTATTATCATTGTTAAATATTTCAAAAAAAAAAAAACAAATTTTTACCAATTTTTACGAAGAACCATCTACATTCTGCTGAGGTTAGATTAGGTTAGGTTGAAAAGAGGGTGCAGATATTAATCCCCCTCATGCCACTATTGACACACATATAATCCAATAATCGTCTTGTTGTGCGCTCTAAAAACTATAAAGTAACCTCGAGAAAGAAAATTTTAAGTTAGGAATTCCGTGCTACTTACAAAATCCTTAATTGCTTTCAATACCACTCCCCTAAGTTGGTTCATGTCTGGCATTGTGTCTCCACCTAAGTACCGGTATCTGTTAGACGCGAAAGCCGGGCAATGACAAAGGAAATGCTCCAACGTCTCATCATCTTCCCTTCATGCCCCACACATGCTATCACTTGCCGCACCGATTTTACATAAGTGAGCTCGTAGTCCTATGTGTCCCGTTATGATACCAATAGCTATACTGACCTCCTTCTTACTTCGTTTCAGTAATAGCCTTGTCTTCTCACGATCAGGATCCCCCCATAAGATTTTCGCCGTCGTACCAACCGTTTCGATGTTCCACAATGTTGCATGCTCATTCGTCGCCCACTCCTTTAACTCGGACTGCGTCGAACCGAAAGGCTTCGGCTTAACCAAGTTTATTGACGGCAGTCCTCTCGCCTTCCCCTCCAAATCGTCTGCCCTTTCATTTCCTCTTACTCCGTTATGGCCCGGCACCCAAACTATGCTGATTTTGCCATCCTCAGAGTAGGCATTAATCTCCTTCTTACACTGCAGGACTGTTCGTGACCTTACCGTCCTGTTTGTTATTGTCCTTATGGCAATTTTACTGTCGGTAAAGATATTCACACTCGACGTCCTCGCGACGTCCTCAGAGTAGGCATTAATCTCCTTCTTACACTGCAGGACTGTTCGTGACCTTACCGTCCTGTTTGTTATTGTCCTTATGGCAATTTTACTGTCGGTAAAGATATTCACACTCGACGTCCTCGCGTTAGTACCACACCACTTCACGCATTCCGTGATCGCCCGGAACTCCGCCTGCAGGACAGTTTTATGGTCAGACAGTCTAAAATAGATCTCAGTCCCTGGATTCTCAATGTAGACCCCCAGGCCCACTCCGTCCTCTAGCTTTGATCCATCCGTGTAACATGATCTTCCAGATGGCAATACTAGATAAAAATAAATCCTGCAAAAATGGGATTTATTTTTATATTCAATTCCGGATTTAGTGGCTAATGTAAACGTACTTCAACAATTGCTAAAGATGGTCGAAAATCCCCCCGCAGGGGACATTAATGGCCAAAACGGCCATTAATGTCCAACGTCAGAAAATGGGTGTCAAATGAAAGTTCTTGCCGTTCAGCAGGGCATGTACATCGCGACATTAAAGGACTTACATAAATTGTCTTTTGGGGCTTAGCATTGGGGGAACCGACCCTCTCTTACTATTATAAACAAAACCAACCCGTCATGTAGGGTGACTGAGAACATATTGTACACAAATGAAAGGACGTGTCAGAGGGCAACCCCCTCCACCCATTCCACCCAAAACAAAAAGGAATTGAAAATAATATATAAGGGTCGATCAGCATAGATTAGGACGGCAATAAAAGGTGTTTGGTAGTAGAGTAGACTTTAAGTCCTGAAATTAAGATCAACACAGAAAGGACCGTCGGATTTTTAAAAATGTGTTTTCCCAAGTGCTAACTTTGAAATATGATTTTGAATGTAGATAACCAATAAAAAAACAAGTAAAAGCGTGCTAAGTTCGGCCGGGCCGAATCTTATATACCCTCCACCATGGATCGCATTTGTCGAGTCCTTTTTCCGGCATCTCTTCTTAGGCAAAAAAGGATATAAGAAAAGAGTTGCTCTGCTATTAAAACGATATCAAGATATGGTCCGGTTCGGACCACAATTAAATTATATGTTGGAGACCTGTGTAAAATTTCAGCCAATTTGTATAAGAATTGCGCCCATTGGGGCACACGAAGTAAAATAGAGAGAACGATTTATATGGGATCTGTATCGGGCTATAGACCGATTCAGACCATAATAAACACGTTTGCTGATGGTCATGAGAGAATCCGTCGTACAAAATTTCAGGCATATCGGATAATAATTGCGACCTCTAGGGGTCAAGAAGTCAAGATCCCAGATCGGTTTATATGGCAGCTATATCAGGTTATGAACCGATTTGAACCATATTTGACACAGTTGTTGAAAGTAAAAATAAAATACGTCATGCAAAATTTCAGCCAAATCGGATAGGAATTGCGCCCTCTAGAAGCTCAAGAAGTCAAATCCCCAGATCTGTCTATATGACAGCTATATCAGGTTATGGACCGATTTCAACCATACTTGGTACATTTGTTGGATATCATAACCAAATACTTCGTGCAAAAATTCATTCAAATTGGATAAGAACTGTGCCCTCTAGAGGCACAAGAAGTCAAGACCCAAAATCGGTTTATATGGCAGCTATATCAGGTTATGGACCGATTTGAACCATACTTGGCACACTTATTGGGTATCATAACAAAACACGTCGTGCGAAATTTCATTCTGACCGGGTAAGAATTGAGCACTCTAGAGGCTCAAGAAGTCAAGACCCAAGATCGGTTTATATGGCAGCTATATCAGGTTATAGACCGATTTGAACCATACTTGGCACAGTTGTTGGATATCATAACAAAACACGTCGTGCAAAATTTCAATCTGATCGGGTAAGAATTGCGCACGCTAGAGGCTCAAGAAGTCAAGACCCAAGATCGGTTTATATGGCAGCTATATCAGGTTATGGACCGATTTGAACTATACTTGGCACAGTTGTTGGACTTCATAGCAAAACACGTCGTGCGAAATTTCATTCCAATCGGATAAGAATTGCGCACTCTAGAGGCTCAAGAAGTCAAGACCCAAGATCGGTTTATATGGCAGCTATATCAAAACATGGACCGATATGGCCCACTTACAATACCAACCGACCTACACTAATAAGAAGTATTTGTGCAAAATTTCAAGCTGCTAGCTTTACTCCTTCGGAAGTTAGCGTGCTTTCGACAGACAGACGGACGGACGGACGGACGGACGGACGGACAGACGGACGGACATGGCTAGATCGACATAAAATGTCGCGACGATCAAGAATATATATACTTTATGGGGTCTCAGACGAATATTTCGAGTAGTTACAAACAGAATGACGAAATTAGTATACCCCCCATCTTATGGTGGAGGGTATAATAAATAATTAGTGTGGATCGAAACGAGACCCGTAGCTCTGAATGTCTTGATCACCAGCTTAAAAATGCTTTAAAAAGTAATTTTCAAAAAGCCGTTTTATGGTGTAGCGAAGTGCACCGGGCCAGCTAGTATTACTATATAGCAGCGAACGATGATTGGATATAACTCCACATCTTTTTGTCTGTTGATCCGACATTTGTAGAAGAGAACATAGGCTTTCAAAATTTACCAAAGAGGTAATAAGAAAAGTTTTGAACGCTAATATGACCGATTCCGATATCTTAAGAAGTTTCACCCTGGAAAAAAACAAGTTCCACATTGTTTTGTAAGTTAAAATTAACGTCTGAAATGTTCCCAACAACTTAAGGTATATGTTGTCATATCCTAGCCAGAAATGAGGCAAGTTACCGGCAACATAAAATTAAATTTTTCAAAAAGTCGCATTTTCCAATTTTGTTTTGTTGTAGTCGCCATAACACATGAAAAACAGCCGCCTTATTTACTTAATATAACATAACCCAGCTCGGATTCTATTTACTCCAAATTCCATTTATACTTCACTAAGCTCGGTGTAAAAATCTCTATTTGCGTAATGTACGAGGTCTGATGAAAAAACAACCGTTATTTGTAATTTTTTGAAAAAGTAATTATTTATTCCTCTATAACTATCTTGTCGCCTTCAGATGTTTTTCCATTTTTTTCTAATCCTCGAAACACTTCATAAACGAGCTTTTTGGTTACACAACACAGTTTCTTTGATCCATTTTTCCATTTGGAGAAAATCGAAGAGCACACCAAAACTTTACTAACCTTTTCATCTATCAAAACAAACTGACACACTAAAAAGGCAGATATTACCAATATATATAACAGACATGTGTACCCACATAACAGAAAAAAAGGAAACATCGAGTATACGTAACTCACGAAATTTTTAAATAACGGCTATTTTTTATCAGACCTGTTATCTTTTCTTCAAAGTCCTTTACCACGCAATTCGGGCTTAGAAGGTCAAACATTATAGGCCCTTGAATGTTGGTGAAGAGGAAAGTGGGCAACTTTGGCACCCATTTTGGCAACACCATTTTCCTGAACCCCTATGCCTTCCTCTACAAATGTCTAGAACTTTTTTACCGCTCAGATCAACAGATAAAAAGTTATCGATTTTTTCTTACTTTTTCGCCGTTTGGACCAATATACATCGTCAGGGGTAACAAAATATTGTTGACTCGCCCTCCTCATTGCAACTCATTTTACTTTAATGACCATTGAAGATTGTGCCCTTTTGGTCAATAGTGTATTTACGCTTTTTACTCACAGTGTTCCCACACTAATTTGCTATGTATGTATGGAAAAATTCTCGCTTAAGGGAATTTCATTTTGTATGATGTATGACCGTTATGCATTTTCAGAAACTTACATTCAGTACAACGTAATAAAAGTGTTACGAAGCGTATAATGAATAATTAAATTTCACTTATGAATGATTAAAAATATTACAAGTCCTGCATGTGGTATTGTGTGCAGAAGTTAGTGAGTGTGATAGTGACTGGCTATGGAATGGGATATGGTTTACTATAACACCAGCAGTTTCATCAAGCACAACAACAGCAAGAAGTCAAAGACGGGAAAAACACATGAGCATGTTTATCAGGGTATTACTTATTCTCCGCCTTATCTTATGAATCGACTTCCACCAACCTATCACTCACAATAACTTTCATTATCCCCAACACATGTGCATGTTTATGCTTTCATTCTTATTCAACAATTCATTCGTTTGCCATTAAGAGCAATTAAAATAAAAATCCTTTGGGTTTTTATCATTTTCTGCAGCTTTTGACTATTACGCCCACTTCCCACTCCTATTTCTATGTTCATATATGTATATCAACAGAGCCAAGCAGCATCAGCACCGTAACTTAACCAGCTCCTGAATGCAGGAGCTTAAACGAATGTTTTCCGTTAAAAATTCAAATTTAATTTCTTTTCACCCATAAACAAACACACTCACAGGAATATAACCGCCCAATGCTTATTACGTTTCCATTAGCTGAAAGACTACCAGGGGAGAAGGAAAGAGAGGTGAACCGGGAGGAGATAAATGCATGAACATCTGTTATAAAAGCACACGCATTTAATTGTGTCTGATTGTCTGACTGTGTTGGCCTGGCTGATTTGTTGGCTCTTATTTGTGTTGATGTTCAAATTACAACATTAAGGGGGCAAACCATACAACTGAAGCAAGGCGCAATCGCTTAACGGTTAGAGCCTTGGAGTCAGTTGTGAGTGACTGGTGAATAAGTACGAGTGTGCCACAATCGTAAACGCCATTGCTGAGATGTCACCAAACATTTTCGCATATCAAATCAACAGCATCCCAGTGGGAAAGTTCAGTAGTAAAAGATGCTTCTAAAAGGCCCTATTTTGGAGACACAACAGATGACAGAGAACTTCCTTACTCCTTGCTATTTAACAAAGCGTGTCCAAAAATATAAGGCCCTTCCCTTTCATTGCCAAAGGTATGGCTTACAGAAGGCTGTATGCCGTAGGTGATTTTGAACGTGTAGAAAAAAAAAACAATAATGTTCTCTCAATTTTATTTGAGAGAGACAACTTAATTTTAAAACCTTCTTTTTCGAATCTCCGAAAATCTATTTTAGGAATGAGAATTTCATCTTTACATATTCAAAAATTTAATTTGCCTTCGCAGGGATTTGATCCACTGACCCTCTGTTTGCTAAACCAATGTGCTATCTACTTGGCTAACGCAAACCGAACAGTGACTTCGCCAAAATCCTAATATGTGTTTGATATCGGCTTGATTTTTGTTCGTATCCTCTTATGTTAACTTGTCCGAAAACATGCGGAACTTATAGCTAAGAAATACCCTTATAGAAGGTTTTCTTATACAATCTTATACACCCTCCACCATGCGCCGCATTTATAGATTTTTTTTCGGCTGGTATCTCTTTTTAGGCAAACAAAAGATAATGGATAAGAATTCCTATGCTGTTGGAACTATAGCAACTTATGGTCCGAATCCGACCATAAATAAACTGAATGTTGAAGACGATAGTAGAAGTTATTGTGTAAAATTCAGCCAATTCGGATAAGAATTTCGCCCTCTAGAGGATTAAGAAGTATAATCGGGAGATCGGATTATATGGGAGCTATATCAGGTTACAAACCGATTTAGACCATAGTTTGGATAGTTGTTGCGAGACAAAACATAATACTTTATGCAAAATTTCTGCCAAATTGGATAATAATTGCGCCCACTAGAGGCTCATGAAGTCAAGATCCCAGATCGGTTTATTTTGGCAGATATAGCAGGTTATGAACCGATTTGAACTTTATTCACAGTTGTTGAAAGTCATAATAAAATATTTCATGCAAATTTACAGCCAAATCGGATAATAATTGCGCCCCCTAGAGGCTCAAGAAGTCAAGATCGCAGATTGGTTTATATGGCGCCTATGTCAAAACATGGACCGAAATGGCCCATTTACAATATCAACTGACCTACACTAATAAAAAGTTTTTGTGCAAAATTTCAAAGGTCTAGCTTTACTCCTTCGATATTTAACATACTTTCGACAAGCAGACGGACATGGCTACATCGATTTAAAATGTCATGACGATCAAAATTGTATAGATATACAATCGGAATGACGAAATTAGGCTCTATATAAGGTAAAATATAGAAGGGCTTTTAGAGCTTGTTTTGCTTTGTTTGATGTTAAATTATAGGCATTGTGGAAGGTTTCTAAATGTGGGTCCTTCTCAAGTTTCCCGCTGGGATTCACCCATACATATATATCACACAAGCACTACTGCATCATTAGTTTAATATGTTTTTATTCCAATTGTCTTTTGTAGACTTATTAAAAAAAAAAACATTGAATGATGAATACTTTTTTTGACCGCTGTAATAAACAAATCAAACATGGCTGTTACTTTGTATACCATCTTATATGTGCTATATCAAATCCTTTATGACGTGCAACGGATCACTTTAACATATAGTAATACATAAGCTATTGTATATGGCACAAAAAAAGGTGCGGCAATAGACAGCATGTGAAGGGCATGCGGGGCTTACACGGCGAACAGACAACGGCACTTAGGTGGGGACACATTTCTAAACATGAACCAACTTAGGGGCGTAGTATGGAAAAAAATTAGAGATTTTGTAAATAGGAAAGAATGCCTGACTTAGATGTTCTATTTCAAGGTTACTTTTAAGTATTTAGAGCCTACAACAAGCCGATTACAGACTTAGATGTATATCCATAGTGGAATGGGGAGTATTAATATCCTCACCATCTTTCCAACCTAACCAATACCTTTCAAAAAAAGATATTGGGACATAATAAATACCAACTGTTCAAATAAATATCTTGTATCGCATATTCGTAAATGGAATTATAAATCAGGGCTGCGGAGTCTTGGAGTCGGCATCGAGCAATTTTGTCTGAAGCGGAGCCTAGAAAAATTATATAGACTCCGGACAAAGTAGTAAAGGGTGATTTTTTTAAAGCTATAGGAAAGTTAAAAAAACACATAAACTTCAGAAAAATTCATAACATCTTTATTTGAATCGATAGTACGGCCCATATAATGTATTGTTTGAAGATGATTTCATGAAAATTTTGACCGAGACTGCGCCTCAAATGATCCATCCCCTTGGTCCAATTTTGGCATACTCTTCCCAACATTTCGGCCGGTATTTCACGAAAAAATGCTTCAATGTTGTCTTCCAATCCGTCAATTGAAGCAAGCTTTGACATAGCCCCACAAAAAATAGTCTAGAGGTGTTAAATCGCACGATCTAGGCGGCCGGACCATTGGCCGCCTAGATCGTCCCGAACGTGAAATAAAATGTTCACCGAACTCGCCTCTCAATAAGTCCATTGTTACGCGAGCTTTGTGGGATATGGCACCGTCTTGTTGAAACCACATATCACGCAAGCCAAGCTCTTGCATTTTAGGCAAAAACAAGTTGAATATCACCTCAGGGTAGCGCTCACCATTCAAAGTTACGTTACGATTTGCATCATATTTGAAGAAATACGGTCCGATGATGCCACCAGCCCATAATCCGCACCAAACTGTAACTTTTTCTGGATGCATTGGTAGCTCTTGCAATGCTTCTGGCTGATCTTCACTCCAAAATCGACAATTCTGCTTACTTTCGTACCCATTGAGCCAAAAGTGAGAAAACAAGTAAAAAGATGCTAAATTCGGCCGGGACAAATCTTATATACCCTCCACCATAGATCGCATTTGCTATGCTATTGGAGCTATATCAAGTTATTGAATTGATTGTTGGAGTCCAAAGTAGAAGTCAATGTGTAAAATTTCAGCCAATTCGAATTAGAATTGCGCCCTTAGGGCCTCATGAAGTAAAATACATCAATCGTTTTATATGGGAGCTGTATCAGGCTATAGACCGATTCAGACCATATTTGACACGTATGTTGAAGGTCATGGGAGAAGCCGTTGTACAAAACCGGATAATTATTGCGCCCTCAAGAGGTTCAAGAAATCAAGACCCCCAGATGACTGCTAATCAGGTTATGGCCAGATTTAAACCATACTAAGCACAGTTGTTGGAAGTCATAACGAAACACGTCCTGCTAAATTTCAGCCATATTGGATAGGAATTGCGCCCTCTAAGTGCTTAAGAAGCCAAAACCCCAGATATGTTTATATGACAGATATATCAGGTTATGGACCGACTTCAACCATACCTAGCACAGTCGTTTGAGATCATGACAAACCATCTCATGATAATTTTCAGCCAAATCGGATAATAATTTCACCCTCTAGCTGGTCAAGAAGGCAAGATCCAAGATCGGTAGAAGAATTTGTGGAAAATTTCAAGCTGCTGGCTTAACTTCTTCGAAATTTAGCGTGTTTCGAAAGACAGACGAACGGACACGGCTAGATAGACTTTAAATATCATGACGATCAAGAATATATTTACTTTATGGGGTCTTACGAATATTTCTAGGAGTTACAAACAGAGTGACGAAATTAGTATTCCCCCATCCTATGGTGGAGGGTATAAAAATGACCAAAAATGAGCGCGCAATGAACTTTCCTAACAGAGCACGCATTTTGATAATAAAACTCAATAATTTGCAAGCATTGTTCGCTTGCAAGACGATTCATGGTTAAAATCGAATTGCGCCCTCCAAAGGCTCAAAAAATCAAGATCCGAAATCGGTTTATGCACTACACTAATGCGAGTAAGACAACCGTCCTACACTAACGGACAGACATACGGACGGATAAGCCTAAATCGGACCAGAATTTCAGGACGATCAAGATCATGTGGCTTAAGATCAATATTTCAATCTGTTACAAACGGAATGACGAAATTTGTATACCGCCGTCCTATGATGGAGGGTATAGATCCAGAAAGAACCCGTTTTTTTGAGACAATGTTCTTGATGTTTTGCCATTAAAAGATCTTTCTATAATTTTTTACAAAAATGTCATTGAAACTAAAAAAAGGTTTTATAAAAAATTTGTCTTAAGAAAATATGTCATTAAATGTTGTCTTAAGCCTAGTACTGACTTTGATATTTCGCCCGTACCACTGTCAAAACGCACTATAAAGTGTGTTTTTTTAGCTTTTATCTTTTTGGCAACACTGGTTTAAACATCTCACTCACATTTCGTCTTTTGTTTCACAGTCAAAGTTCGATCTATTCATGAATCGTCTTACAGACGAACAATGCTTGCAAATTATTGAATTTTATTATCAAAATAAGTGCTCCGTTAAAAATATTCATCGCCCGAAAAATTGTGTTTAGCGACGAAGCTCATTTTTGGCTCAATGGATACGTAAATAAGCAGAATTGTCGATTTTGGAGTTCAGATCAGCCATATGCATTGTAAGAGCCACCAACGCATCCAGAAAAAGTCACAGTTTTTTTTGGTGCGGTTTATGGGCTGGTGGCATCATATGATCGTACTTCTTCAAATATGATGCAAATCGCAATGTAACTGTGAATGGTGAGCGCTATCGTGAGATGACATCCAACTTTTTTTTTTGTCCAAATGCAAGAGCTTGGTTTGCATGATATGTAGTTTCAACAAGATTGTGCCACATGCCAGCACGCGTAACAATGGACTTATTGATGAGCAAGTTCGGTGAATATTTTATGTCACGTTCGGGATCAGTCAATTGGCCGCCTAGATCGTGCGATTTAACGCCTTTAGACTATTTTTTGTGGAGCTATGTTTAAGCTCATGTCTATACAGACAATTCGGCTTCAATTGACGCATTGGAAGACAACATTGAAACATCTATAAGTGAGATACCGGGCGAAATGCTGGAATGAGTATGCCAAAATTGGAATAAGCAGATGGACCATTGGAGTCACAATCACGGTCAACAGTTGCATGAAATAATCTTCAAACAATAAATAATATGGACCGTACTATCGATTCAAATAAAGATTTCATGCATTTTTCTGAATTTTATGTGTTTTTTTAAACGTTCCTATAGCTCTTTAAAAAATCATGCTTTAAAAAATGGTGACGAAGAAAATGCGTATTCATTCCGTTGAAGTGGTTCTGAGTTTCATAAGAAAAAATTCTCCAATGCTTATTATGGCACTCTGTTATGCAAAGAAAAATTAATGTCAACTGTGTACCTGCAAGCAAAATTTTCAGTAACGGTATCGGTAACGAAAATTTCGCTTAGGATATGTCAATGCGTTTCTTATGGTACGCAAAATTTCGCCAGAGGTTCATATGCCCTTTAAGAAAAAAATTCATAAAAATTTTGTCTAGATTCCATTGCAGGATATTGTCCGGCTTTAGACCATTGATTAATGCTTTCTATTCAAAATGTAGTATAGTGAAAAACATTTAAAAGTCAGCAAAAATGAGTTGTCTTACAAATATCTCTTTAAAATTTTGTCTTAAGAGACAATTTTTTTTCTTATAAATTTCTTTGAAATCTTGTATTAAAAATGTCATTGAATTTTTTGTTAATAACATTTTTATTAAAAATATGTCTTTAAAAAGGATTTTATTGGAAAATTCACAAAGGCACATATATATAGAGTTATAAAATATTAAAATACTTAGTTTTTTGTTATAGAAACATAGTGGCTTAGGAATAAAAAGAATTTTTTTAAATTTATTTTATTTTTTTTTTCTTTAAACTTTAAAGAAATTTAAAAAAAAATGTTTGATTAAATTTAAGTGTTTTGAGTCGACTCCGGAGTCGGATTAGAGCAATCTTTCCGCACTCGGAGTCGCAACCGTGTTACAAACAACTTAAAAATGCCCGAAGATAGGGACATGAAAATATTACGGAATGACACAGAGCGGGAGATATGGAGTTATGAAATCAACCATCATTAAATTATATAAAGGCAGCAAAGTAAAAGATAAAAAGTATTGGGTGGCAATTATTGAATATATTTCTTGTTGGGAAACAAAAAAAAAACTCATATGCTTGCCATTCTGATGCATATAAAAAAGCTAAAATTCAAAAGGACCCTAAAATTCTGTCTTATTTATGTTGCTACCAGGCTGCAGAGTTGAAGAGTTCGCCAGCAAATTCATTGAATCTAAGTCTGTATAAATAGCAACATTATATATTTTATTTCTGAAAAAATTCAAGCATTTTTATTTGTATTTTGTATTTGTATTTTATTATGATAAAACCCATACAAAAGACAGTGTTTTATATAAAACATGGGTTAGTAAATTGCTAAATACAATGAGTTCAACGAGTTTTCATTTAATTAGAACAATAATTGGTACATAATATTTAACAATTTAAACAAAATTACTGATACAATATTTAAGTAAAAAAAGGTTAAAACAAAATAAAAAAAGAAGAAAAAGAAACTTTAAAGAAAATTTAACAATTTAACCAAAGTTACTAATAAAATAAATTAAAAAAATAGTTATAAAAAAACAAAACAAATAATTAATTAAAATGATTATAAACCAATACTATTGGGAAGATTATTCCAGAGAGGTATAACATTAACAAAGAACTGTTGTTGAGATACTCGATATTGATGACGTATTTGTATTACTTGTTTACCTCTTGTAGAGTTGGCAAAACGCAATACAAAAGCCAGATATGACGGTTCATTGGTATAAATTATCTTGTGGATCATTTGCAACAAGCGTATATTAAGGAACGAGTTAAAAGAGACACCATATACTTGTCTGGCAAAGTCAGATACCCGGACTCTTCTACGCAAACCAAAAATGTATCTAACGACATCGTTAAAGGCCACGTGCAATTTATTCCTATGAGTTACATCACAACCGTAAAAAACCTCGCATTTTCATATAGTAAAATGTTAAGTTTTTATACCCTCCACCATAAGATGGGGGGTATACTAATTTCGTCATTCTGTTTGTAACTACTCGAAATATTCGTCTGAGACCCCATAAAGTATATATATTCTTGATCGTCGTGAAATTTTATGTCGATCTAGCCATGTCCGTCCGTCTGTCCGTCCGTCCGTCCGTCCGTCCGTCCGTCTGTCTGTCGAAAGCACGCTAACTTCCGAAGGAGTAAAGCTAGCCGCTTGAAATTTTGCACAAATACTTCTTATTAGTGTAGGTCGGTTGGTATTGTAAATGGGCCATATCGGTCCATGTTTTGATATAGCTGCCATATAAACCGATCTTGGGTCTTGACTTTTTGAGCCTCTAGAGTGGGCAATTCTTATCCGATTGGGATGAAATTTTGCACGACGTGTTTTGTTATGATATCCAACAATTATGCCAAGTATGGTTCAAATCGGTCCATAACCTGATATAGCTGCCATATAAACCGATCTTGGGTCTTGACTTCTTGAGCCTCTAGAGTGCGCAATTCTTATCCGATTGGGATGAAATTTTGCACGACGTGTTTTGTTATGACATCCAACAACTGTGCCAAGTATGGTTCAAATCGGTCTATAACCTGATATAGCTGCCATATAAACCGATATTGGGTCTTGACTTCTTGAGCCTCTAGAGTGCGCAATTCTTATCCGATTGGAATGAAATTTTGCACGACGTGTTTTGTTACTATATCCAACAACTGTGCCAAGTATGGTTCAAATCGGTCCATAACCTGATACAGCTGCCATATAAACCGATCTTGGGTCTTGACTTCTTGAGCCTCTAGAGTGCGCAATTCTTATACGATTGGAATGAAATTTTGCACGACGTGTTTTGTTACGATATCCAACAACTGTGCCAAGTATGGTTGTAATCGGTCCATAACCTGATATAGCTGTCATATAAACCGATCTTGGGTCTTGACTTCTTGAGCCTCTAGAGGGCGCAATTCTTATCCAATTTGAATGAATTTTGGCATGTAGTATTTTGTTATGATATCCAACAACTGTGCCAAATAAGGTTCAAATCGGTTCATAACCTGATATAGCTGTCATATAAACCGATCTGGGATCTTGACTTCTTGAGCCTGTAGAGGTCGCAATTATTATCCGATTTGCCTGAAATTTTGTACGACGGATTCTCTCATGACCATTAACATACGTGTTTATTATGGTCTGAATCGGTTTATAGCCTGATATAGCTCCCATATAAATCGATCTCTCTATTTTACTTCTTGAGCCCACAAAGGGCGCAATTCTTATTCGAATTGGCTGACATTTTACACAGGTCTCCAACATATAATTTAATTGTAGTCCAAACCGGACCATATCTTGATATCGCTCTAATAGCAGAGCAAATCTTTTCTTATATCCTTTTTTTGCCTAAGAAGAGATGCCGGGAAAAGAACTCGACATATGCGATCCATGGTGGAGGGTATATAAGATTCGGCCCGGCCGAACTTAGCACGCTTTTACTTGTTTTTTTTTAATTTTAATTTATTATTTTAAGAGATCTTAACAAATATGTTAAAGAGAAATCTTTATAAAATTACCATATATCTGCTGAAGTAGTCCCATGACCTTGTAAAGCTCCATATATCTAAAGATGGCCTGATTTAGATATAGCTCCCATATATATCTTTCATCCGGTAATCGGTTCTGATTTAGTTATAGCTCCCATATATATCTTTCATCCGATATGGCCTTTAAAGGCTGAAGAAGCCACGATTTTGGTCCGTTCTGTACAAAATTAAGCAAGAGGTATTTTATTTGACTTTTTCATACGTGTGCATAATTTCGTCAAAATCGGTCCAGATTTACATATATTTAGCTCCCATATATATCTTTCATTCGAAATGGCCTTTCAAGCTTGTAGAACCAACAGTTTTTGTCCGATCTGTATAAGATTTAGCGTGAGGTGTTTTTTTCGACGTCCCCACGTGTGTGCAAAATTTTGTTTTTATTTAATTTTTATCTTATTTAACGTGTGCAAAATTTCATCAAAGTATATCTTTCATCCGATATGGCCCTTTAAGTCTGTAGTAGCCACAATTAAGGTCCTATCGTACTAAGGTCCGATCGTACAAGGTTCTATTTAATACAATATTTCAATAGGTATGCAAAATTAAAGTTTGAATAGATTTCAACATAGGTTCCATGTATTGAAAGAAGTACGTATTCTGGGTGGTGTAGGATGTTTTATAGTCGGCCCGCCCTTTCCTTACGGGTTTACTTTTCAGTTATGTAAATCGGACAGTCCCACTCTTTAAAGTACACATTTATTTTGTAAGAAGAGAAACTCAGAAGCAAAATACGAAATTCTTCATTAATCAACCAAAGGGGAGGGATACGGGCTGTTGACCATTCGAATGAATATCATTAGAATGAATGGTATTTTATTGATTACAGCAATGAAATCGCCGCACATACAGGCGGAATGGACATTGGCAACACGCCACTGGTCGACGCCAGCGCCATAGTGTTCACTGAGCCTCCCGTCTACCGACTCACAGTTCTTGACTTGCTTGACACCGGTATTTAAGCTAAGAATACAAAGAGGATTTCCTATGGAATCTAAGTACACCACAACAAACCAACAACTGCTACCTGCTGTATAACATCTCTCCATGTGTCAATTCCTTCATTTAGCGACCTTCAAGCTATTTTTAACTGAGCTAGTGTTTTTCTTGCATCAATGTGTTTGGTTCATTTCCACAACAATGCTTATGGACATCGAACCCTACCTTTTTATACCCACCACCATATGATGGGGGTATACTAATACGAGTATAGTCATTCCGTTTGTAACACATCGAAATATTGATCTAAGACCCCATTAGGGCGCCCCGGTAGCAAAGTTGGTAGCGTGCTTGGATTACCAATGCAGGGGTCATGGGTTCGATCGTACATAAACCGATCTTCAGCCCCTGAAAGTCCGATTTGGCCCTTGGAAGTCTGACATGGCTAACAGTATGTCAGACAGTATTCTGTTACAACTTCGAACAACTGTGCCAAGTAGGGTCCAAATCGGTCTGTAACCTGGTATAGCTCCCATCTAAACCGATCTGCCGATTTGACTTCTTGATCGACACAATCCAGAATTTTTGTCCGATTTGGCTGAAATTTTCGATGCGGTGTTCTGTTATGACTTCCAACAAATGTGCCAAGTACGGTCCAAATCAGTCTATAACCTCATATAGCTCCCATATAAACCTGTCTCTCGGTTGTCCATGTTCAGTTCCTAGAATCTTTAATTTTTGCTGGTTTGAAAGAAGTTTGATATGTAGAAGAAAATTATGTCCTTTAATTAAATTTTGTTTGCACAAATGCCAAGATTCGGCCCGGCCGAACTTAGCACACTTTTACTTGTTCTTTTGTTATGTCGTTGTTGTTGTCTTTGCATACTTAAAATATGCAACAAGTAGGAAACATTGGCAACAACTAATTTTCTACATTTGTTCATTGCAGATTCTGACGCACCTTCAGGCCCAGTGCCTGTTGTGTATTTGGTGTGTTTTATTTGGCAAGCTGGCACTTCCCGCTAAATGCATTGAAATTTACGTTGACCAATAAATAATAAAATAATTAATAAACAATAAAATAATTTTGAATTCAATTCACTCATTTATAATACATGTATGCAAATACTTCATATAAAACATTAAATTGTCTAATTTTAATCAGAAAAAAAAATAACAAGATTTGCATTGCATCATCAACAACTTGAAAGAATGTATAATGAATTTTGCATAAACTAATTTGTCCAACTGAACTTTAGTGGAGACCGGTTATCACACCTAAATAACTGAGAAAGTTTAACTTAATGGTTTTCGCTTTAGAAAAGAAATTTTAAAAATGGAAAACGTTAAACCCCCTATCCATTCTTTAACATGCAACTTGTATCTCCGATTGAACGGGACCAGCTCTGTCAATCCTGAGGCGTTCCCCTTATCACCAGCCTTCTGACCACACTATCTCCGAAGTCCGCGTTGATAGTGCTGCCACGTAGCATACAGACCGTCCAGAGGAAGAAACTCGGTTGGATGTCCGAGTGGCTTTCAATATTCAGGAAGGCCGCCATTGCTTACTCCTTCAATTAAAGAGACGTCTTGACTTCTCGCATCTCTGCGTGGAGGGCCATCTCTTCCGTCCTGCCCCTGAGGGATGCAGTTGTTCTCTTAAGGTACGCATGAAGTTCTCCGGCGCCAAAACCTCCCTCCATCCATGTCTTCATTGTTAACAATATTATTTTGTTTGATATGTCAAATCAAATCGTTTTGTGATAAGCATAATTTCTACGTTACATTTACGATACTTTTATTCTACATTTTCGAGAGCATAACCAGGTCTTTATTAAAAATTTTCTATTATGTACCCTTTAATGTCTGAATAATAATAATTATTTCAGTTGGTTTTGCATAATTTTTATGCTTCATTTTCGTTCCAATTAACTAGAATTGAATTTTCTTCAATCATTTAGAAAACATCTGAATTTTGAACTTTTTCACATCGCACTCATAATGTTTTTTTTTTTATATGCATATTTTCTGGCATATAGTTGCCTTTCACTAGGAATATACAACAATATGCTGTTTTTGAGTCCAGATTCCATAATCACTTGTTCATTGCTTCATGATTCAACTTTGAATTGATAATAATAAGCAGAAATATTACTCTTCTGCCCTTTACTGCATTCGAAAACAAATTTAAACGGTATTTCTAGTAAAATTTTTAACCAAATTAAGTAACCCCCCAAAAAATTAAATAATCCCCAAGTGTTTTTTTTTTTTTTTTTTGAATTTCATTTCTTTATAATGTTGAATGATGGCGATATGGAAAAAATATACAAACAATATCAACGAAATATGCCCCAAAAAAGATGAAGTATTCCCCAAATTACTTACGGAGGTTATTTAATTTTTTGAATTGGGCGTTGTGTGCCCATTTTATGGGCCTTATGACCCCTTTATGGGAGGTTTTAACGCCCAGTTTCATTTTGGCCTTTTTGAGCGGATTGACCATTTATGACCATTGGGCGTTATGACAGGTCGCCGAAGAGAGGTATGAGACTTGACTAAGTATAGGGTAACAAGTATTACATTTCGAAATTCTATTTGCGCAACTAATGCGGTTATTGCAATTTTGACGTCATTGACAATTTAAACGTCACACATGTTCATTGATGTAACAACCGAATCGAATTAAACATCTGGTGGATTTTTTGATATATTGCGTTTGGTTTCACTTAAAAATCCGAAAAACACAATGATAAACTAATACTCAATCACGAATTATTTATAGCTTCATTTTTTTCTTCTTCTCTCTTCCACCTTCAAATGATTACATCTTTCCTGCCGGGGGCTACTCTCGAATGACTTATTGTCTGCAGTTAATTGACTACAATAATGGTCAGCACAATATTGACAACAATTGCTGCTGCTGGACAAACAAAAAGTGGCATTAACAATTTGCATTCAACTGCTCCTGCAACAGCAGCGACTGCTTCACCGGAGAGACGTAATCAAAATACGACAAGTGGTACAAGTGAAACTACCAACCGTTCCATATATTATCAGACTAGCAGATCGGTAAACTCATCCTCCTCTGCGTCGTCGGCGGGCCATAGCAGTCATCATCATCACCAGCAACAGAATAACTCTTCAGTATCATCGCCCATCTCCAGCAAAGTCAACTCTCGGAATAGTTCGTATTCGCATTGCCAGGGCAGTCGCAGTGTACAACAATCTCACGTAGAGAGCAAACTAAATGGCAACGACTGCGACAGCGTCATCGATTACGCCAATCACAACGCAGTCAAGTACTACCAAGGGGAACAACAACATCAGAAATATTTGAATGGTAAGGGCGTAAATTGTGAAGGCACAAAGTTCGAATCGTCATCGACGCTTTCCGCTACCACCACAGTAGATCTGTCGCAGGCATTGGTAGGCTCCTCGCCCCCAATTAAAGATCAAATTTCATTGTTGTTTCCCAAGTGCAGGCCAAAACAGCAACAGTCCAACACTACAGTCCCAGTAACGCCATCGGAACATCAGACCCCCGGTGTGACACCACCAGCCACAGATGTTAACACGAATTGCGGCAACGTGGACCATTCAAACAATTCGGTGGCAACTACTTTAAAGCCTAGGTATTACTCCAAGGGAGCTGCAACAGCGCCTCTCAACGGTTTTGATTCGGAAAGCAAGGAGAAGGTGACATCCAATCACTATTACCGCAGTGTGAATATCATTACTCAGTCACCGCCACCACATAGTGCGTCATCGATATCGTCAGAGTCCTTGTCATCGGTTACGCCACGCATTTCCACAAACCCTTTTCTGTGCAATACTCTCCTCACTCCGACTGCCGAAGCAGAAGAAACACAAAAGCGACCCGCTATCAGAGAAGACATCGCGGCGGAAGACGACCAAAAGCTGCATAATAAAGACGTACAACAAAAAAGTCACTCTAATCTTAAAGACAACGGCGTCGAGGACGAATTGCCAGTGCCTAACTACGAACCCTTTTGCTACCACAACTCGAGTCCCAAGAGTAAGGAAAAATCAGCACCACGCCAGTATCGGGATTCAGAGCAAGGACATCGCGAATCGCGTTCATACAGCGATATGCCGCGAAAACGTTCTCAATATGAACGTTTTCATCATATGAATGGCCAAAACTATGTGACGGAAAAATCCTACAACCATATAAACCACACTGAGCCAACACAACAGACGAATAGCAGCCATCAGCAAAATGGTCATCCGAATCCTAATCAAAATCCATTCGTCAAAGACAATAACTACTGGGAGTCGTCGCGACAGGGAAACAATTCCAATACCACACCCACTAGTACGGTTTTGAATTCGCCTGAGTATAGCGGCAACGGCGTCACGGAAAACGAACCCAATCGGCCCCAGCACAGACGGTCCATATACCAGCAACAACAGGACCCATCGCAGCCTCAGCAGCATCCTCAACAGCAAACCTCGTGCTCTTACATGGGTGGTGGGCGCCAACACATACGCCTGGGTCGTAGTCCCAACGGTGAATCTAGTTATGATGCCACCCAAAAACGCAACAGCTACAATGCTTCTCAAACACAAAACAGTCAAAATCAAAAGTCACATTCCAATGCCGAAGCGGGACATAAGACTCTGGCCCAACATTATCTCTATGGAAGTAAAACTTCGCTGCATGATCACATACCCAATCAGCCGACTGAATGGCCTGAAAAACGCGAGTCCCATGAACGTGCGTCCACCCTCATGCGAGAACGGGATCGTGAACGTGAGCAACGCGAACAACGCAGCAAAGCAGAGCGTTATATTAATGCTGCTTTAGTACGGGAATCGGTGGGTGAGGCGAATCCTCCCACAACTTTAGAATTACGTGATAGACGTGACCGCGAGCGTGAACGCCAATCATACCAGCAGCAGCAATCGCAAAAATATCAACAAAAGTCCTCCTCAAATCAGTATCACCAGCAGAGGGCAGCTCAACACCATCATCAACAGCAGCAACAACATAATCAGCCCCAGCGTCAATTGACGGAGGAACGTTTGTCCACCACAAATGAAGTGATATTCGATGACATTACTGAGAATTGGCAGAGTGAGTACCAACGCCGTATTTTACTATAAGTCTTGTATTCTAGGTTACTCAATTCCTCTCAGTTGCATCAAGATAAGACTTTATTGTATCAGATTAACCCTTAAATGGATCCCAGTGACTGGCCAAGCCTTTTTTATCTTACTGCACATATTTTAGTAGGATATTGCCATGGGATTTTATTATTGTTTCTTGAATTCCTCAATCAAAATGTTATCTACCAAAAAAATGTTAAAATTATTCCATTTTCAATCAAGGGGACACAGTTATAGCCGAAAAAGAAATTACTTCTTTAACCTAGCCAGGCCTTGGGGTTCCGTTTAGGCTAGGACTATAAGTAAATTGTACTTATTAAGCATATAAAATAAAATAAATTAGTACGCTAAAGTGAATAGTTTTTAATGAAGAACCGTTACGTTCAAATACAGCTGCTATATAAACCGATCTCCCGATTTAAGGTAAGAACCTCATAAAACCTTCATTTGTCATCCGATTTCGCAGAAATTTGGCACAGTGAGTTATATTATAAGCCTACATATTCTTGGCGAATATGGTATTGATCATGCAATATTCGGATATAGCTACCACATAGACCAATCTCATGACTCAAGGTCATTCCCCTATAATAGGGGCATTTACGACCCGATTTTGCAGAAATTTTAGCCGCATTAGAATTAAGTATATCTTACAATGTAGAGCGATTTTCCGATTTAAGTGAGTTTTTGTTTTGGTATCTTAAGGTTTAAAAAAAATCTATGCATTTGTGAACACTCGCTCGATTGGAATCTTTTCCTATTTCCGTTAAAAATAATTCGTTTCACATAAAAGAAAATTTGGACAATTTCTTTTTTGAAGAGCGGCGGATTTTGTTTACGATAAAAGTACACATCTTTATGCGATATTTTCTTGACAACACGCTGACAATACCTTTCATTAATTTTGTGTATACAATGTTATTCAGGGTTCCAACTATTTTTTATTAAAAATTACCTTCAAGGAAAGTGCTTCAGAGTAAACATACCACCAGATGACAAATAATGATTTCTTCGTACAAATACTGAAGTGCTTAAAATAATGGTATACCTCTAAACATACCGAAGTATGGAAAATAATACCTTTTATTTAATAATACGTATTACTTTAAAATAATGGCATACCCGCAAACATTCTAAATGTTGCAAAATAATCCTTCTGGTGCTGTGTAATATTTAGTTTGGCCATGCAAAATACTAACATCTCGTGGTTAAAATGTAATATCTGTTTGTCAGAAGGGGGAAGAGCCCGTTCTGATACTCATTTCCAAAGTTGCTATTAAAATTCCAAATTCAAAATTGGGTAAACTGGTTTTATTCAATTTTCAACACACGCGTAGGAAAGGTGGAAGGCGGAAAGATAATAAACTACCCTATTTCTTATTTCGAAATAATATTTTTTTCCTGAACATCCTTATAATTTGAATTCAAGATATCGAATCTGAAGTCCGTTTTGGTTGTCAGACATTGGTAAAGTTAGGCCAAACAAGTAAAAGCGTGCTAAGTTCGGCCGGGCCGAATCTTATATACACTCCACCATGGATCGCATTTGTCGAGTTTTTTTCCCGGCATCTCTTCTTAGGCAAAAAAGAATATAAGAAAAGAGTTGCTCTGCTATTAAAACGATATCAAGATATGGTCCGGTTCGGACCACAATTAAATTATATGTTGGAGACCTGTGTAAAATTTCAGCCAATTCGTATAAGAATTGCGCCCATTGGGGCTCACGAAGTAAAATAGAGAGAACGATTTATATGGGATCTGTATCGGGCTATAGACCGATTCAGACCATAATAAACACGTTTGTTGATGGTCATGAGAGGATTCGTCGTACAAAATTTCAGGCATATCGGATAATAATTGCGACCTCTAGGGGTCAAGAAGTCAAGATCCCAGATCGGTTTATATGGCAGCTATATCAGGTTATGAACCGATTTGAACCTTATTTGACACAGTTGTTGAAAGTAAAAATAAAATACGTCATGCAAAATTTCAGCCAAATCGGATAGGAATTGCGCCCTCCAAAAGCTCAAGAAGTCAAATCCCCAGATCTGTTTATATGACAGCTATATCAGGTTATCGACCGATTTCAACCATACTTGGCACAGTTGTTGGATATCATAACGAAATACTTCGTGCAAAAATTCATTCAAATCGGATAAGAATTGTGCCCTCTAGAGGCTCAAGAAGTCAAGACCCAAGATCGGTTTATATGGCAGCTATATCAGGTTATGGACCGATTTAAACCATACTTGGCACAGTTGTTGGGTATCATAACAAAACACGTCGTGCGAAATTCCATTCCATTCGGATAATAATTGCGCCCTCTAGAGGCTCAAGAAGTCAAGACCCAAGAACGGTTTATAGTGCAGCTATATCAGGTTATGGGCCGATTTGAACCATACTTGGCACAGTTGTTGGATATAATAACAAAACACGTCGTGCAAAATTTCATTTCAATCGGATAAGAATTGCGCACTCTAGAGGCTCAAGAAGTCAAGACCCAAGATCGGTTTATAAAGCAGCTATATCAGGTTATGAACCGATTTGAACCATACTTGGCACAGTTGTTGGATATAATAACAAAACACGTCGTGCAAAATTTCATTCTGATCGGATAAGAATTGCGCACGCTAGAGGCTCAAGAAGTCAAGACCCAAGATCGGTTTATATGGCAGCTATATCAGGTTATGGACCGATTTGAACTATACTTGGCACAGTTGTTGGATATAATAACAAAACACGTTGTGCAAAATTTCATTCCAATCGGATAAGAATTGCGCACTCTAGAGGCTCAAGAAGTCAAGACCCAAGATCGGTTTATATGGCAGCTATATCAGGTTATGGACCGATTTGAACTATACTTGGCACAGTTGTTGGATATAATAACAAAACACGTCGTGCAAAATTTCATTCCAATCGGATAAGAATTGCGCACTCTAGAGGCTCAAGAAGTCAAGACCCAAGATCGGTTTATATGGCAGCTATATCAAAACATGGACCGATATTGCCCATTTACAATACCAACCGACCTACACTAATAAGAAGTATTTGTGCAAAATTTCAAGCGGCTAGCTTTACTCCTTCGGAAGTTAGCGTGCTTTCGACAGACAGACGGACGGACGGACATGGCTAGATCGACATAAAATGTCACGGGGATCAAGAATATATACTCTTTATGGGGTCTCAGACGAATATTTCGAGTAGTTACAAACAGAATGGCGAAATTAGTATACCCCCCATCTTATGGTGGAGGGTATAAAAATGGACGCACTAAGAGTCCAAAAAAACTTTAAACAGACTGAACTCATCGATAAGAGAGAAGTATCGCCGTTTCTCAATGGAATGTTCATGGGAGATTTAGCAGTAGTAGTAAGAGTCCAAAAGGGCTCTGAAAATTTTAGCCTTTTCAATGTATGCGATATGGTATTTCAGGAATTTAAGATTATATCACTAAAACGGAAAAATCTGCCCAAAGAGCAAGCCCGGGAAGGGTCCAAGAGGGTCTTGAGAATTTTAGGCCCTTTAATAAAGGCGATATGGTACTTAAATGAAAATAATTTCAGATTAGATCACGAATACGAAAAAATCTGCCTAGAAAGTAAGCCCACGAAGAGGATCTTGAGAATTTTGACCCCTTTAATCTATATTTGTTCTATATTGGCTCAAAATTATTGAAGAGTGATACTAAAAGCCCATTTTTTTTTTGGAAAGGGCATGTTAAGAGCCCTCTGATCCATTTTATCTATGAGTTAGATAGAATAGTACGCAAAGTTAATGTCAATACTCTAAAAAGTGTAGATGATGTAGGCAGTTTAATAAATTAAAAATATTAAAAAAAAAATATCAAAATCAAATCCCTCATTCATAAAAAGAATGAAAAAGTTATTGAATACTGTTAAATTTTCTTACCATTTAGTTCAATTGTCATTCATTTGAAGTGAATTTTTGAGTGTATAGAAGTATTCTCTTATTTTTTTCAAATTCATTGGAATTGTATAACTAAATATTTAAAAATTGTCTTCAAATAAAATTTTGTTTTTAAATTACATTAGAATTTAAAAAAGTTCTTATCGTTTTCAAATTTTATTTTAGTTTATTGCATAATTTTTGGGTATTCTTTAACTTTTTATTACCAAAAAGTAATTATTTAACTCATTATAGGTAACCCATTAGTAGGTATTCCTACGAGTAACAAAAATTTGTTTACTGGTATGCCAGTGTGTAATGACATGTGCTCACCTAATTTTTGCTGGCTACCAAATTCAATTTAATGTTGTAACGCAATTCTTAATTTTTATACCCTCCACCATAAGATGGGGGGTATACTAATTTCGTCATTCTGTTTGTAACTACTCGAAATATTCGTCTGAGACCCCATAAAGTATATATATTCTTGATCGTCGTGAAATTTTGTGTCGATCTAGCCATGCCCGTCCGTCTGTCCGTCCGTCCGTCTGTCTGTCGAAAGCACGCTAACTTCCGAAGGAGTAAAGCTAGATGCTTGAAATTTTGCACAAATACTTCTTATTAGTGTAGGTCGGTTGGTATTGTAAATGGGCCATATCGGTCCATGTTTTGATATAGCTGCCATATAAACCGATCTTGGGTCTTGACTTCTTGAGCCTCTAGAGCGCGCAATTCTTATCCGATTGGAATGAAATTTTGCACGACGTGTTTTGTTATGACATCCAACAACTGTGCCAAGTGTAGTTCAAATCGGTCCATAACCTGATATAGCTGCCATATAAACCGATCTTGGGTCTTGACTTCTTGAGCCTCTAGCGTGCGCAATTCTTATCCGATCAGAATGAAATTTTGCACGACGTGTTTTGTTATGATATCCAACAACTGTGCCAAGTATGGTTCAAATCGGTCCATAACCTGATATAGCTGCCATATAAACCGATCTTGGGTCTTGACTTCTTGAGCCTCTAGAGTGCGCAATTCTTATCCGATTGAAATGAAATTTTGAATGACATGTTTTGCTATTATATCCAACAACTGTGCCAAGTATGGTTCAAATCGGTTCTTAACCTGATATAGCTGCCATATAAACCGATCTTGGGTCTTGACTTCTTGAGCCTCTAGAGGGCGCAATTCTTATCCGAATGGAATGAAACTTAGCACGCTTTTACTTGTTTTTTTTTTAATTTTTACCAATTATAAGCATATCTAAATTGATCATTTAAATTCTTCCAGAATATATTTGGATTTATTTCGATGTTATGATACATAATTATGTTGTGTGATGATACATAAAAGCCTTCCATTTTGCTGCGAAACTCTAAAAATTTACCATTTCCGAGTTCACCATCCGCCCATCACTTTGTATCCATCACTGGCCGGTCTCTCTCTCTCTCTCACACTCTCTCTAGTAGGAGACACACAAGAGTATAATTGTTGGTCCGGTAAACAAAACACTGTCGAAATACTTTTGCCATTAAAGAGTTTTTGATTTTAAAACAAAAGAACGTTTGATATGTTGAAGCAAATAGTTACATAGTTACAATTAATGAATAACTTCGTAATAATAGTATTTTGTTTCTCGTAAAAATGTTTCAAACGCTATATTTTTTTGCGTGTAGATCCTTTACGCTAGCGTTGATACTCAATTCGCATATATTCTTATTCTCTTAGTACAGGCAGTGTGGATTACACTCTACCTTGATAAAAAATACTGTACCACTATTCTTGATAGAACCGATTGGAACTACGATATCCCTGGTAACAGAAGTTACATCGACTTCCATACAGATGGTTCCAAACTAATCGACCAGGTGGGCTTTTGGGTGTATTCTAAAGATTTAGAACTGGACACATCGAAAAGGTTACTCGACCTCTGCAATGTGTATATCATATCATAACGACGATTGGCATAAATATCTTTTCAGACAACCAGACAGCCATTAAAAGTTGCCCTGGAATATCACCTGATCTACAATTCCCGGGAATATCTTTGTGGCCCGGCACCCATAACATGTGACTTGTTTAACAGCTATCTCGTTCTAAGACTTGCTACTGTCGAAGGCGGCTGTTTTTGAAATCAGAAACAGAAACAGAAGCTAAAGATCTAATGGCTGCCTGGCCGTCTGTAAATATATTTTTTGTTAATCATAGATATTAACATTAAATCTTAGCCATTCAACCACTTTTCGATTGCAAGATCTCGATATGACCAGTCCTAATTCTTAGGAGTATGCGCTAAATCCATCCTAGTCGACTAGTCAGGAACGAAACGTATAGAAGTCTACATAACTTCTATTGCCAAAGATATTGGATTACCAATCAGTTCTAACAGGAATAGTAGCACAGTACTTGTTATCAAATAGCGGCTCAGGCAATAGGTAATTTATACTGCCTGAAACATCGGGCACTGTATGAACGATAACACTACCGCCTTTGTTGCCGCCAGACCAAAAAGAACGCTCCCTTTTCCCCCACGGTAGTGGTTGGAGCACAATGTCAAGAGGCATTTGGTGAAGGATTAAATTTAATGCATCAGATGGTGTCCCCCTCAGTGTTTCTATGATTGACAAACAAGCCATATTTTGCATGTGGCTGAATATTGACCAGTAGTTCTAGTTTTGAAGCGCCGTCCCCCAGACCACAAGTTTTATAGCTTTATAGTTCTGACAAAAGTATTCCAAGGTAAAATGCCGATGGAAAGATCAAGTGGAGAAAGACATCTCGAAACTGGGTGTCAGAAATTGGAAAACAACAAAAGAAGCACTTTAGCATTCCTTAACATCTTAACTATCGTTAACACTCATCAAAAATTGTTGGTGAAAACAGCAAAAATGTTTGCTGTTACTAACTAAAGCCTGCTGAAAATGAAACAGCAGTTATTTTGTGCCGAAAATGCGAACATTTGCTGCTGTTTTCAGGTGCAAACTACCCTAATATTTCAAACAAGTAAAAGCGTGCTAAGTTCGGCCGGGCCGAATCTTATATACCCTCCACCATGGATCGCATATGTCGAGTTCTTTTCCCGGCATCTCTTCTTAGGCAAAAAAAGGATATAAGAAAAGATTTGCTCTGCTATTAGAGCGATATCAAGATATGGTCCGGTTTGGACTACAATTAAATTATATGTTGGAGACCTGTGTAAAATGTCAGCCAATTCGAATAAGAATTGCGCCCTTTGTGGGCTCAAGAAGTAAAATAGAGAGATCGATTTATATGGGAGCTATATCAGGCTATAAACCGATTCAGACCATAATAAACACGTATGTTAATGGTCATGAGAGAATCCGTCGTACAAAATTTCAGGCAAATCGGATAATAATTGCGAACTCTACAGGCTCAAGAAGTCAAGATCCCAGATCGGTTTATATGACAGCTATATCAGGTTATGAACCGATTTGAACCTTATTTGGCACAGTTGTTGGATATCATAACAAAATACTACATGCCAAAATTCATTCAAATTGGATAAGAATTGCGCCCTCTAGAGGCTCAAGAAGTCAAGACCCAAGATCGGTTTATATGACAGCTATATCAGGTTATGGACCGATTACAACCATACTTGGCACAGTTGTTGGATATCGTAACAAAACACGTCGTGCAAAATTTCATTCCAATCGTATAAGAATTGCGCACTCTAGAGGCTCAAGAAGTCAAGACCCAAGATCGGTTTATATGGCAGCTGTATCAGGTTATGGACCGATTTGAACCATACTTGGCACAGTTGTTGGATATAGTAACAAAACACGTCGTGCAAAATTTCATTCCAATCGGATAAGAATTGCGCACTCTAGAGGCTCAAGAAGTCAAGACCCAATATCGGTTTATATGGCAGCTATATCAGGTTATAGACCGATTTGAACCATACTTGGCACAGTTGTTGGATGTCATAACAAAACACGTCGTGCAAAATTTCATCCCAATCGGATAAGAATTGCGCACTCTAGAGGCTCAAGAAGTCAAGACCCAAGATCGGTTTATATGGCAGCTATATCAGGTTATGGACCGATTTGAACCATACTTGGCATAATTGTTGGATATCATAACAAAACACGTCGTGCAAAATTTCATCCCAATCGGATAAGAATTGCCCACTCTAGAGGCTCAAAAAGTCAAGACCCAAGATCGGTTTATATGGCAGCTATATCAAAACATGGACCGATATGGCCCATTTACAATACCAACCGACCTACACTAATAAGAAGTATTTGTGCAAAATTTCAAGCGGCTAGCTTTACTCCTTCGGAAGTTAGCGTGCTTTCGACAGACAGACGGACGGACGGACGGACGGACGGACGGACAGACGGACGGACATGGCTAGATCGACATAAAATTTCACGACGATCAAGAATATATATACTTTATGGGGTCTCAGACGAATATTTCGAGTAGTTACAAACAGAATGACGAAATTAGTATACCCCCCATCTTATGGTGGAGGGTATAAAAATACTCTTTTTTGTATGTCGCCTCTCATATTTTATTAAATATATAGCGAAAATTTTGTTTTCAATTCTTATAATCTGTTCATTTTTGAACGATTTGAAGTAACAGCACACAATATAACTACTAAAATCATATTTATGCCATTAAACAAAACATGTTCCACTAAAATGACTCAAAATGTTTAATAACATATAGGAAATGCTTGAGTTATTGTTTTGAAGTTCATAAATTTACATAAGTTTCGTTCAAAAGATAAAAAATTTTAATTTAAAATCAGCAGACAGTATTTGCTGATATCAGCAAACTTATTTCTATGAGCATTTACTAAACATTAATGTTTAAAGTTTTTAGCACTAAAAGATAATGTATCATTTACAAGTATTTGAAGTATTTTTTAAGTTTTGAGTCTAAAATCAATATTTTGCTGTCAGAAGACCGCAGAAAAAAATTTGTTGTTTTAGCAAAAAAAAAAAAAATTCTGTCATATTTTCAGGAAACTTTTTGTTTGTAACAGCCAAATTGTTTGCTTTTTATCAACAAATTTCTTTGACTGATGACATTTTTTTTATAATTTGAAATTAATATTAATTATTAGCTAAATAATATTATTTTTATACCATCCACCATAGGATGGGGGCATACTTATTTCGTCATTCTGTTTGTAACTACTCGAAATATTCGTCTGATACCCTATAAAGTATATATATTCTTGATCGTCGCGACATTTAATGTCGATCTAGCCATGTCCGTCCGTCCGTTTGTCTGTCGAAAGCACGCTAACTTCCGAAGGAGTAAAGCTAGCCGCTTGAAATTTTGCACAAATACTTCTTATTATTGTAGGTCGGTTTGTATTGTAAATGTGCCATATCGGTCCATGTTTTGATATAGCTGCCACATAAACCGATCTTGGGTCTTGACTTCTTGAGCCTCTAGAGTGCGCAATTCTTATCCGATTGGCATGAAATTTTGCACGACGTGTTTTGTTATGATATCCAACAACTGTGCCAAGCATGGTTCAAATCGGCCTATAACCCGATATAGCTGCCATATAAACCGATCTTGGGTCTTGACTTCTTGAGCCTCTAGAGTGCGCAGTTCTTATCCGATTGGGATGAAATTTTGCACGAAGTGTTTTGTTATCATATCCAACAACTGTGCGAAGTATGGTTCAAATCGGTTCATAACCTGATATAGCTGCCATTTTAACAGATCTGGGACCTTGAGCCTCTAGAGGTCACAATTATTATCCGATTTGCCTGAAATTTTGTACGACGGATCCTCTCATGACCATCAACAAACGTGTTTATTATGGTCTGAATCGGTCTATAGCCCGATACAGATCCCATATAAATCGTTCTCTCTATTTTACTTCGTGAGCCCCAATGGGCGCAATTCTTATCCAATTTGAATGAATTTTGGCACGTAGTATTTTGTTATCATATCCAACAACTGTGCGAAGTATGGTTCAAATCGGTTCATAACCTGATATAGCTGCCATTTTAACAGATCTGGGACCTTGACTTCTTGAGCCTTTAGAGGTCGCCATTATTATCCGATTTGCCTGAAATTTTGTACGACGGATCCTTTCATGACCATCAACATATTATGGTCTGAATCGGTCTATAGCCCGATAAGCTCCCATATAAATCTATCTCTCTTTTTTACTTCTTGAGCCCCCAAACGGCGCAATTCTTATTCGAATTGGCTGACATTTTACACAGGTCTCAAACATTCTTACATCATTTTTGCCTAAGAAGAGATGCCGGGAAAAGAACTCGACAAATGCGCTCCATGGTGGAGGGTATATAAGATTCGGCCCGGCCGAACTTAGCACGCTTTTACTTGTTAATATCTCGAAATATGCATCTAAGACCCCATAAAATATATATTTTCTTGACCGTCATGTCATTTTAAGTCGATCTAGCCATGTCCGTCCGTCTGTCTGTCGAAAGCTCGCTAACTTTCGAAGGAGTGAAGATAGCCGCTTGAAATTTTGCACAAATACTTTTTATTAGTGTAGGTCGGTTGGTATTGTAAATGGGCCAAATCGGTCCATGTTTTGATATAGCTGCCATATAAACCGGTCTTGGGTCTTGACTTCTTGAGCCTCTGGAAGGAGCCTCGAGAGAGCCTCGATTTTATTGAAATTTTGCACGTAGTGTTTTGGTAGCACTGCCAACAACAACGCTAAGTATGGTTTAAATCGGTGGTCCATGTTTTGATATAGCTGCCATATAAACCGATCTTAGGCCTTGACTTCTTGAGCTTCTAGAGGGCGCAATTCTCGTCTGATTTAACTGAAATTTTGCACGTAGTGTTTTGGTGGCATTTCTTCTTGAGCCTCTAGAGGGCGCAATTCTCGTCTGATTTAACTGAAATTTTGCACGTAGTGTTTCGGTAGCATTTCCAACAACTACGCTAAGTAGGGGTTTAATCGGTACATAACCTTATATAACTGCCATATAAACCGATCTTGGGTCTTGACTTCATGAGCCTCTAGAGGGCGCAATTCTGGTCTTAAACTGAAATTTTGCACGTTGTGTTTTGTTAGCATTTCCAACAACAACGCTAAGTATGATTCAAATCGGTTTATAATCTGGTATAGCTGTCATATAAACCGATCTTGGATCTTGACTTCTTGAGCCAATAGAGCGCGCAATTCTCATCCGATTTGGCTGAAATTTTGCATGAGATGTTTTGTTATGACTTCCAATAACTGTGCAAGGTATGGCGTTAATCGGTATAGAACCTGTTATAGCTGCCACATAAACCGATCTGGGATCTTGACTTCTTGGACCTCTAGAGGGCGCAATTCTCATTCGATTTGGCTGAAATCTTATACGACGACTTCTCTCATGACCTTCAACATACGTGACTAATATGATCTGAATCGATCAAAGCTTGATACAGCTCCCATATAAACCTATCTCCCGATTTTGTGTCTTGAGGCCCTACAAGACGCAATTCTTATCCGAATGAACTGAAATATTACACAATGACTTCTACAATGTGCAGCATTCATTTATGGTCATTCATTTATGGTGACTAATATGATCTGAATCGATCAAAGCTTGATACAGCTCCCATATAAACCTATCTCCCGATTTTGTGTCTTGAGGCCCTACAAGACCCAATTCTTATCCGAATGAACTGAAATATTACACAATGAATGTGCATCATTCATTTATGGTCATATATTACACAATGAATTCTACAATTCATTTATGGTCCGAATCGGACTATAACTTCATATAGCTCCAATAGCACAATAGTTCTTATTCAATATTCTTTGTTTGTCTAAAAAGAGATACTGCGCATAGAACTCGACAAATGCGATCCATGGTGGAGGGTATATAAGATTCGGCCCGACCGAACTTAGCACGCTCTTACTTGCTACTAATAATATTAACTGATAATATTAATTATATTTAGCCCACCATTAATAAAAAAAAATTTATCGTGACTTATTTCGTTCCTTGTTTCTGGAATATGCCGATTTAGATTCCATAAAACCATATCTCACTAATGTATGTATCGAGTATGGAGCAAATGAGCCACTTATTGAATAGTTTTTTTTTAGTAATTAAACTTCTTCCTTTTTTTTTAAATTTCATTCTTTCATTTAATATCAAAAATACATTCAGTAATACTAATTTAATTTCAATATGGACTATGTTTTTCGAATTTTTTGTGAGGAATAAGCAAAAGGAATTGCGACATGTATTTTAGGTCTGTCGTTAATCAATTTTAACTTCATTTGAATTAATTTTTATTAGAATTCAGATAATAAAAAGTGTCTATAGGTGTACGCGGATTTTTAATATGTTACTAAGTTATCCCAATCGGCTTAATTTTTGCTGCCTAATTTATCCGAAATCTCTTCATTATTTAATATTGACTTTCCAGAGGCCATCATACTAAACTCGCTCAAAATAGGACATATACCAAGGAAGTGTTGAGAAGTTTCTTCCGCTCGCATGTAGCACAATTTATATAATCGCTCCTCCTCAACAGTAGTAAATCTGTTGTATCCCAGATACAGCATTCCACTTCTAGCTTTAAATACCCATGCAATTTTTTCTTGTGTATATTTGACTTTCAAACACACCTGTGCTCTAGATGGAGTCAAAAATTTGTGATCTCGAGAACCTCTTTGTAGTTTTCGCTTGATCCTTTTTGAATTTTAGATCAATTCTGTATTAATATAGCAGTTCTGACGAACAAGTGTTCCAAGTTTCAATGCTATTAAGGCTCTGGGGCCACTGTACAATTAAATAATTCTGTAAAAATTAAATTATAATTCAATTTTAGTATAATTGGGAAATGGTCCGACCATATTTTTTCGTCCACTGCGTAGTTATTAACAAAGCCTATCAATTCCTGAGATGCAGAACATATACCATTTACAGATAGATCAAATGCATTGGCATATTTCACACTACCCTCGCCATCTCCGAGAGTTTTTCCATTAAAAATAAATAAATTCGAGTCACTACAAAACTCAACAAATCGCTTGCCTTTTTTATTAATGATCTCAACTTTTGATTTCCTCACTTTATAACCAGCAGCGAACATCTCTTTATAAAGGGTGATTTTTTAGCTATTATCTTTTTGGCAACACTGGTTTAAACAGCTCACGCTCATTTCGTGTTTTGTTTCACTGCCAAACACCTTCAATGCATCCAGAAAACGTCACAGTTTGGTGCGATTTAGCATCATTGGACCGTACTTCTTCAAAGATGATGCGAATCGTAACGTAACTGTGAATAGTGAGCGCTACCGTGATATCCAACTTTTTTTTGTCTAAAATGCAGGAGCTTGACTTGCATGACATGTGGTTTCAACAAGACGGTGCCACATGCCACACAGCACGCGTAAGAATTGACTTATTGAGAGGAGAGTTCGGTGAACATTTTATTTCTCGTTTGGGACCGGTCAATTTAACGCATAGATCGTGCGATTTGAGGCCTTTTTTGTGGGGCTATGTTTAAGCTCTTGTCTATACAGACAATCCCGCTTTAAGTGAAGCATTAGAAGACATCATTGAAGCATTTATTCGTGAAATACCAGCCGAAATGTTGAAAAGAGTATGCCAAAATTGGACTGTGCGGATGGACAATTTGAGGCGCAGCCACGGTCAACATTTGCATGAAATAATCTTCAAATTATATGGACCCTACTATCGTTTCAAATAAAGATTTCATACATTTCTCTGAATTGCATGAGTTTTTTTTTAACTTCCTGCACACGTTTAGATCACCCATTATGATGCCATCACGTTTCGACATGACTTTTAAATCCTTTAGAATATTCACTGTTATTACGAGTATTAGAATTTTCTAATTTTGTCTTGTTAAAAGATTATTTTGTAAGAACTCCTTTTCGATTTGATAATTTCTAAATAATTATCCATTTGCTAGACAACACTTGAACTAGTAAAAGAAACCAAATCTTCTTGATTTCATCTTGAAAAGCACATGAAAAAATTTCACACAATAAAGTCACTCCTAATTGATAAGCACTGCTGATATTATTTGGCAAATCTCGCCCTCAATTAGTTTCGGCAAATATTTGCACCCACCTTAGCTGGGATCTCCGCCGTCCTGAGTGACTCATGCTGACATGTCATACTGTCGCAGTTATTTGTCCATATCGCTTGACCACCACAGCATACACTTGCTCTCAGCAAGAGGTCCTCCTCCATATTGACGCATCATAAAAATAGATCTTGTTTTTGGAATTAACATTGCCATCTGTAGAACGACAGCTTTCTGTAATTCATCACCATAAACGAATGATAAACTAATGACCAGTCAGCCTGTCACAATTACACGCAGGACCAATTACCACAACCTCATTTGGGGCAGGGGATTGCATAAAGCGTTAAACGTATTCGGTCAACCCCTGATGCCAATGACATGTGACTACACAAACCCACAAACACTTACTTACATACACACTCACATTGTTAATTAGCAATATTCTGTCAGTCATTGTGGTGTATAGTATAGTTTGATCAGTGTCATGTCCCGGGGGACCGGGTATTAGGAAACCCCCTTTGGGATAAATAAGTATTATAAGACAACTGAGCTCTTTCCATGCATGACATCATAGGAAACTATCGAACGACAGCTTGGCCTACATTGAATGGAAACTCATTCTTTTCTTTTTCGGTTACTCATCCAACAAGCATCATTTTGCAAGCAATTTCATCAGCATCGAAAAAAAATCAATATCCTTTAAGAGCAAAGAAAACAAGGACCTAAAACCAAAGGAATAGGAAGGAAAAAATAAATAAATTATACAACACCCTGACGATAGATGCTGCGAAAGGCAAAGGGCCCTGTGGTGATAGGTGCTTAGTTAATTGAAATAAATTAATTGAAAAAAAAATCAGCAAACAATCTGTGTAGTTTTTTGTTCTTTCGAGCATTTGTCCCCTGGTGCTCCCTTATGAAAACTGTAAACATGGAAAATCTCAGTTTTGTTTTCAAAGGTCCCAACAACACAGGTCATTAAAAGCCTAAAACAAAGGCGATAACATAATAACAATATGTTGTCTCATGTCCACAGGACTTTTCATATCTACTTATACACTCACATCTCATGCAACGTTGTTCTATGGCATTGCCAAAGTAGCAGGCTGCCAAAAGGGCATACAATCAGGCGACATACATACAATGACATTAGGTTGGAAAGATGCACCTATTTGTCGATTCTTTGTTGCTAGACATCATGGGAATACGATGCTACAATAGCTTTGTCATTTCTTCCAATATTCATTTGAGTCGTGATTCAAAATTACCTACAACTACTTCGTATACAAATCATTTATTTAAAGTTATAATAAATTCTAAGACTGTTTTTTTGGGAATTTTTCTACCCATTCTTCGTTAATGGGTTAATAACAACGCACAGCATATACTACGTGCATCTTATATATAAAATTCAATTTGTGTTTGTTTGTTTGTTCCGTATGGACTCAAAAATGGCTGAACCGATTACCTTGAAATGTTCACAAATTGTGTAGGTTGGTCTGGAAGGAAACAAAGGCTATATAATTTTTTGATATCGGGAGGGGGGCGGACCCTCCCCCTTACCACAAAAATAAAAGTGGACCGATCGAGACAATATGGGATTCAAATGAAAGGCATTCAGAAGAGAAGAGTATGAATTTCAAAATAAAAGTGGAGTCCAAGAACAAGGGGGGCTGCCCCAGCCCCAAAACCCCTTACAAAAGGTTTATTTGACGATCATGACAATATGGGACTCAAATGAAAGATATTCGGTAGATTACGAGTAGATTACAAATATGACCAGGAAGTAGGAATAGGCCTTATAATTTATTGATAACGGAAGGGGGCGGACCCTCCACCGTAACCCCAAAAACACCACCCAAATTCAAAAATGGACCGATAAGACAACGAATCTGGCATACAAATTCATGTCAAAGTATAAGGGTCACCCCACCCCCAAAACGCCCAAAATGGGCTCATTAGCCCATCACGGATAGATGGGACTCGGTTTGTTTGTTCGGTATAGACTGAAAAACGGCAGAACCGATTTTCTCGAAATTTTCGCATATTGTGTAGGTTTGTCTGGATAGAAATATAGGCTATATAATTTTTCGGTATCGGAAGGGGGACGGATCCTCCCCCTTATGCAAAATAACAACCCAAAATTAAAAGTGGACCGATCGGGACCATATAGGTATCAAATGAAAAGTATTGGAGAGTAGAATACGAATATGGTGTTAAAATTTGAGTCTAAGTACCCATCGGGCCGCCTCAACCCCCAAACTGCCCCAAACAGATATATTGGACGTTCATTTTAATATGGGGCTCAAATGAAATGTATTTAGAAGTAGATTTCGAATTTGTCATACAAAATCAGGTCGAAGTAAAGGGGATCATGGCACCTCTCAAAAACGCCATTAGACCCATTATGACTATATGATACTTGGCTGAAATGATTTTCTTAACATTTTCATAGATTGTGTAAGTTTGTCTGGAAGAAAACATAGGCTTTATAATTTTAAGATATCGGGTGGAGGCGGACCCTCCCCCTTACCGCAAAAACGCCACCCATATCCGAAAGTGGTGCGATGGGCACAATAGGGTATCAAATGAAAGGTATTGGCGACTGGAACACGACTATGGTATTTCAATTTGGGTTCATGTACCCAGCGGACCGCTCCTCTGCACTATTTTAAGTGCAAGGTGCCGGTGGCCGCCCAGCCCCAAAATACCCGCCAAACGGCGAAGTGTCCCCATTCATGGCGAAGTGTCCCCACCCTAAAAAGATATTAGAGAGTTAAAGAAGGCGCAGCGGAGCGGGCCCGGTTCGGCTAGTTTATGATATGAGAGAAGTCTCCCCTCAGTTTCTAATTGGTTTATCGGTGCGCTGGTAGAAAAAAAGAAGGTATTTTGCTAAAACCTGCTGGAACTATTTTATTACACATCATTTGAATTTAGTAAATTTTTGATATAACTTTTGTGTCCTTAAAGACGAGACTTTAGTGGTAATGAATATTATACTTAACTCCAAAGAAGATATCTATATCATAAAACTTGACAAAGTATCTCGTGCGGTGAGAAATCTTTATTTTTGATGTGATCATACAAATGCCACGAATTGAGATTAATCAAGACGTAACATTTCTTTTTGTAGTAAAGTTTACATACACAAACGGAAAAAAATGAAATTAAAACTATTCTCAATAGTATATGTTTTAATTTATTGGTGGGTGGAATGTTGTGAGTTGAGTGAGTTTTTTTTTCGGGTCAGAATGAGAAATGCTTTATGCATGTGACAAGTGCGTCTCCAGTCTCATGCCGGAGACCGTTATCAACGGTACCGACTAAAAACCCACTCTGTGTCACCTCTGGGTATTAGTTTTACCTCGAAAACACGTTCGCATTACTTCGAGGTGGACCCCATATCTAGTGATTTTCCAAATCATCTTTGTTGTTTCTGCGTCCATACCTCCGCACTCATACTCTACACCGCTGTGTCCAGGACTATCTTCTTCCTGCGCAGTACCTTTTCGGCGTATTTCATCACCGCCTTCTAGTTCTTCTTTTCTTCCATCATCCTCTGGACTATTGTCCTAGGCGGAACGAAGCCAATGGCTGTTTTAAATTCCTTGCATCTTTCAATCCAGAGCACGTAGTGGAAGAATAGACTTCCTAGAAGATCAGATGCACTTCCCAGAAGAGCATTTCCCCATTTTATTCAGGTATTTTCGTAACCGTAGCCTATCAGCATCTGTGTGACCTAAGGAAGGATGCTATTGCATGTCTCCATTATGAGTCTGTTCGGGAGAGGCCCGCCTATGTTTGCCATCAGTCGACTGAGTTGCGCCGTTATCTCCGCGGCCGTTGTTTGCTCTCTGCACCTTCCTTGCCTCTTGTCGGGATGACTGCACCGAAGTCGTCAGCATATCCTACTTGAAAGGTTCCATCTGGCTCCTCCGTGCATAGCATTCCATCGTAACTAACATTCCAAAGATCCCGTCCAAGTATGAAGCCTTGCTCCGCTCCTGATGTGATATCCACTCGTTCCATCCTGAGAGTTATTGATAAGTACCCTGTTATGTACTTCTCATTATTCTCATCATATAAACCCGTATAGAAAAGGCCATTGTGGATAAGAGGACATTGAATAGCCTGAGGTTTTTGAATTCGTTGAGAGTCCACTTCCCTCAATGATGGCGTCCTGGAGCCGTGGCTTTGTAAGTCGGTAAAAAAGTTTGCCGTATCCAGCATACAGAGTGAACTGTATGAGGATGGGGATATGGAATCACCTTTGCCCTTAAAGCATAGTCCTTGGTTTTGGGTACCATACCACACTTTACTATCAATACCGAAATAAGTACGTTTGATATCAATTTTTCTATCAATGTTCATTCTTTATGGTTATATATTTTACGAAATTTAGAAAGAATATTCTAGTGGTAAATAAAGGACAAATAATAATATGAGCTGAACAGTCTTTAGTATAACTAATAAAAAATAATTTCTTGATCAAAATGTTGATTTATTAATATACCTAGTCCCTCGAGGACGAAACAATCATTTAAGAGTTTATCTAACATTTCAGTACCTTTTTTGTAGAACGATTTATCTTCGCCCCAAAATAGGCTTCAGATTGAACAACCAAGTCATTGGAAACAAATCTCTTTCTTTGGAACAGTAAGAAGTCGCTGGGGGACAAATCTGGTGAAGATGGGGTGTGGACCCAATTCGAAACGTAGTTCACTCAGTTTAGCCATGGTTACAAGCGACTTGTGACACGGTATACTGTTTTGGCCGTTTTGGGTCAACTGTACACTAATCTGTTTTATTGGGGAAGTACTTTTTTATAGTAACTGTGTAACATTTTCCTCCACAATTGAACGTTAGTCGTAAATTTGCAAATTTTTGATGTAAGTCATTGTGTAAAACCTTTAGGAACTTCTGTGGTCAAGGATTGCTCTATTACGTGAAAAATCAATAGAACGATATTCGTCCTAACGAGCAAATAAAACTAATAATGATCAAAAATATTTTGTTTAATGCAAAAGATGCTTTGTTACACGAAAAAATAAATAGTTGACATTATATAAGGAAGTTAGAATAAGAATCGTACGCTCAAATGTCTCATTTTTGTTTTTTTTTTTTTTTTCATTGAGTAATGGTCGGTTTATTAGCAGTTATATTGGGACCAATACTGTGACACGCGGTTTTATAACTTATCATATTGATAAGTACACGGATCGTCTCAGAACCATTGTGATTAGTTTTAACTATGTCCGTCTGTGTGTGTGTACGTCGTTCTGTATGTACGTCTGTCGGTTCAGATTTGGATATAGCTCCACTATATATGTTCGTCAGATTTTGAGTAATTATGGAGTAATATGGTACTACAATATTTTGAAGGATCCTCACAAAATTTGGGATATAGCATTTTCTTATGACTGTCGACAAATTTTCCAAGACATTTGTACACTTGAGCAAATAAATTGTTCGTCACAAATTCTGGCATGAATTTATCGTAAAATATTATGTAGTTTTTTCGTAATTGTTTACGTAGTTTTGTCGTTATTGTTTAGCTCCAACGTTTTTTAGCAAAACGGTCAAAAAATCGGAAATTTCGTTTATGGCTAATGAATTATTTTTTCTTTGTTCTTTTCTTTGATATCTTTAAAGTTTCGGCTATCCCTTCAACTTCACTTCTCGGGAACATGATGATCATTGGTTATCTAAAAGCGCCAATAACTCGCATAATAGGAACTCAGTATTTTGGCACACATATCGGAGCTCAAAATTCCGGCTTTTCTCAACGTTCCAGCTGATTGTTACGACAAACTGAATTGTTTTTTTTTTACTGTAACTGTGAAGCGTTTCGCTTCAACATATCAAAGCATATTGAACGTAATTAACTTTGTTTATTGTAAACCCTTCAGCAGCTTTGCTCACGGTAAAAGTACCTTTCGTTTGTTGTAAAACCAAAACCTTTTATTGCTAAACATGTTCCGATAGGCACAAACGATTATTCGTTTTCTGAAACAATAATAGTTCCCTTGTGCCCCCCTACTATAAATTAATTTTAAGTATTTGAGCGTATAGACCAGTGATGGTCTACTCTATTAATGTGTACGTTCAAAGGAAAATAATCCTAAGATCAAGGGATTGCAAATAATTTAATTGTGTGCTCGTCACTGGTATAGTGAGCATAGGCCATTCAGTATGTTTAGCATCTCGGTCAAGTGCGGATGGTAAACTGGGAAAGTGACCATTCTTAAAGTTTCGCCTTAAGTACACATATGCTGGTATATACAATAAAAAAAACCATTGGAGCAACAAACAAATGACTGCCAGTTACGAGAAAATACAACAAGAATTTTTAAAACAAATATATTGTTTAGTAATATTTGCGCGATAAAAAATATCTATCCCTAAGTAGGTATTTAAATATGCAGATCTCCGCCTACAGGACCGTATTATGGTCAGACAGTCTAAAACTGATCTCAGTCCCTGGGTTCTCAATGTAAACCCATCCATCCGTGTAACATGATTTTCCAGATGCCAATACTAGGGTTCGGTCAATCCAAGCCTGTGCCGATGGCAGTAGGGCCTCGCACTCGACTTCAAGTTTCATCTCAGGTATCCGATCAGAAACCTCTTCCCTTTCTACCAGGTTTCCTATCGCCGCTTCAATTATACCAAGATGATATGAGCAGCTCCCATCCTCAATCCATTCTCCCATCGCCTTAAGTCTCATAGCCGCAGTGGCTGCCTCACACCTAATATGTGTGTCAATGGGTCGGATATCTACATTACTCTCCAGTGCCCTAGTGAGCGTGGACCTCATTGCCACGCCTATGCCAAGAAAACATGCTTACTCTTGAAGGAATAAAGCTAATAGCTTGAAATTTTTGACAAATACTTCCTATTAGTGTAGGTTGGTTGGGATTGTAAATGAGTCCATATTTAGATATAGCTTCCATATAAACAAATCTCCCGATTTTACTTCTTGAGCCTCTAGAGGCCGTAATTCTCTTCACAAAGACCTTTTCTGTGACATCTAACATTCGTGCTAAATATGGTCTGAATCAGTCTAAAACCTGATATAGCTTTAATATTAACCGATCTCCTAATTATACTTCTTGAACCTCTAGAGGGCGTAAATCTCATCCGATTTGGCTGGAATTTTGTATGAGATGTTATGTTATGACTCCCTACAACTGTGCGAAGTATAATTTAAAACGGTTCATAACCTGATATAACTGCCAATAAACCGATCTCGGATCTTGACTTCTTCAGCCTCTAAACGACACAATTAGTATCCGATTTGGCTGAAATTTTGTACAACAACTTGTCCCATGACCTTCGACGTACGTGCTCACTATTAATTGATCCATAACCTCATATAGCTTCAATATAAACTGATCTCCCGACTTAATTCTGGAGCCTCTGAAGGGCGCAATTTTTATCCCATTTGGCCGTTTTTTTATACAACGGCTTCTTCTATAACTTTCAACGTACGTGCCAAATGTGGTCTGAATCGGTCCATAACCTCATAAAGCTTCCATATGAACCGATCTACCGATTTTATTTCTTTTGCACCTATAGGTCGCAAATCTAATCCGATTTGGCAGAAATCTTGCACACTGTCTCCTACAATGGTCTCCAACATCCAAACCAAGTATGGCCCGAATCGGTCCATTGCCTGATAAAGGTCCAGTAGCATAGCAATTTTTATCCATTATGCCCCTATAAAAAAAACCAGGCAAAGAACTTGACAATGCGATCCATGATAGAAGGTATAGTTAAAGTCTTTATATGTAAATAAAAGCTAGTTGAAACCTCGAATAGCATGTTCTAAATATCAAGAATGAATAGTACTGTCAAGGTAAAAAAAAACTTTATATTTGTCACAAATTCTTGTAAGAATTTCAATATTAAAACTTAAAAAACGTACTTTCATCGCAAACAAAATCCAGCTTTTTTCAGAAAAGAAGTTTACTTGTCGAAAATTTCGTTTATGTGAAATGAATTATTTTTTTGCGTGTAGTTATCCCGTGTCGATTCAACTTGTGAAGTAATGATTAGATAAAAACAATATTTTTCTAGGTATATTTCTATCAGTTGGAGTTTGTGGCGCAATTATCCTATTATCTTTTAGAATCGGCTTAGAATACAGGACATACTCATATTAAATGTCATAAGGCCAACCCAAAGAAAAAAATTATAAAACATTAACCTAACTTAGTTGAAATTTTCTTTTGTCTTTTGTAGATATGTTACAAATAGTTACCTGCAAATTTAAAGAATTTTGCCCGGGCTAACTAGGAATTATTCTTTTCAAGCCCAGACGGTTCTTCAGGAAAACGGATTGAAAAAGATTGCGTATTTTCCTTCGAAAATTTTTATTAAACTATTTAAGAGCTTTTAGAGGAATACTATACTGCGAAAGTGATTTACCTATGTCTCTTGACTAGATGATTTTTTTGTAAACCCATACACTTGGCCCCAAAATTGGATAACGGTTTCGTATTATATTCTCAAATACGTTTCGCTTGAGTCCCATGTTTCTTGATTAGTCTATATATCCCTATGGCAGAATTTGCGGGAGGGCGGTCCCACCAGATACCCCACTCCGAATTTGGATACCAAATTATTGTTTTTGGGTTATTACAAGTATAAGAGTTAAAACCTCTATAAGAGTTAGAGGCCTCCGTAGCGAAGAGGTTAGCATTCCCGCCTATGACACTGAACACCTGGATTCGAATTTTCAGCGGTGGTTATCCCCTCTTAATGCTTTCGACATTAGTGAGGTACTATACCGTTTAGTATGACAAATTATCTCCTATCGGACTCGGCTATAATAAGTTAGTTCCTTATCATTGAGCTTAAACTAGACAGCTCGGACAGCTCTCATTGATATATACGGCAAATTTGCATTTCCATAAGAGTAAAAATAAAATGCTTCTGTAATAGCCCTATCCGTTAATGGGTTTTTATGTTTTTGGTGTCCCGCCTGATTTGGATATCAAAAAATTAAGTAATCTATTTTCAAGTATCAAGAAAATAGCACCTGTAATTTTTGAATCTATTGGTGCACACAATCAAACACATTTTTTTATCTCGAGTTTTCCAATAAGGTTTGACAAGTTTCTATAAATCAAACGCAAGACATTTGAAATGTTGCAATAATTTATGGAATGTAACACGATTTCGTTCAAGTGGCCCCACGGGCAGGTTTGCATCTGTCAATATGTTGGACCCAATTTTCGACGATTCGGCCACACACATCAGCCTATGAAATTTTGAAAGAGCCTACCTAATGTAAAACTTTCCAACGATTTCAAAAATGGTACTTATAGAAATTTCCGATTTTTAGTTTAGGAGATACGACCGCTCAAAACTCCCAATTTTCGGTTTTCAAAATAAAACCCAATTTTTAGGTAATTTTGTCGCTCAAAACTGACCAATTTTCGATTTTCAAAATAACACAAAATTTTTGGGCAATTTGGTCCGTTGCAAGCCTAGTGTCTCGAACACTAGATAGGGGGTTGTAATTTTTTCTATTTTTGGATATACCTGATAAATGTTGAACTATAAAAAATAATAAAAATGATTTCTTTGAGCTTCTCTAGACAAATTTAAGAAGTACCCATATTTCACTATTTTTCAACATTGATGGAAAAAACAAATACCCTTTTATAAGCTCGCCATATACGAAGGTGTCGAAAAATCTTTGGAATAATTCTTTAACAGATATTAACTGTTAACGAACAGATAAAGATATCTACACGAAACTGACATTGTTAATGTTGAGATAATTTCCAAAAAGTATGCAAAATTTTAAGACCCCATTAGGTCCAGGGGATGCCATGGGGTGTTTATGTTGGTAACCTCGAGCATTTCAAATTTTGGAGTGCTGCCAAATAAGCATTTATAATCCTCGTGAAATCCTATAAAAAACATGCCTAAATGTCTGGAATATTTATAACGGTCTATGAGATATTGGAGTTTAAACCACTTTTTTTCTGAAGATTTCAGTCTTTACCAATTGCAAATCTGTTTACACCATTAGAAAGGTTACAAAATCCTCCGAATAATAGAAAAAAATTATGAAGATTATCATTTCCTACAGAAAATTATTTAAAATATATTTTTTAAATTTGGTTGGTAATATTAAAGCCTTAAAAAAGGAAAAAAAAAATAAAATTAAAAAAAACGATTGCTCCACTTAGTTACCATTTTTCCACAAATTTTGATGAGCCATAACTAAGCACATAAAGGGCGTAGCATCATTGTCAAACATTCATTTCGTAGGCTGAACACTTATCTATCATATGCCGTAGAAAAAACCAAAACCGCGCGACTGTGCGTCGTCGGCTTGTTGGCATAGACCAATGGCTTGTCGTAGCTCCAAAGGAAATAGTCAGGAGGTGTCAAATTCCACGAATGAGGCAGTGAATCGACTGGGCTATTTCTTGATAAATCGATTGCAATGTGTGCTGTGTGGTTGTTGCACCGCGCTGTTGAAACCACATGTCATCCAGATCCATATCTTCCAATTCAGGTCAAAAATAATCAGTGAGCATGGTGCGGTAGCGTTGTCTATTCACGCTAACGTGACGATTAGATGAAATGTTGATTCTCGAAGCACATTTGGATTTTCACTTGGTCAATAACGCATATTGTATTGGGTTGCCCAAAAAGTAATTGCGGATTTTTCATATAGTCGGCGTTGACAAATTTTTTCACAGCTTGTGACTCTGTAATTGCAGTCTTTCTTCAATCAGTTATCAGCTGTTACTTTTAGCTTGCTTTAGAAAAAAAGTATAAAAAAAGTATATTTGATTAAAGTTCATTCTAAGCTTTATTAAAAATGCATTTACTTTCTTTTAAAAAATCCGCAATTACTTTTTGGGCAACCCAATATTTACTGGCGACCCCATTTGGTCAAAAATGAGTCAAAATTTAAGAATTTCGATAGTAAATTTTTATGATTTGCAGACGTTGTTGAGTTTACTGAATAAATTGGCAGTGACAGTTCGATGATAAGTTAAATTTACAAATTAAGGTCAAAGGTGTAAATTGGAAAACCCTTTATATAAGTATCGTTGAAGATAGCTGTTAACGTAGAAGAAGCCTATACGATTTTATAACTATAACCCTCATTAGATTGAAATGCAGAGGGCGTTCAAATGTATCGTTAAGTGCCATATTTACACTATCACCTATCTTAGCCTTTAAGAATATTATAAATAAAATGTTCACTTTGGATTCAACCTCGAACACAAGAACATTGGTAAGAGTTTCCTTTCCTCCAAGATTTTCCGCTTGTGGATAATTCGTAACTCCAATATTGTCTTCGACTTCTTGCATGACCATCTCTCCTCGAGATTTAATTGCAAGAAGTTATTTCGCTTCAGTTGCTTATGGTCGTGCTGTGATTTTAGTTCCATTTCTTCACCCCCCAAAGAGATCCAACATCCTACATATATTCATTTGGTCCCATCGAGCCGGATTTCTGTACTGGGTACTCAATTACACAACAGCGATCATTGCAACAACTAAGTCATTCCTCGCAACAAAATCATTCTCGGATCATTCCTCCATTTCCATCATCCATTTCCATCATCCAGGTTCGCATTATTTCCATATTGGGTATGAACACTCGTTTTTGCATAACCAGTTTTAGTTTCTAACGAACTAATAAAGTGACAGTGCGATTAACCGGGAGAAGAAGAAGCTAAGAACGTGAACTTTTGTAGCAAAATGACTGGCGTTATTGTTTTTCTTTAAAAATCCATTTAATTATTAATTGTGAGACGTGGTTTTTAATATTAAATCGTGATTTTCTTATACATAAGTAGATGAGAGTATTTTAAGTGTTGGTCGCATATTTAGAGGTTAGGCCGTCTACCAAAAAAAAAAAAAAAAAAAGAAATTAACACGATACCGCGATAAACATTTCTTGGAAATCCAAAAGTGAACAAATTTTATCCGCTGATATTTTTTCGAAGAGAAAGAAAAGATTCAGAATCTTTAGTGAAACTATAGGCTTCCAATTGAGTGTCAAAATTCAAAAAAAAAAAGGAAGAAAAGAAAAAGATATTTGGAATACATAACCTCTTCTGAGACATGTGCTGAAATTTTATATATGTATATAGGCGAAGAAATGGATAATCTCCTATGTAAAACCTCATAGCCCTCAACTGTACAAAGTTTATATAAGCCTTATATGAAGCTGAAGCCGTTACATACATAACGTACGTACAGAACATATGTATATACATATTTCTTTTTTTTTCTCCTCCTTTGTTATCCATATTTCGTTATTTATTGCTTGCCGATGAATTCAAATGAGAAGAAAGACAAAGAGTAATGAAAGTAACGAGCAATTTCCAGTGAGTTTTATCCATATATGCTTTACCAGCAGTCCAGCCTAGTAGAGTACTCTCAAGTTGTTTCAAGTTCCATTTGTTTCAATCATCTCACCCGCATCGATTTGATTTGCTTTTCTAGTGTATTTGCTATCCACTCATTATTAGGCTGTCTGCAGCACTGATGTTCTATTTTATTCTGACTGCGAGTACTCTCGACCGAAACTGGGAGTTTTTTTTTTTGTTTTTAATATATAGAAATGCAAAGAGATACTTGTATAATCTTAAGAATTCCGATTCAGATTTTATGCTTTTGAAATAAAATAGTCTTTGACAGCCGTCTCTAAAATTTACAGAGTTTTCCCCCCTTTTAAGACATTTCAGACAATTCAAACGAATTTAACGCATACATCAACGCTTGATCAATATTTGTGATTGATTCCTATCCATTTGTTTTGGTTTCCAATTGGTTTTTATTTATTTTTTTTTCCCTATTTTCCAAATAAATAAGTGTCTACTACACCTCTCCGAATAACGACATTGAAGTTCAGAGAAATATATAGCGAATTTTGTAAGAGATTGTTGCACAGATCTCACGACCAAGTCATGAGTACACTGGACCGATTTATACGCGCTAATATAAAGCTCGTTCACTTCGAACAGGAGCTTACCGATGCGTCCATAGAGAACTCTTCAGTTTTTGCTCTCGAGGTTCATCGAGAGGAGCTCAGGTCCATTTGGGGCTCAGTTAAGTCTCTTTACGAGAAATGTGTAGACGAAGTGGACCAAAAGGCCAAGAAAAAGGGCAAAGATGGGACAGATCCATTATCCTCTAGCGACGTCAGCGACGAGACTCATATGGAAAGCATTAATGCACGTTATCATGCATCATACGAAACGTATGTTAAGATAGTATCAAAAATCAGCGCTGGAATACATGACCGTGGCCGGAACACTTCTTCATTACCTCCCTCACCCTTTTCAATCACACCACACTCCAATTTCCATCTGCCTGCGTGTGATACTGAAACGTTTTGTGGGGACTATAAGTCCTGGCCTTCCTTTCGAGACATGTTCTCGGCAATTTATGTCAATAATTCCAGCCTATCTAACGTCCAAAAGCTTTTTTATTTAATGAAGAAAACGGAAGGTGAAGCTCATGACATCGTGATGAAAGGTCCTTTGACGAACAGTGGTTTCGACACGGCTTGGGCAAATCTTGTAGATAGATTTGAGAACAAGCGAATGCTAGTTCATAGCCAGCTGCGCGTTTTGTTTAATCTCTCCCCAGTCAAATCCGAAAATGGCGAGGATATAAAATGCTTACAGAGAGACATCAATTCTTGTATCTCATCACTACAGATGTACCATATTGATATCTCGAGTTGGGATCCAATCTTTGTTTATATCTGTTCGACAAAATTGCCCCGCACAACTCTTTCCTTGTGGGAACATTCAATACAAAACAAAAAGGACATTTCCAACTGGTCCGATTTAAATAATTTTCTTTCCAGTAGGTTTCAGACTCTTGAGACTATTTCTGAAATCAATTGCCAGTCGTCCTCACACGATTCTAGACAAACTGGTTTGAGAAAATCCAGTCAAAACGTTTCGAAACAAATTAACTCCAACCACACTAACGTTTCTGCTACCCCAGCGAAACATCTTTGTAACCTATGCAGTTTAGAGACTCACATTATCCGCAAATGCCCAAAATTTATTCAGATGTGTCCAGAGGAGAGATTATCGTGCATCAGGAAATTGAATTTGTGTTTGAATTGCTTTGCTGGTGGCCATAGTGTAAAGGAGTGTAAAAGCTCACACAACTGCTTTACATGTAAGAAACGACACAACACGCTACTTCACCGTGATGCAACCATTCAAGTTGCGCAATATCCTAACACTAATGCGCATGCTGTGCTAACGGATTTTGACCCAGATACATCCATCATACAGTCCACTTCTCTTAACCCAACTGAAACCTATAACGCTGTTTCAGAATCCGTAGCATGTTCTCCGACCTCTTTAAACAGTGTTCAGTCATGCTTTGCCTCGCACACCCGCAATGTCCTTTTAGGTACAGCGTTGGTTCAAATCAGGCATTCAGGGTTGACATACATCGTTCGGGCTTTAATAGACTCAGGTTCACAAGGAACTTTTCTGTCTGAGAAGATATTCCATACGCTTAAAATTCCATTTCAACGCATTGATGCTGAAATTACGGGCCTTAACGGCGTTCCTTCAGCCACCGTTAGGAAACTGGCAAAATTTACAATAAGTCCGCGTTTCGATTCTCAACTGGAGATGAACGTAACTGCGTTAGTAATTCCCCAACTTTCAAGAGACCTTCCCTCTAGATCGATCAATCCTTCAATATTAAGTGAGTTTCCGAAAATACAACTCGCAGATCCTCAATTTTTTCAAAGCTCTCGTATTGACCTTTTACTTGGCGCAGACCTTTTTAACAATATATTGCTTGATGGAGTAAAACGTGATATTTGTGGGTCGCTGGTTGCTCAAGAGACTATTTTTGGCTGGATTGTGTCCGGTTCAGTCCAAAATACGGAGAATATTTCCTCTTTTTCATCTCTAGTTTCATTTCTTTCTGAAAAAAGTTTGGAAAAAACGCTAAGACGTTTTTGGGAGGTGGAGAATCTTCCTCGAAAGCAGCATCTGTCCGAAGACGATGAGTTTTGCGAGAAACTGTATAAGGAAACCACAACTAGGGATGAAAGTGGCAGATTCACAGTTGGCCTTCCCTTCAAACACACAATTTTGAATTCAACAATGCAATTGGGACAGTCCAGGACCATTGCAAAGGCACAGTTCTTGCGGAATGAGTCTCGCTTATTGAAGAATCTGGAGCGAAAAAATGAGTACGATGCCGTAGTCGAAGAATACCTGGATTTAGGGCACATGAAAAGCGTTCCAGCTCCCATTCATCAAAATTATCCGCAGCACTATTACCTTCCACATCATTCAGTCGTTAAACCGGAGAGCACCACCACGAAAGTTCGAGTGGTATTTAATGCCTCCTGTCCGACTTCCTCCGGAGTATCCTTGAACGATATCCTTCACACTGGACCTGCATTACAGAATGATCTGGTCCTGCTTCTTCTTAGGTGGCGCTTTTATCGCTTCGTCTTTTGTGCTGACATTCAGAAGATGTATCGGCAAATTAAAGTCCATCCCAAAGACACTTGCTACCAAAGAATTCTATTTCGCAGGGATCCGTGTGAGGAAATATCTGATTATGAGTTAACGACAGTAACATTTGGCGTCAACGCAGCTCCTTATCTGGCAATAAGAACCCTCCTACAATTGGCGGAAGAGTCCGAGAGGTCCCTTCCCATTGCCAGTGAAATTATTAGGGATTCCATGTATGTTGATGATGTTATAGCTGGGAGCCATCATATTCCTGACGCTCTCTCCGCAAGGACACAGTTGATTATCGCGATGAGTTCGGCACATTTTCCTCTGCGTAAGTGGGCATCCAATTGTATTGAGATCCTTGCGGGTTTACCGAAAGATCATCTTCTGAAAGAGGACTTTTTAAGCTTCGACGATAGTAGCCACACTAAAACACTTGGTATCAGATGGAACGCCAAGTCAGATAACTTCTTCTTCAGGTGCAACGCAATTTCAGACAAATTATCCTATACAAAAAGGGAAGTGTTATCGGAGATTTCTAAAATCTTCGATCCAGCAGGCTGGCTAGCCCCCATTATAGTCCTGACCAAGATACTCATGCGAAAAATTTGGTTGTCTAATGTTGGTTGGGACGAATCCATTAATTCCGATTGCCTGCATGACTGGAAACGTTTCCTTAGCAGTTATTCATTGATAGACACCATTCAATTACCGAGATGGCTCTCATATTCCCCTTCCTGTCATGTTCAGTTCCATGCCTTCTGCGATGCATCGGAGAATGCATATGCGACAGTGATATACACCAGAATTCTTCTGGAGGACGACTCCGTTTATGTAGCACTATTAACCTCCAAGTCCAAAGTTGCTCCAGTCAATACGCTTTCCATACCCCGTCTGGAACTCTGCGGAGCCACACTTTTAGCTGAGTTAGTTGATTCTGTCATTCCATCCATGCACCTTCCAAGCTATGAAATATACAAGTGGACAGACTCTACTATAGTCCTGGCATGGCTTCGAAAGCCTTCATGTTATTGGAAAGTGTTTGTAGCGAACCGAGTATCTACAATTACCGAACTAGTTGGAATCGACAATTGGTTCCACGTTGAGTCTGAATCGAATCCAGCAGATTTAGTTAGTAGGGGAGTCTACCCCGAAGATCTAGTCGCCTGCAACCTTTGGTGGAATGGACTGCAATGGCTGCAGTTATCGCCAGAATTTTGGCCCGTAACTTCAGATACCGCCATGGATACACAACTGGAACAGAAACCAATAGCTGCCCATATTTCCATACTGCCAGAAGAACCTGATCTTCTGGAACGTTTTTCCTCTTTTAATAGGGCAATTCAGGTTCTCTGTTACATTTTTCGTTTTTTCCATCGGACACATCCAAATCACCGGCAGTGCAAACAATTTACTTCAACACTTTTGACTGCCTCAGAAGTGACTCATGTGAAAAGACGTCTTATAACCTTAGCTCAAACCAGACACTTTCCTGAGATTTTTAAAGCTATAGAGAAAAAGGTAGACATTCCTAAGACATGCAAGATTATTAGCCTCAATCCTTTCTTGGACAAAGACGGGATAATAAGGGCATTCGGCCGGCTCGCTTATTCGCCGTCTTTAAGCTATGATGAAAGGTATCCAATTATATTGCCATACAATTGCCAGTTCAGCCGTTTACTGGTTTGTTTTACCCACAAAATCTCCTTGCACGGGGGCAATCAGCTAGTGCTAAATTTAATTCGCCTTCAATATTGGATACCAAAACTAAAAAATTTAATAAAGAGCCTTATTCATAAATGCAAAGAATGTATTGTCCACAAGAAGAAAGTCCAAACTCAGCTTATGGCCGCTCTACCCCCAGAAAGGACCCTGCTTCGGCGACCGTTTCACTGTACGGGCATCGATTTTGCTGGGCCCTTCGATATTAGAAGTTTCAGCGGGAGAGGAGTCAAAACAACGAAAGGTTACACCTGCGTTTTTGTTTGCTTCGCAACGAAAGCGATTCATTTGGAAGCAGTATCTTCCTTATCCACTGACGCCTTCCTTGCCGCCTTTGATCGGTTCATTTCAAGACGAGGGTGCCCTTTGCACGTTTATTCCGATAATGGAACCAACTTTCAAGGTGCATCCAAACAAATTGAAAAACAGTTCTTAGTAGCTGCCAAATCCAACGTCCAATCCAAATATGTGCACCAAAATCTGTCCTGGCACTTTATCCCTCCTGGAGCCCCCCATATGGGAGGTCTTTGGGAAGCTGGAGTGAAAAGTTTCAAGACCCACTTCAAAAGGGTCTCACATAACTTTAACTACACCTTCGAAGAGTTTTCCACACTTCTTTCAAAAATCGAAGCGTGTCTTAACTCACGACCAATTTCCACCATGTCCGAAGACTCCACGGATCTTAACCCTCTTACTCCAGGACATTTTCTGACCGGGGGTCCGATTCTTGCATTACCGGAGCCTACCTTTGACATAGACCCAGAATCGGTTGTTAATCGATGGCAACGCGTTAAGGTTCAGCAACACCATTTCTGCCAACGCTGGAAAATGGAGTATTTAAAAGAATTACACAAGCGCTATAAGTGGCAGCATCCTAAAAAGGAAATTAAAATAGACTCAGTAGTCATTATTAAGGAAGAAAACCAGCCTCCAAATGAGTGGAGATTAGGTAGAGTAATCCATCTTTACCCAGGGAAAGATAATAGAACTCGAGTCGCAGATATTTATACGCAGAAGGGAACAGTCACCCGTCCAATCGTTAAACTGGTTTTGCTTCCCACTGAGTGATCTATATATACATATTTGTTTTTGTTTATCTTACGATTTTAATACTTATGTACAGCATGCCAAGAATAATTCAAAACCGTTCCATCACCCCAGAAGATCCAATGAAACCAAAAAAAATCTACCGATGCCACGTGTGTAAAAGAGTTCATCCCTTACGTAGTTGCAGCAGATTTCTCAATATGGATGTCCATCAGCGGAGGAAAGTCGTCCACCGTTTCAAATATTGCCTTAATTGTCTGGCTCATAAACACTCACGAGGTAAATGCTTAAGCCGCTCTGGATGTCATATATGCAAGCGCCAACACCATACTCTTTTACACCACCGCGGTTCCCAACAGTACAGTCGCTCCGAACATGCTTCAACATCTCATTCAACGCACGCTATGCTACCACATCAAAGAATTACTGTACTACCCACGGCTATCATTAAAATTGCATGGAAAAACCGCTTATATCCAGTAAGGGCACTTATCGATACGGGTTCTGCTGTAAGCCGTATTGCAAAAGCCATTGTGACAAAACACCACTTACTGACCAGCCGCATGGGAGAGTCGGAAATGTGCCAAATTGTTTTTCGGGCTCATTCTGGAAACACCACCAAGATTTCAATGTGCGCTCGTGTTGATAACCGAATCTCCATGGTAACACCCATCTCAACGTTGTCAATGGCATTCAAAGAAAAATTTCTTAACTTGGTACTGGCAGACCCCGACTTTCTTGAAAGTAACCCGATTTCAATAGTCCTCGGGGCGGACATCTACCCTAAGCTCATACTCAGCGGTGTCATACCCACCGGCGAGGGATCTTTAATGGCGCAAAACTCAACACTCGGATGGCTAGTATCTGGCACTTGTGCAGCATAAAGTAAACATTAGCAAAGAAATACCCAGCAAACAACTTTATAATCATTATGTATTAATCTGTTCGAATACCGCAAAAATCCGAATTATGAATTATGATTTTTTATGCAAGTTCGATGAATTAATTTCTTATTTGATGGTACCCATCAAGGGGCCCGGAATGTTAACGTAGAAGAAGCCTATACGATTTTATAACTATAACCCTCATTAGATTGAAATGCAGAGGGCGTTCAAATGTATCGTTAAGTGCCATATTTACACTATCACCTATCTTAGCCTTTAAGAATATTATAAATAAAATGTTCACTTTGGATTCAACCTCGAACACAAGAACATTGGTAAGAGTTTCCTTTCCTCCAAGATTTTCCGCTTGTGGATAATTCGTAACTCCAATATTGTCTTCGACTTCTTGCATGACCATCTCTCCTCGAGATTTAATTGCAAGAAGTTATTTCGCTTCAGTTGCTTATGGTCGTGCTGTGATTTTAGTTCCATTTCTTCACCCCCCAAAGAGATCCAACATCCTACATATATTCAATAGCGATACCCAATATAAGCTTCACGTCCTTTCTACACAAAACCATGGAACGTATTGTGGATATCATGATAAAGAGTATGACATCCAGCGAACTGCTCGAATACAAACAGTATGCCTATGCCAAGAGAAGGTCGGTGGATACTGCCCGTACGAGGTTGTGCATAAAATAGAAGAATCCTTCGATGCCAAGGCGTACACATTGATCCAATCCTTAGAACAATACCGGGTGACCGAGTCCTTAGCGACTGGATAAATCAAATGCCAAGAAACAGGTCAATAAATTGCGGGTTCCATTACTTAAATATAAGCCACAAAGTCGCACAGGGCACGCCACAGAGGGCATTTTATCGCCACTCCTTTGGGTGATCACCATAAATAACCAATAACGGTTGCTGACTGAGGAGGGAGGGAAACTTCTTTGGGGTAAGAATCCAAACTAGCTATGCAGAAGGGCTGAAAAGGTCTTGCATATGACTGAGCTAGACACAGGGGTCTCAATGTTAACCCAGAGAAGACTGAAATATGCCTGTTCACGAGGAAGACGAAGGTGGGCCAATTCGACGCAACACGTTTCGTCAACAAAACGATTTCGATATCTGACAAGGTCAAATATTTAGGAGTGATCTTGGATGGGAAACTTAATTGAAAGTGTCACATTCAGGATCGTGCTGAGAAGGCTCATAGATATTGGACAATATCTAGATGGGCCGTGTGCTCGAAATGGGGCTTGAATCCGAGGATAGTCCACTTACGCCTCAGTAGTTTGGAGGACTGCTATGGAGAAAAAGTGCAACATAAGGACCATACAACAGATTCAAAGAACATGATGTCTTGGCATAGGCGGAACTACGAGGACCACGTCCACTAGGGCACTGGGGACTAATCTAGATATTCGGCCCATTGACATACAGATTAAGTGTGAGGGAGCCACTGCGGCTATGAGACTTAAGGCGAGGCGAGATTGGAGAAATGGTTCATACCATAGGAAACCTGGAACGAAGGGAAGAGTTTCCGATCGGATACCTGAGACGACACTTGAGGTCGAGTGCAAGGCACTGCTCCGGCACAGTCTTGGACTGACGGAACCCTTGTGTTGCCATCTAGAAGATCATGTTTCCAAATCTAGAGCTGTCCTCTTGCCTAGGCCTGGGGGTGTACATTGAGAACCCAGAGACTGAGATCTGTTTTAGATTGCCTGGCCAGATTCGGGCGATCACGGAATGCGTGAAGTGGTGTGGTGCTAACGCGAGGACGTCGTGTGTGAATATCTTTACCGACAGTAAAATTGTCATAAGGGCAATAACAACCAGGACGGTAAGATCACTAGCAGTCTTGGAATGTAAGAAGAATGTAAGGGTGCCGGGCGGTCGATTTGGCAGTGAAGGCCAGAGAACTGCCGTCAATAAACTTAGTTAGCCCGAAACCTTTCGGGTCGACGCAGTACGAGTAAAGTGCGTGGGCGACGAACGCGAAACAGTCGACAAACGCGAACAGTCGAAACAGTCCTATGTCATTGCCCGGTTTTCGCGGCTAAAAGCCACCGGCACTTAGGTGGGGACACAATATCAGACAAGAACCAAGTTAGGGGAGTGGCATGGAAAACAATTAAGGATTTTTTAAGTAGCACGGAATTTCTAACTTAAATTTTTTTTTGCGAGGTTACTTTTTAGTTTTAAGAGCGCACAACAAGCCGATTACTGGCTTAGGTGTATGCCCATAGTGGCAGGGGGTAGATTTATATCCGCACCCTCTTTTCAACCTAACCTAACCTAGCGATCCCACAGATACTTAATCCATTTTTATAATAGCAGATTCGTACTCTTCTTTTTAAGAGTTTTCATTTGGGTCCAATATTATTCCGATCGGCCTACATGTCGTATTGGCACCCCAAATACTGGGTCGCGAATATGGTTATCATATATGTACTTTTCTCTGGATGGCCTTGCAGCTGAATCAAATTTTTGCACAAGCAAGTACGTTTGGGGTTTTTTCCCCAAAACACCCCCCAAACTGGACTTATTTACTGACCATGGGAATATGGGGCTTAAATAAAAGGTATTTGAATGTAGATTACGAATCTGATATCCAATATGGGACCAAGTGTTTGGGGGGCCGTCTCTCACCAAAAACATCCCCCAAAGGGGACAAATTTACGACCATAGCAAAATGGAGCTCAAATGAAAGGTCTTTGGGAGTAAAGCACGATTTTGATATCAATATTCTGGAAAAGTGTCTACAGGCCACAAAACCACCCAAATAGTAATATTTTCTGATTATTGCAATAAAAGAATCAAATAAGAGTGTTTTTAGAGGAGAGCACGAATCCGAGATATATTTTCGAGGCCAACTTACTGAGTGGCCGCCCATACCCCAAAACACTTCCCAAGCCGGTCATGTTTGCCGACTATGGAAATATGGGGCTCAAATTAAAGATATGTGGGAGTAGACCACGTATCTGATATCAACATTAGGGGCAAACTGTCTAGAGGACGTCCCACCACCATAACAACCTCCAAATAAGACGTATTTGCTCACCAAGACAATTTGGTGCAACTAAATATTCATAGTTTTTAGGGTCAATACCCCAAACCGGACATATTTTCTGACTTTTGCAATAATGAGTTTAAATGAGATTATAAAAATAATTTGATATCCAATTTTGATATATAGATAAATGAGAATAGAGCACGTTGCTGATATATTTTCCGGGCTTAGTGTTTGGGGGACCACCCCAATCCCCAAAACACCCCTAAATCGGGCATATTTACCGACCATGTCAATGTGGAGCTTAAAGGAAAGGAATTGAGGGGTAGAGCAAGAATTGATACCCATCTCCGGGAACAATTTTCTGGGGGTCTACCCCTTTCCTAAAATACCCCAAAAACATCAATTTTTTGTGACCATCACAATATGGGGCTCCAATATAGGTATTTGGGAGTAGAATACAAATTTGATATCCAAATGTAGGACCATGTATTTAGGGCCTCACCCCTTTCCAAAAACACCCCCAAAAGGGAAAAAATTTTTCGACCATGCCAATATGTGACTCAAATGAATGGTATTTGAGATTAGAAAATGAATTTGATAACTTATTTTGGGGCCATGTGTTTTGGGGACGCCTCATCCCGTAAACTATTCTTAAGCCAATGACAATATGGGGTTTAAATAAATGGTATTTGAGAGAAGAGCACGATGCTGATATTTTTTCAGGGCCAAGTATCTGGGGGACCACCTCTCCCCCGAAAACACCACTAAATCAGACATCATGAAAATATCGGACTGAAATGAAGTATTTGAACTTAAATTCCTAGACCAACAAAGATATGATCTGGGATTCAGATAAAGGCACTTATATTGTTAAACTGTTAGTCAAGTTAGCATGGTATTTCACTAAAAGATCTTAAATTGTCGAAAATAAATATTGAAAGGATAATTCTGTTCCATATAAAGTAAAAGAAGGCGCAGCGGAGCGGGCCCGGTCAGCTAGTATTAATATATAGACCGATTTAAAGCATATTCCACGTTGATGTCGAGGATTTTATCAGGTCATCAGGGATCAGTACACAGGTGATAGTTTCCTTACAGAGTGCTTCCTGAAAAACATATCTAATAATGTGTTGCAAAAGTTCCCCCGATCGCAACAACCACGTTTTTAGCATATGCGAATAGCTTAACAAAAATAATGTTTTCCAAAAAACGAAATCATTATACGACAGTGTATTGGAGTAGAGGACTTTGAATTTGCAGTCCGGTTAGGTTATAGCGCCACTTAGCAATAGGACAACTGTACCGATTAAGCAAACCAAACGAGATGCTCTTCACTAAATATTAATTAGATACATACAGGGTGGCTGATGAAAGCCGCTACCAAAAAAAAATGTAATAACTTTTTTTCTATTTAATAATAATAATTTAATAATTAATTTAATTAATTAATTAATTAATTTAATTAATAATAATTTAATAATTAATTTAATAATTTAATTTAACATGAATAAAAGAAAAATGTATTCCATACACCGAAAAAAAAATGTAGCAATATTCATCATTGTAGCAATATTCATCAGCCACCCTGTATATATTGTAGTACATCTTTGTTTCACATCTGCTTATATAGAAATAATACAAATCCTATAATGCACTGTAGTTTTATTAGGAAAACATTATTACATGCAAATGAATTGAATGTGCGTTCCATAAGGTAGTATGATGTGGAAAACATAAGCATAGAGTTTGCGACGTAAGAACTGCATGTGTTTCGATTCGGTTCATCGAATTGCCACTCATCATTATCAGCGATCATGACGTAAAATCCAATCAATAGCATAGGGAACGCTTTTGCCCAAAGGTCAAACAAACACACCTTTATAAACGTCAAGAGAAATGTAATTGAAATTCAGTGGTATGGCATACATAGTTTAATTTACTCTTTTCGCGTCCCCTGTCATTTCATAGATTCTTGATTCAATGGTTTTTCATGTTTCATTCACATATTTTCCCCTCCCATATTTATGTCATTTTAGATTTACGCGTTACAACCGACTCATCGCAAATCAACCACAATCGCAATTCATTATTAGCGGAAGTAAAAAGCCACAATGACTCCAGCAGTAATACAACGTCCACTACGACATTAACTACATCGTCGAATCTTTTGTTGAGCAGTGTACCGAAAAAGTCCCATTTATTGGTGGCAGATGTTAAAGATGACAAACTCCAAAGCCACTCACAGATACAGGCACCTAAATCGTCCCATCATGTGCCGGCGAACAATTGCGATGTGGACTTGTCATCGTCGCCCTCCTATCAAGAGCACAAAAAGTACTCAGAAAAAAGTCATGGAATTAGTGTAGAATCACGTCATGGTATTATAGGTGAGTAGCTACCACATCAACTTCATTCCAGTTAACAACTTCTGCAATGCAACGAGCACATGCACTACTCTAGAAACTTAGTCTATATTTTACTGAAGTTCACTGAGCCCTATCCATTTTAAGAAATTTGAATTCATCAAACCTCCAAGAGGGACTAGTTATGGTATGGGTTAATATGCCAGATAATACCATTTCATAACTAGTAATCTAAAATCAGACATTCATAAACATAGGAGTAAGAGTCGTATTGGTAAGAACCAGGTAAAGAGAACATGACAAGCAAACGTTTTCATAAAAGAAAAGCATTTTAATGTAAACCCCATAACTACTGGTATGTCATGAAAAATACACTCGCTTGAAACGAACGTGACAAAAGGACTATTGAAATCAAATTTGTACATGGCATAGTAATTAGAAATCACAACCTTTGGTTTCACAATGGACTAAAATATCTAAGTGAGTCTGCCACTAAAATCTAATCTCACCTAGTTTGTATATATATATATATATATATATAAATATATATATATATATGTTTGCGTTGCGCATGGTTTGGGGTCAGTGAAAAAATTAAAATTTTTCTCCCCATATCGATGGGTTCTAACGCCTTGAGACTATATATTCAATTCTTATTTTCTTCCCTTCACCTGATTTTTATATACATCCCTTTTACTAAACATCGCGTTGTTTGAGGACATATAGTTTGCGTTGCGTTTTATTTGAGGCCATGGCTCCAAAGACAACGTTATATAAAAACCAAATTAGTGTTGCCACATTTTTACAAATTTTCAAAGTGGCGATAACCGACTCTGGGTTTTAGCTTTGAGCTTTAGAGTCTAAACACAACCAAACAACACAAGTTGTTGTTATTGTTGTTGTTGCTGCGGTTGTTTAGTTCACATATGAATGTGTGTAAACAAACTGACGCTGATTATTAACTCTTTGGTTAGGTTTAGGCTTTTATTGTTGTAAATGTACCGAAAACGTTATAAACTTTCTTTTTATACCCACCACCGAAGGATGGGGGTATATTCATTTTGTCATTCCGTTTGCAACACATCGAAATATCCATTTCCGGCCCTATAAAGTATATATATTCTTGATCAGCGTAAAAATCTAAGACGATCTAGACATGTCCGTCCGTCTGTCTGTTGAAATCACGCTACAGCCTTTAAAAATTGAGATATTGAGCTGAAACTTTGCACAGATTCTTTTTTTGTCCATAAGCAGGTTAAGTTCGAAGATGGGCTATATCGGACTATATCTTGATATAGCCCCCATATAGACCGATCGGCCGATTTAGGGTCTTAGGCCCATAAAAGCCACATTTATTATCCGATTTTGCTGAAATTTGGTACAGTGAGTTGTGTTAGGCCCTTCGATATCCTCCGTCAATTTGGCTCAGATCGGTCTAGATTTGGATATAGCTGCCATATAGACCGATCCTCCGATTTGGGGTCTTAGGCCCATAAAAGCCACATTTATTATCCGATTTTGCTGAAATTTGGGACAGTGAGTTGTGTTAGGCCACTCGACATCCTTCGTCAATATGGCTCAGATCGGTTCAGATTTGGATATAGCTGCCATATAGACCGATCCTCAAATTTAGGGTCTTAGGCCCATAAAAGCCACATTTATTAGCCGATTTTCCTATGATTTGGGACAGTGAGTTGTGTTAGGCCCTACAACGTCCTTCGTCAATTTGGCGCAGATCGGTTCACATTTGGATATAGCTGCCATATAGACCGATCCTCCGATTTAGGGTTATATGCCCATAAAAGCTACATTTATTATCCGATTTTGCTGAAATTTAGGACAGTGCGTTGTCTTAGGCCCTCCGACGTCCTCTGTGAATTTGGCTCAGATCGGTTCAGATTTAGGTATAGCTGCCATATAGACCGATCCTCCGATTTGGGGTCTTAGGCCCATAAAACACGCATTTATTGTCCGATGTCGCCGAAATTTGGGACAGTGAGTTAAGTTAAGCCCCTTAACATACTTCTGCATTATCGCACTGATCGGTCCAGATTTGGATATAGCTGCCATATAGACCGATCTCTCGGTTTTAAGTTTTGGGGCCATAAAAAGCGCATTTATTGTCCGATGTTGCCGAAATTTGGGACAAAGAGTAAAGTTAAGCCCCTCCACATATTTCTGCTATGGGACATAAGTTATGAGTTTTGCACCGGATTTTGACGAAAGGTGGTTTACATATATAGCCGAGGTGGTGGGTATCCAAAGTTCGGCCCGGCCGAACTTAACGCCTTTTTACTTGTTGTTGTAAAAGTTGCTATTTGCCACTTTCTGTTCAGCTCTTTTGAGCGAAATGCTGTCAAACTCCATATAAAACAAGTAAAAGCGTGCTATGTTCGGCCGGGTCGAATCTAGGGAACCCAACACCATGGATTCTGCTAAAAATTTATAAAAAATAAATTTAGTTGAATTGCGTAATTTTTTTTATTCTACATTCCAAAGTTCTGTCAAACCAGCAAAGATTAAAGCTTCTAGGAAACGAACAAGGATGATCGAGGGACCGGTTTTCATGGGAGCAATATCAGGTTATAGACTGATTTGGATCGTACTTGGCACAGTTGTTGAAAGTCATAACGAAGCACTATATGCTCAATTTCAGCCAAATCGGACAAAAATTGCGGCTTGTAAGGGCTTAAGAAGTCAAAGCGGTATATCAGTTTATATGGGAGCTTAACCAGTTTACAGACCGATTTGGACCGTTCTTGGCACAGTTGTTGGAAAATATAACAGAACACTATATGCAAAATTTGTCCAAATTGGACAAAACTTGCTGCTTCCAGGGGCTCAGGAATTCAAATCGGGAGATCGATTTATATGGGAGCTATATCAGGTTATACACCGATTGAAACCGTACTTGGCACAGTTATTGCAAGTCATAACACTACGTGCCAAATTTCAGCCAATTTCCGCCAAATTTCGGACAAAAATTGCTGCTAGTATTGGCTCAAAAAGTCATATTGGGAGATCGGTTTATATGGGAGCTATATCAGGTTATAGACCGATTTATACCGTACTTGGCACATTTATTATAAGTCATAACTACACTTAACTACTACTACATGGAAAATTTCAGCCAAATCGGACAAAAATTGCGTCTTCCAAGGGCTCAAGAAGTCACATCGGGATATCAGTTTATATGGAAGCTATATCAGGTTATGGACCGATTTAAACCGCACTTGGCACAGTTATTGGAAGTCATAACAGAACACTACATGCCAAATTTCAGCTAATCCGGACGAAAATTGCGGCTTGTAAGGGCTCAAGAAGTCAAATCGGGAGATCCGTTTATATGAGTGCCACCGTACTTTGAAAGTCATAACGGAACACTGCATGCTCATTTTCAGCCAAATCGGGCAAAAATTACGACTTGCAGTGGCTCAAGAAGTCAATTCGGGAGATCTGTTTATATAGGAGCTATATCTAAATATGAACCGATATATATATATATCAATCTTCAACGACCTACATTAATATAAAGTATCTGTGCAAAATTTCAAGCGGCTAGCCTTACGCGTTCGACCTTCATTTATCATTATTTATTTGCGAAAAATAACTCAAATAGAGAAAACAATAAGTGCAGATAAAAAAGTATTTTGGTATGGAAACAAAAACATTTGATTGCTGTCAAATTCCGCTCTCGGAACAATGAAAAATTTAGCGACTATTCCACCAGAAGAATAGAATACTAACCTTTATTTATGTTCTGACAATCGTAAATCGCAAAAATTTTTTATTCATACAAATGCTTTTGTGGCTTTGCAATACGTTTTCTATTGGATTTAGAAGATTTTGTTCTGCGACTGTGTTCTTCCATTTTTGAGCAGCTAACAATATATATTTATTTACAGGTAGTGGCAGTAGCCCAACAATAAAATATTCTGTGCACTATCTGTCAAAATCTGTGATTTGTGCAACTCAGATTTTGAATATGTTATGTCGTTGACAGATGGTATTCTCCAAATATTTAACTACAGTAATTTATAATTTCAATGAGAAATAGTCAGATGTTAACAAAAATACTGTACCATTTTGTACGTTTAAGTACCTAAATATACTAATCTCAAAAAATCTCCTTGTACACCGGCATATATTGTCTCTATTAAGAAAGTATCATTTTGTACCTTTTAGTACCATAATGTACAAATTTCAAAAAATTCTTCTAGTCGCCTGGTATATACTTTCAAGGTGTGCCCACATAAGTCCTAAACTGTTCAAATTTTTAGACACACATTTGTAATATATTTCATATTTAATATATTTCGTTTTACATTCAAAGTGTTTCATATGTAGTAGACAACTTTTACACATGCTATATATGACACAAATACATGTCGCTTGATAGAACGTTTAATGAACATTAATTTCAAATAAATAAATTAACTCGAAGGGTGCTAAGACTCAAAAGCTGATTTTACCGCCAATAAATCGACCTCTTGCATTATCTTGTTTAAATGTACCTTGACGTTTATTGTATTTGTATTTTATTATGATAAAACCCATACAAAAGACAGTGTCTTATACAAAGCATGGGTTTGTAAATTGATAAATACAATGAGTTCAACAAGTTTTCATTTAAATAGAACAATTATTGGTATAAAATATTTAACAATTTAAGCAAAGTTACTGATACAATATTTAAGTAAAAAAAGGTTAAAACAAAATAAAAAAGAAGAAAAAGAAACTTTAAAGAAAATTCAACAATTTAATCAAAGTTACTAATAAAATAAATTAAACAAGTAAAAGCGTGCTAAGTTCGGCCGGGCCGAATCTTATATACCCTCCACCATGGATCGCATTTGTCGAGTTCTTTTCCCGGCATCTCTTCTTAGGCAAAAAGTGATATCAGAAAAGAGTTGCTCTGCTATTAAAACGATATCAAGATATGATCCGGTTCGGACCACAATTAAATTATATGTTGGAGACCTGTGTAAAATTTCAGCCAATTCGTATAAGAATTGCGTCCATTGGGGCTCACGAAGTAAAATAGAGAGAACGATTTATATGGGATCTGTATCAGGCTATAGAACGATTCAGACCATTATAAACACGTTTGTTGATGGTCATGAAAGGATCCGTCGTACAAAATTTCAGGCATATCGGATAATAATTGCGACCTCTAGGGGTCAAGAAGTCAAGATCCCAGATCGGTTTATATGGCAGCTATATCGGGTTATGAACCGATTTGAACCTTATTTGACACAGTTGTTGAAAGTAAAAATAAAATACGTCATGCAAAATTTCAGCCAAATCGGATAGGAATTGCGCCCTCTAAAAGCTCAAGAAGTCAAATCCCCAGATCTGTTTATATGACAGCTATATCAGGCTATCGACCGATTTCAACCATACTTGGCACAGTTGTTGGATATCATAACGAAATACTTCGTGCAAAATTTCATTCAAATCGGGTAAGAATTGTGCACGCTAGAGGCTCAAGAAATCAAGACCCAAGATCGGTTTATATGGCAGCTATATCAGGTTATGGGCCGATTTGAACCATACTTGGCACAGTTGTTGGATATCATAACAAAACACGTCGTGCAAAATTTCATTCCTATCGGATAAGAATTGCGCACTCTAGAGGCTCAAGAAGTCAAGACCCAAGATCGGTTTATATGGCAGCTATATCAGGTTATATACCGATTTGAACCATACTTGGCACAGTTGTTGTATATAATAACAAAACACGACGTGCAAAATTTCATTCCAATCGGATAAGAATTGCGCACTCTAGAGGCTCAAGAAGTCAAGACCCAAGATCGGTTTATATGGCAGCTATATCAGGTTATGGGCCGATTTGAACCATACTTGGCACAGTTGTTGAATATCATAACAAAACACGTCGTGCACAATTTCATTCTGATCGGATAAGAATTGTGCACGCTGGAGGCTCAAGAAGTCAAGACCCAAGATCGGTTTATATGGCAGCTATATTAGGTTATGAACCGATTTGAACCGTACTTGGCACAGTTGTTGGATATCATAACAAAACACGTCGTGCAAAATTTCATTCCTATCGGATAAGAATTGCGCACTCTAGAGGCTCAAGAAGTCAAGACCCAAGATCGGTTTATATGGCAGCTATATCAGGTTATGGACCGATTTGCACCATACTTGGCACAGTTGTTGGATATAATAACAAAACACGTCGTGCAAAAATTCATTCCAATCGGATAAGAATTGCGCACTCTAGAGGCTCAAGAAGTCAAGACCCAGGATCGGTTTATATGGCAGCTATATCAAAACATGGACCGATATGGCCCATTTACAATACCAACCGACCTACACTAATAAGAAGTATTTGTGCAAAATTTCAAGCGGCTAGCTTTACTCCTTCGGAAGTTAGCGTGCTTTCGACAGACAGACGGACGGACGGACGGACGGACGGACGGACGGACGGACGGACGGACGGACGGACAGACGGACGGACATGGCTAGATCGACATAAAATTTCACGACGATCAAGAATATATATACTTTATGGGGTCTTAGACGAATATTTCGAGTAGTTACAAACAGAATGACGAAATTAGTATACCCCCCATCTTATGGTGGAGGGTATAAAAATAGCTATAAAAAACAAAACAAATAATTAATTAAAATGATTATAAATCAAAGATTTGAGCTGTCGTTCATTACTTATAATTTGAATACTATTAGGAAGATTATTCCAGAGACGTATAGCATTAACAAAGAACTGTTGTTAAGATACAGGATATTGATGACGTATTTGTATTACTTGTACTTGTAGAGTTGGCAAAACGCAATACAGAAGCCAGATATGACGGTTCATTGGTATAAATTATAAATAAATAAGTTAAAAGAGACACCACATACTTGTCTGGCAAAGTCAGATACCCGGTCTCTTCTACACAAACCAAAAATGTATCTAACGACATCGTTAAAGGCCACGTGCAATTTATTCCTATGAGTTACATCACAACCGTAAAAAACCTCGCAAGAGTATAATAGTTTCGGCAGAATAAATGTCCTAGCCAAAAGCGTTCTTATTGACGAAGGGGTATACTGTCGACTCATATATAAGTTTCGTAAAACGCCGTAGGTCCTGCCCACTGTCATACTGACATGATTCTTCCATGAAAGTCTATCATCGAACTCCAAACCAAGGTTTCTTGCAGATGAAGCAATCTCAATTGGGGCTCCAGCAATTGCCACATCAAGATTGGGCGGCATTGTCACCCGATTCCTATCAATTACAAGGCACTTTGACTTTGTTGGATTTAAAAGTAGTCCGTTGGCGTTTGCCCATGTGTTTATCCTATCCAAGTCATTATTTAGTCGAAGTACGCCATCGATCAGCCTCTCCGGCGAGGAGCTCATATACAGCTGTACGTCGTCGGCATACATATGAATACCACAGTTGCGCAACTGTCCAGGAAGGTCATTGCTATATAAGGAAACACAGACCCCTGTGGAACACCTCTTGAGACTGGAAGATAACTAGAACAGCGGCTATCAACACATACCGATTGGCTTCTATTCGTAAGATAGGAATATATAAGATCCGTTGTTCTTTCAGAAAATTTAAATAAATGTTTCAGTTTAAGGCAAAGTATATTGGGATCAACGGAATCAAATGCTTTCGAGTGATCTAAAAGAACAAGAAAGGTACCTTTATCGCTGTCAATATCACTATTTCCATCTTCAACTACTTTCAAAAGTGCAGTAGTGCAACTGTGTTTTGGCCGGAAACCAGATTGAAAATCTGTTAGCAGCGAATTATTCGCAATATATTCAGATATTTTCCGGTTGACTAGAGTCTCAAATATCTAAGAGACGTATGGAAGTATTGCTATTGGCCTAAATTACTGGTTATTCTTTGGTGTTGGGACTATCCTTGTCCGTTTCCAAGACTGTGGATAGCAACTCCTTAAAATAATATTGTTAAAAAGATGGCACATATACGGAAGAATAAAGGGTAGAATTATCCTAAAAAATCTTTGGTCAATACCATCAGAACCAATGGCATTAGACTTAATCGATTCTACAGCGCTAACGATATCGCTTTGTTCAAAACGCTCAAGATCAAAACGTAGGTCTGGTGAGGTGTTGTTACTACTATAGTTTACGTTACTAAATTCACTGTCGTAGAAATGTACGTTTGGCTCAGGAAAAGATATGTTCAAGAAACTCCTATTAATCTCATCTAAATCAACATGTCTATCAATTGATGCATTATCACTTCCTATCCAATTGACTTAATATGTTTCCAAGTATCTTTCGTGTTCAATTTACTACTAAAATAAGCTATTTTCTTCGTCTTTATACAAGAAGTGGTCTGATTCCTCGCACGCTTGTAATCATTAAAGAGTTCAGGTGTTCTAAAACGCTTCCCTCGAGAGTACGCACAATCTTTTTTACGTATCAATACTTTAATATCATTATCAAACCACTGATTCCCATTCGAAAAAACAGTTCGGATCTTCATCGGAACACATTTGTCGAAAGTCTGACTCACATTATGTTGAAGAAATGCAATCTGTTCATCTACGCAAGACATGCCATAAAGTTTCTGCCACTCCACTCAACAAAGTAGTGAGTTATAATCAATGTTTCTATAGTCTCTGTACGTATATGTTATACTTGGTATATTCCATTGGAACGCCATAAGTCAAAAAACATAAATCATGTTTTGAAAATAGGGGTGTCGATAATTGATCATATAATTTAATATCAGTCTTGGAACTTACGAAGAACAAGTCAATAAGAGTCTCTGTTGTCATTGTATAGTGTGTGGCAGTATTGGAATTAACAACATGCAACCCTATTGATTGCATGCTCCCCGTAAAATGTGTCTCTTCAAGCACATTACTATTAAAGTCACCAGTGACTATAATATTATAATGACAGTTTATATCATCAAGTCTCTTCACCAAGTCATCATATTGCACTCTTTTGTTCGGACGGTATACAACCCCAACCAGAACTTTTCTACGCAAACAGTGAAATTCGGCAAAAATATATTCAACTGTGTCTGTTGAACTAGACGAAGCAATGGGTCTGAAATCTATGTCATGTCTTATATAAATAGCAACTCCACCACCTCTGCAATCTCGATCGGATCTTAAAAACCTGTAACCATCTACAGATACCAGTCTATTCCCATAATGTGGTTGAAACCATGTCTCAGAGACAGCAATAACGTAAACACCGGATTTCTCAAATATATAGCGAAACTCATCAATTTTGTTCTTAAGGCTCTGAGCATTTATATGCACAATTTTCAGTCTTGGCTTCTGTCGCGCTAGAACCCTGACCATCAGGTATAGATTGTCTCTAGAATTTTCCCATTCATTACGAGGGAACATCATATTGAGAAACATAGATGTAATTGTAGACAGTACAAATCTTTGATTTTAAATTTATGTTTGAAAAGGCAACGTTATTTTGTTTGAAAGATAAATAAAAATAAATAAAATATAGTTTAAAAGGGTTTAATTTCATGAAAAATTTAATTAAAAATATTCTCATCATTATTGTTATAGCAAGTATCTGCGTTATGTTTTTCTCTGCTAGTTTCAGCAGAGCGAAAAAGAGTATCCAGCATATTGATGTGTTCAATGCAAATTGGGTTATCATTAACAAAGTGTTTGATATAGACCAATCCGCGATAAGTGTACGCCGAATGTACTTGATTTTGTTTCCTCAATCAAACTGCAGCTTGAAGGATCTGATAGTTGGAATGTGTTAGGTTTTCTTTAATATAAAATTGGTTTCCGTTTGAAACCCTAATATTGATAAGAATAGGTTTGATTTGGTGTTCCTTCTGAATTCGCTTAAGGTTTTCAAGAAATAGTTTTTGTCGTATGGAGAGTGTAGTTTGACAATAATTACAGCATCTGGGGAATAATTCTGGTGCTTATTGTTTTTGTTTTGCAGTCGGTATATGGATTTAACAACTGGTGTAGGAATGTTTATAGTTTGATATATATTTTCAAAATAGAGTGGAAGATTTTCGCCTTCAGTGTACGGAATTCCGTTAAGTCTAATATCACATGCAACCAGAGAATTAGCTTGTTTTGGTGCTTTTATTTTTAAGTCTTTTATCTCGGTTTTGAGGTTGGAAATTTCACACATAGCTGTCTCTAAGTATGATACTCTTTCAATTACATTGTTTAAGTCCACTCTCAATGATATTTTGACATTTTAGTTGTTGTTTACACTGTAATCATGGTAGAATAACTTGATTGGAATGTATAGCAGCAAAAACATGCAACCATTTTTACAACTTTCGGCCTGGATTATCACAAGAGTGCATTTATGAACTTAATTTTTGTATGGCGATGAAGCACCACCCTATTGAACTCTGAAAAACTGGTAAAATTAATCCAGTCCGGGCCCGAAACAAAAAAAAAAAAAAAAAACACAATCGACCGTGCGATGTGGGCCTTTAAAGACGAGCTAAACGAACGAAAGTAGTTCGTGGATGAAGCACTTCGAAGCAAATGGTTGCGTGTTTTCTCGTAAAAACTGGTCATGAGGTGAATGTTCCGCTTAAGCAACGTAGGAGTGTAGGTGTTTTTCCTTTTTAAGTAGTAAAACACTTTTTGTATATAATTTTTACTTAACATACGTAACATTTTGAATTGTTTGTCAAATATTTATTTCACAGAAAACTTAGATATATATTTTCTTCATTCGTTCTGGAATTGTTAACTAATAAACAACAAAAACCGACTTTCGGATTAATCAATTTATTTCTGGAAAATTGCTGCGTAAACAGCTGTCGGATCAAACATTTACGTTGCATCCCATAACTGGCGATCCTGCCAGGAGCTATTATTGAATTTTTTTTTGGAAAAGAGGCAAATTATATATTCGGATAAACGATTGCAGCTTTTTCATCAGTTTTTCTCTGTGGAACAACAGTGAGCAGTTTGAGTTTCCGCTAATTTGGTATACCAGCTCTGTGTAGCAATTGGATTTTGGATAATTCGTTACCAATTCAATTTATTTATTCAATTTAACAATTCAATTTATCAAAATACCATTGGGAATTAGCATTGGAAAATAGCAAAAATTTGGAACCTTCTCTAAAATCTAAAATTACGGCAGGTTAAGCACTAAGAGACGCCAACAAAGAAATATAGTATCCTCATTTAGAAGCGGTCGTGAGTTATATAATTAAATTATCTTGTATAATTATCTATATTCATTCAATTAGGTTAAGATATTTTAAGCAAACACCAATTAACATACCACCAAACAAATTTATATATATACATTTACTGTAAGCTCTTCCACCAGTATGAATCCTTCTAATGTCGCAACTAATAATGAGTCTAGCACTCCAAATGGGCAGCCATGTCCTCAGCAAAGCATAGCTTCAGCCAGTCTTGAAATAGCTGCGGTCACGGTGAAACTACCTGAATTTTGGACAAGTTGTCCCGAGGCATGGTTTATCCACGCAGAGATGCAATTCGCAACTAAAGGGATTACACAATCGAATACGAAATACGAGTACATTGTCACAGCGTTGCCTCAGGAGGTTATTATGTCTGTCTTAGATTTTATTCAAAATCCGCCTTCTAGTGATAGGTACGGAGGAATTAAGCGTATTTTGATAGAGCGTCATACTATTAGTGAGAACAAAAGGCTAGACAAAATTTTGTCCAACGCGGAAATTGGTGACCGCAAACCTTCAGAGTTTTTTAGATCCTTATCACTTCTTGCTGGGACAAACTTTAGTACTGATATTTTGACAAAACTTTGGATTAGAAAGTTACCAAAAAAATTAAGCGTCGCTCTGACTGCGTCCAATTTAACAGATCAGGACCAGTTAATGCATTTAGCAGACAATCTATGGGATGTGTTGCAGGAAGACAACGAAATTGCAGTTGTTAAAGGGCCAACTGCGTCAGATTCAACAAAAGATAATTTGGGGAAAATTGTTAGCACTTTAGCTCAAGCCACGAATAATTTATGCGAAGGATTTAAAAGTCTATCTCTTGAAGTTAACGCAATGGGAGGAGAAGATTGGGAGGAGTCTAGGCGGCAATCTCGTAGTTTCGGATTTAACCGAGCAAGGTCTCGTTCCAGGAGCAGAGGATGGCTTTGCAAATTCCACTATAGGTTCGGGGAAAATGCACGGAAATGTGAACAGCCATGTCACTTCGAATCTCGACAGAACCAAACAAACCAATAAATCCCATTGTTGAGGCGACAGACAATGGGCGGTCAGATTTAGTAACTCGTCGCCGTTTTATTTATGATAAGTCTAATAAATTAAATTTTTTTAATAGATAGTGGTGCAGATATCTCTATTTTACCTGTTTCGGCGTTTGGTTCATCTAAACGAGCATCAGATATTGTTTTGTCAGCGGCCAACGGTTCGAATATAGCTACGTTTGGTAGGAAAATTCTTCATGTAAATTTAGGACTCCGACGAGAATTTCTCTTAGTTGATGTGAAGAACGGGGCTTTATTAGATCCACTTACTAGCTTATCAACAAAGACGGTTGGCCAATTGTGCAATATTTCCCTACCCAAGGCATTTGCAGTGGAATATAAATACACCACCCTTCTCAAAAAGTATCCGTTACTGATATCAGAACCCGACTATTCAAAACCTGTAACACACTCAACGGTACATAGACTAACAACAAATGGTTCCTTGCCATTTTCAAAACCTAGACGATTAGATCCTTTGAAATACAAGATCGCGAAAAAAGAATTTGAGTTTTTAGTTAAATCTGGGATATGTCGACCATCAAATTCAAGTGTAGCTTCACCTCTTCATCTAGTCCCGAAAAAGGAACCGGATGATTGGCGTCCATGTGGAGATTTCAGAAGACTTAACGTCGTGACTGTTCCTGACAGATATCCATTACCACATTTGCACGATTTCAATATTAATTTGAGAGGTAAGACGATTTTTTCAAAACTCGATTTAGTTCGAGCCTATCATCAGATTCCAATGGCGGAAGAAGACGTACATAAAACTGCAATCACTACTCCTTTCGGTATGTTCGAATTTTTGCGAATGCCATTTGGGCTCAGAAATTCCTCGCAGACATTTCAAAGATTTATAAACGAAGTTCTCAGAGAATTTGATTTTGTTTTCGTTTATGTGGACGACGTATTGATTGCAAGTGGATCAGAGGAGGAACATTTAATTCATTTAGAGAAAGTCTTTAAGCGGCTAGTTGAATATGGTCTGAATATTAAGCCGGGAAAGTGTTCATTTGGGGTATCCGAACTAGATCTTCTAGGCCATAATGTTTCGAAAGCAGGAATAAAACCAGCTGAGTCAAAAGTTTCAGCGATTCGAGAGTTTAAACGACCCACGTCTCTCAAACTTTTGCAGAAATTTATGGGCATGGTGAATTACTACCGTAGATATATTCCGAGGTTGGCAGAGCTCGCAAGTCCTCTTCAAGAAGTGATAACGAAATCTCAACGGTGTAAAAAGAATTCAATAGATTGGGATGAAACTGCTGAGTTAGCTTTTGATAGAATAAAAAACTGTTTTGCGACAAACGTTCTATTAAATCATTTTGTCGAGGATGCTCCCATAACGTTGACGGTAGACGCATCAGGCAGTGCAGTAGGCGGAGTTTTACATCAGATTATTGAAAATAGAGCGGAACCATTAGCATTCTTTTCTAAGAGATTAACAAAATCTGAAGTTAAATACAGCGCTTTTGATCGGGAGCTTTTGGCTATTTATTTAAATATTAAACATTTCAGGTATTTGTTAGAAGGCAGGCAATTTATAGTTTACACTGACCATAAACCACTTATTTTTGCATTGGATTCTAAGGCGGAAAGAAGTCCAAGACAGACAAGACATTTAGAATACATCGCACAATTTACAAGTGATATTCGGTATGTAAAAGGGGAATCGAATGTCGTTGCCGACACCTTATCGAGGTGCTACGAATTCGATGCAATAGAAAATTCAGATCTTAACTTGAAACGTTTTTGTATAGAACAAGGACGAGATGAGGAACTTAAAGAGCTAATTCAGGACAAGGATAAACATTTAAATTTAAGATTGTGTAAAATAGGAGTTTTAAATGTGGAATTGTGGTGCGAAATTTCTATCGATAACCCCAGACCCTATGTCCCCATCAATATGCGGGAAGAAGTGTTTAGGAAATTACATTCTATTTCTCATCCCGGAACTAGAACCACACGTAAATTGATTTCACGTCGTTATTTCTGGCCAAACATGTCTAAGGAAATAAACACGTGGACTAAGACGTGTCTTTCCTGTCAGAGATCAAAAGTTAATCGCCACACCAAATCTCCTGTCGAGAAAATTGACATTCCTAAGGGTAGATTTGAGCACATTCATATGGATCTTGTGGGCCCGTTACCGCCTTCGCGTGGATATCAATATATTCTTACAATCATAGACAGGCATTCTAGGTGGCCAGAGGCATATCCTATTAAGGATATATCTGCTATGACTGTGGCTAAATGTTTTGTGTCGAACTACGTGAGCCGTTTTGGGGTGCCTGTACAAATAACATGTGACCAAGGGGCACAGTTTATATCACGACTTTTCTCTGAATTAACACATTTATTAGGATGCCATAACATATCCACGACAGCGCATCACCCTCAAGGCAATGGCATGATTGAAAGGTTTCATCGACAGTTGAAAGCCTCGATCTTGGCAAGTGGTCAAAAAGAGAATTGGTACGACATTCTTCCGATAGTATTGCTAGGGTTACGATTAGTGGTCAAGAAGGATATAGGTGCATCCCCTGCGGAAATGGTTTATGGACAGACATTACGACTGCCTGGAGAGATAATAGTACTAAGTTCAAATGAAACATCCTTCGACTTTGTTAACAAAATAAGGGAATACTTCAAAAGGGTAAATTCCAGCTTATCTCATCACAAGAAGGCGGATTAAGATGTGATGTGTCCGGCTGATCTCGGTAGTTGCGAATATGTGTTTGTGCGTGTGGAACATAAACCTTCGTTGCAGTACCCGTACGAAGGTCCTTATCGCGTCGTGGAAAGAGATAAAAAGTTTTTCAAAATTGATTTTAATGGCAACATTCGTACAGTATCGATTGATAGGCTAAAGCCCGCTTTTATTGAGGGTCGTGGTTCAGGAGCAAGCGGTGAGGACACGGCAAAGAAAAAGCGCGTCACATTTAATTTACTTGGCATAAATTCTCCTGGAGGGGGAGTATTGTAGGTGTTTTTCCTTTTAAGTAGTAAAACACTTTTTGTATATAATTTTTACTTAACATACGTAACATTTTGAATTGTTTGTCAAATATTTATTTCACAGAAAACTTAGATATATATTTTCTTCATTCGTTCTGGAATTGTTAACTAATAAACAACAAAAACCGACTTTCGAATTAATCAATTTATTTCTGGAAAATTGCTGCGTAAACAGCTGTCGGATCAAACATTTACGTTGCATCCCATAGGAGGTCCATGTTGAGTTGTACACCACAATTTGAATGCCTGAAGCTTTAGAGGAAATTCAAAAACCTTAGGATGGAAGTATGTTCATGTTGTCATTCCGTTTGCAGCACATTGAAATATCCATCCATATATACTATAAAGTATATTCTTGATCGTCGTAAATATCATTAAAACCTCTTTTAATGGGTAAACCATTAATTTTCGGAGCTATGTGGCCTGGGGCCGCCCCAAACAACGTATTTTGCGACCACGGTAATATGAAATTCAAAAAAAGGTATTGGAGTAGAGCACTTATCCCTTATCATTTGAGAGTGGATATACAAATATACAATTTTTGTTTATGCGCCAATGTTGACCTAAATTTGAATTTATGCATAATTTGCAATAAGAAAACGAATTTTGAGTGCATATCTGATAAGCGTTTTATATACAAAATGTACGTGTCTAAATAGATACATTTAGAATCTCAAATAAGTTAACGGTTACGTGTTTAAATACTTTTGTAGATGTAAATGTGCTCTTTAAACCCATTTTCCTCTAAATGTATCCTGAGAACCTACAACGTTCAAATTTGTACCGATCTCCCGATTTAGGATCTTAGCCCTATAAAATCCGCATTTATTATCCGATTTATTTGAAATTTGGCGCAATGAGTTGTATAAGACCTTTCAATATTATTAATGACAATGGTCAAGACATGTGAATGCTTGGATATAGCTGTCATATATACCGATTCACAGATTTAAGGTCTTCAACCCATAAAAGGCACATTTATTATGCGATTCCGCTGAAATGTCCCGCAGTGACCTACGTTAGGCTACGTTTCGACGTCCGTTTCAAGTATGGCTCAGATTGGAGCATTTTTGGATATTGCCCCTATATGAACCGATCTCCGGACTTAAGGCTTTTCACCAATTAATGGCGTATTTATTCCGATTTTGCTAAAAGTTTCTACGCATGCTTCCCAATCGGTCTTTGTTAGGATATTACTCTGATTTTTTTAGGATAAGACTCTGATTGAAAAATTTAAGGGGCTCAAGACTCTAAATCTAAGGATTGGCCTATATGGCAGCATTATCCAAACATGGTCCGATGTCGACTATAATTCGTATGGATGTCGGAGGGACTATTAGGGCTCAGTGCTCTAAATTTCATTTTGTGGGCTAAGAACCATAAATTGAGATGTCTATATCGAAAAATAACCCGTTCTATATAGTATAGATGGATATATATGGATACCTTATTCGTATTGTTCTCTCAAATACCTTTCATTTGATTGGAAACAAAAGCCCGGTCAAATAAGTTCACCCATCTTCGAAATCGTGCGTTTTTGATGTCCAAAATTATTTAAAATATGCAAAGAATGCTGTTTGAATAGAATGTGCAAAAATTTCTTAGCGTTTGCAAAACATACAATAGGTGAAACGAAATTCTGTATTCTTAAATTTTTTTCCGATGCTCCAAAAAATATATGTATTTGCATATGTATACATATATCCGCTCTCTACTTATCATTGAGCTTTAACTTAACAGCACTCATTGATACATGAGAAGTTTGCCTCTGTTTCTTAGTGGAATGTTCATGGAAAAATTTTAATTTTGGGAGTAGATCACTAATTTGGTATCCATTAAAGGGCCAAGCACATCGGTTCTCGTAGTTCGAATTTAATTTAAAATCCTTGTTTAATTTAAAATCCTTTGTGTGAAAGCAAAATGAATTTAAGTTAAGTTTTTCATATTTGTAGAAAATTCCATGTCTCTTCCTGGTTCTAATTCAAAATAAGGTACAGAATAGCACGAAATGTGAAAATCAAATTCCTGATCGGTTGCAGTCAACTTCGCCTTCGAAAACTGAAAAAGGGTGATATAAGAAATTTGGCGAATAAAAAGAAAGAATTGTTCTGTAGTAACAAATTTCATTTTACTAAATATATACTACAAACATTTCAAATATTTATACATTTACATACATATTTTATCACAAAAATTTCAAGGCTCGTGTGTTGACCATATTGATTAAGTGCTAAATCTAGCAACATTTTGCTACTTGATTCCTTCGTCATCGAAATCAGTTCGTTTTACTCTATAAAATCAGCTGTTTTTAATGAGTTAGCAAAAAAATTCAAGGATAATTATGTTGTGATTTTGGCGGCAGGCATTCATCTCTAGATATATGTACATACAAAAGTTTTAAATACGTAAGCTTACACAGACACCAAAAAGTCGGTTACAATTATAAAATTAATTGACCCAAGTTATTTCTAAAAATTGATTCGGCCAAAAAAGTTATATAGCGGCAGTATTTTAGTTTAGTACTATATACGGCAGTAAATGAAAATAGTACGAAAGAGACAACGAAGTTCTGAATAGATGTCATTTTCATACACATTACATTGCACTGCACTACATAGTACTAAAATAAAACACAGCCAGTATTAATCACAAAGTTAGACTGATACATTCGAACATTCAAAGTTAGATAGATACATTAAATATAATTGATTGTGATGAGCTGTTTTAAGGATATAAGTGTCTCTATTATTTTTTCCATGTGAATTTACTGAAAAAAAATCACCATAATGAGTACCCGTGAATTAAATTATTTAATTTCTCATTTAAGTATACCATTAAAAACTAAACAGGTCTACAAATAACCAGATACAGCCTTTAAAAGAAATAACCATCTTTTCTTCCCTTTTTTTAATATTGTCACCATTATTACAGTGTTGGAAACACTGTAAATTGGGAGAAATTTGCACAATCACCTTAAAAAAGAATTAAATCATTTAAAATATTTTTTTGGAATTGATCAAGTTTTTAAATATATTTTGAACTGAAAAAACCGTTCAACTCAAATGAACTGTAAAGATAATGAAAAACAATTATTAAAGCAAACAATTTTGTAATTGAACATTTCTTGTATGTATACATTTGTCCTTATTGTGAAAATAATTATTGAAATTAGAAAAATATTAAAACAAAAACTTCCAGCGTTTTACAATTTTTGACAAAAAATCAGATGTCCCATGTAAACTCAGCAAAGGTGTATACGTCACATGTGCACATAACCACAGTCATGGCGAAAAACCAAAATCATATTGATTTTTTTGATGAATGGCGTCTATCGATTACCGTGTACACAGAAATGTGTATTCATAAATTGAAAAATATTGGAAAATAAGAACTTCAGTATGAAAAAAAATCAAAGAAAGGATAACAATTAATGTACCGTTTTGGAAAAAGTTGTTCTACCTGGTTTGCTAACTTTTTTTTAATTGAGTGAGTCAAGTCCCTCAATCCAACATCTGTTTTTCCTTTATAAAACCAGCTGGTTTGACACAAAGGCGAACGAAAATCTCTCACTTTTAGTGATACAAAGTTAGTGGACCAGACAGGTAATCAACATGTACACACGATGACTATGATCTGAAGCAGAGTTAATATGGCACATCATAATCATACTCATCATGTGTACGTGTTGATTGCAGCTTTTGCCTAAAACGGTACATCGATTTTTTCTTTTCTTTGATTTTATTTAATTTTTCATTCTTTACTTCTCATTTCTTAACCTTATTTGTCACAGAACGTATTTTTCAATATCTGTCAATTAATGATAACACATTTCTTATTAAACAGTAATTGATAGACGTCGTTCATCGAAAAAAATCAAATGATTTTGATTTTTATTTCGATTTCGTCTATCGATTACCGTTAACAAAGAAATGTGTAATCGTGTTCAAAATAAAGTTGTGTCCGTTTACTCAAATATTTCTGCAAATTTGCAAACATTTTTACTGGAAGTCGTTCGCGTACTTGCCAGCAGAAGAGAATGCACCGTTTTCGGCAATAGTTATAATCAGTACGCACACCGGTTGTATGATGTGCCTATCATGATGTGCCGTATAAATGCGTCGAGTTGCAAAACTGCAACTGTGCCGTATAAATAGATGTGCCGTATAAATAGTATATTTAAGGTCGAAACAGAACTAGTGCTTTGAGCTTTGTTTTTAGCGTCGAGTTGCAAAACTGCAACTGCACAAAAAATTCAACTCGCAAAAGTTAAACAATTTCAAAACACTCGATCATGTGTGGCAGCACAGAATGACGCTCGCTTTCAAGTGTCAAAGTTACAAATTTTTCAACTTTGTGCGTTGCTTTTGTGGTATTTGTGTGCAGAGTTGCATTTCTGCGACGCGACATTCAAAGGCAAATCTCAACTCGCTCATACTGTTTTGGCCTTTATCTGCGAGCTACAGGGCGCGTCCAAAAGCTGCTGATAGTGGAATGCTCCATATGGAGTAGTTGCAACCGCAGTCGCGGACAATCAGTGGTATCGAGTGGTGAGTCTCAGTGAGAGGCCGGCACCGGCTCTTGTACAAATACTAAGTGCTTATGTTAGTCGATATGCCAAGGCGAGTTATTGGCGCCTTCAAATAATCAATTGCCACCATGTTCCCGTGGTGATCGGTCCTCTCAACCGGAACGAACCAAGGCGGATTAGAAAGGTGATCTCACGCGAAAAGCTGTTAACAACCGGTGGTATTAAGGTATCATCTTTTTGTATGCATTCTCTTTGTTATTATCTTCTTCCTCGCATTTTTCTCCTTGCATCAACACATTTCTGTGTATTTAATTGACAAATATTGAAAATCACTTTCTGTGCCAAATTAAGTTATAAAATAAGAAGTTAAGTATTAAAAATTAAATAAAATCAAAGAAAAAAGATCGATTTACCGTTTTTGGCAAAAGCTGTACACGTACACACGATAATTACGATCATGATGTACCGTCTAATGGCCCTTTTAGACGGCACATCATGACCGTACTTATCGTGTATATGTTTTTATTACGGGTTTTGCCGAAAACGGTACATTGATTTTTTTTCCTTGATTTTGTTTTTTAAACTTACAACTTTTTAAAACTTTATGCTGAATTTACATGGCACTTCTAATGTGTGGTCATTGTAATAGTATTGGTAAAAAATAAAGTTGTATACGTTACAAAGGCCTGCGCAAGGCCATTCATTTCTGCTTTCAAGACACATTAACAGTCATAGAATATTTCAAGAACTGTACTCTTTGTTTAAAAATACAACATTGTATGAGACAATTGAGAACTGCCTAAAAATGATAAATACGACATCAAGTAACGAGATGAGTGAATGGATAAAATGAGCCCTTCAGTAAAAAGAAATATTGATTCGGATTTCAGTTGTACCTTGTGTGATCAGTTCATATTTTGAAAATGACAGCGAGACGCTTTCATATACAGCGAGTAATTTCTCATAACTCACTGTAGCGGCTATGAATTCGAGATAAAAATACTCTGAAGTACTGAATGGTGGTTGTTTTTCATGATTAACTACTCAACAGCAACTTCGTTTTATTCTATCTTCAGTGTCTCGCACTTCAGTAGTCTTGAAATACAATATCATATGGGTTCAGCGTTCACGAGTTCAGCAATAATAGTTACCAATGATTGGTTTTGTGCAAAGCTTTGATACGTCACATGTATACATAACTATCAGTCATGGCTAAAAATCAAAACCATTTTGATTTTTTCAATGAATAGCGTCTATCGATTACAGTTTACACAGAAATGTGTATCATAAATTGATAAATATTGAAAAACAGGTTCTATGCCAAATAAAGTTATAAAATGAGAACTTAAGTATGAAAAATTAAATAAAATCAAAGAAAAGATAAAAATTGATGTACCGTTTCACTTTCCGGCACACAAAAGTATATATATTTTGGATCGCCGTAAAATTGTAATAGGATTTACCGTGTCCGTGTGTCTGTCCGTCCGTCTGTTGTAATCACTCTACAGCCTTCAAAAATTGAGATATTGAGCTGAAATTTGGCACAGATACGTCTTTTTGATGCACGCTGGTTCTTGAACGGGCCAAATTGGACCATATTTGGATATAGCTGTTATATAGACCGATCTGCTGATAAAGGTTCTAATGACCATAAACGCTTTATTTTTTAATCCGATTTCGCTGAAATTTGAAACAGTGAGATGCTTTAAGCCTTCCGTTATCCGATCTAAATATGGTTTTGATCGGACTATATTAAGATATAGCTGTCATATAGAACGATATGCCGATAAAAGGTCTGAAGCCCATAAAGCTTTATTTATTACCCGATTTCGCTGAAATTTGAAACAGGGAGTTGTTTTGAGCCTTCCGATATCTGAGCTTAACATGGTTCAGAATGGACTATATTTCGATATAGCTGCCATATAGACTGATCTGCCGATAAAGGGTCTGAAGCCCATAAAAGCTTTATTTTTTATCCGATTTGGCTGTGAAATTTTAAACAGTGAGTTGTTTTAAGCCTTCCGACTACCGACTCAAATATTAGTCAGATCATTCTATAAAGATATAGCTGTTATAAAGATTGATCCTCCAATTAAGGGGCTTAATCCCATAAAAAAACAGATTTATTGTATGTAAATGTTACTTGTGCATGAGTTCTCGGAACCTGAATAAAATTTGATTGAGACCAGCCCCTATTAAGATATAACTACGGATACAGTAGTGGAGTTATATTTAAATAGGATGATTTTTATATCCTTGTTTAATTTGGTCCAGATCGGTTCAGATTTGGTTATCGGTGCTAAATAGAACGATCTCTCCATTATAAGGCTTGGCTCTATAATTTATTATCCGATTTCGATGGAATGTGACGCAGTGACTTATGTTCGGCTTTTCGACATCTGTGTCCTATATGGTTCAGGTCGGTTTATATTTAGATATAGCTACCAAAAAGACCAATATTTTGTTCTACAAAATTGAACAGTGAATTATATTTATTAGACCACTCAATGTCCGTGCCGAAGTTGGGTGCATAAGTTATCCGATTTTCATTGTGACGAATGGGGGTTTACATATACGCAAGGTGGTAGGTATCCAAAGTTCGGCCCGTCCGTACATACAGCGTTTTTACTTAAGTGGTTAGAGTCACTCACTCAGCTGGTTTGACACAAGGGCGAACTAAAATCGCTCACTTTCAGTGGTACCAAGTTAGTGAACTAGACAGATAATCGATGAGTACGATCCAATGTGCCGTGTAAACGTGCCATTATTTTGCAAAGAATGTGTTTTTAATATCTGCCATTACAGATTTCTGTTTAAACGGTAATCGATAGACGCCATGTGTACATGTGACGCATGCACCTTTGTTTTTCACCAATACTACTACAATGACCACACTCAGATATGCCATGCAAAGTCAACATATTAGGATTGGAGACCATCAACCGTGGCTGAAAAATCAAAATCATTATTTTCGATGAATGACGTCTATCGATAACCGTTTACAAAGAAATGTGTAATCATTAATTAATCATGGGGACGTAACTACATGCTGTCTAAACTAATATATCTTTTGCGTGGGTATCCAACGCTCAGAAGCCTCATGGTGGAGGGTCTAGACGACATTCATGAAGACACGGTAGCAAATGCGGTGAACACCGGGTGAATGTTGTTCTTGGAGAAAGACGGCCACTAGTTGCACCTGAGAAATTGACCTCCCCAGGCAAACCAGATATGTAGCTGCATCATCTTCTACAGAGCAACGATTGATGCCTGGGACCACACGGCACGCAGAGTTCCTGGATCTGGATAATCAACAGAACCAAACAAACGTAAGGTAGAACACAACATACTGGTACAATAACAACAAATGTGGTCTTTTCTTTAGCACAGCATTAAAATGCAGAAGAGCAAATAATTAAATTCTCCTCATACTGGTTGGCGATGACGTAGTCGAATGTCGAAATTTTTCAAAGTGGTATTATGGTTGTCGAAGACGAAAATTAGTTTGCTTTTTTGGTTTCACATAAGTCGAATTTGACGAAAACTATCAATCTTATATATAAAATTCAATTTGTGTTTGTTTGTTTGTCGGTTTGTTTGTTACCTTGAAATTTTTACAGATAGTGTAGGTTGGTCTGGAAGGAAACATAGGCTATATAATTTTTGATATTTGCGTTCAAGTCTAGGTGGCGCTTTTCCTTCTAAAGATAAGTCAAATTGGTTATTTAACCCACTATGACAATATGGGACTCAAATGAAAGGTATTTAAGAGTAGAAAACTAATTTGATATCCAATTTTTCAGCCAAGTGTTTTGGGGTACGCCCTAAAGCACCCCCTAGACTGAACTTCATTTCCGTTGGGAATTAAGAACGAATTTGATATCTAATTGCAATGCCGTTGGCCGCCCCAACCCCAAAACACCCTCCAAACGGTTCATATTTTCCGGCCATTGCAATATGGGGCTCAACTTAAAGGGATTTGGAAGTGCAGCACGAATTTGATATCAATATTTAAGTCGAAATGTCTGAGGTGCCATCCCTCCTCTAATGAGAACATAATCCAAAGGAAGAACATTACCACCAGGAGACGAGAAGGGGCAAATTCTCACACATCAATGAGTGCTTTCCGATTCAAGTTTTGGAGTCCGAACGGCGTCCCGCAGTGCGACACCTCTTTGCGGAAATTTTTTTTGACCATGAATGGCATTGTATGTCGCAAATATCGCCAACAATAAGTGGGGATAAACACCGCTTTGTCCGATGTTCCAGGATTCGAACGCGTTCAACGTCATAGGCTACAATGGCACGAATTCGATATCCGCATTCAGGGCGAAGTGTCCCCACCATAAAAAAAATATTAGAGTGTTAAATCAGGCGCAGCGGAGCGGGTCCGGTTCGGCTTGTGTATAATATAAGTTAATTGCATTCTAAACTACATCGCGCCTGTTTGTCGAAAGAGTATGGAACCTGCTTTTATAATATTTTTACTATTATTTACCGCAATATTTTTTCTATTAACAAGCTGCCGAAGGCCGTCAAAACCACGGTTGTTGTTCGGTCTTTACAAAGTTTTGGATTATGTCCCAATATGTGTGCAAAATTTTTTAAAAATCGGTTCAGATTAACATATAGCTCCCATAAATATCATTCACCCGATTAAGCCTTTTTATACCCTCCACCATAAGATGGGGGGTATACTAATTTCGTCATTCTGTTTGTAACTACTCGAAATATTCGTCTGAGACCCCATAAAGTATATATATTCTTGATCGTCGCGACATTTTATGTCGATCTAGCCATGTCCGTCCGTCTGTCCGTCCGTCCGTCCGTCCGTCCGTCCGTCCGTCCGTCCGTCCGTCCGTCCGTCTGTCTGTCGAAAGCACGCTAACTTCCGAAGGAGTAAAGCTAGCAGCTTGAAATTTTGCACAAATACTTCTTATTAGTGTAGGTCGGTTGGTATTGTAAGTGGGCCATATCGGTCCATGTTTTGATATAGCTGCCATATAAACCGATCTTGGGGTCTTGACTTCTTGAGCCTCTAGAGTGCGCAATTCTTATCCGATTGGAATGAAATTTCGCACGACGTGTTTTGCTATGAAGTCCAACAACTGTGCCAAGTATAGTTCAAATCGGTCCATAACCTGATATAGCTGCCATATAAACCGATCTTGGGTCTTGACTTCTTGAGCCTCTAGCGTGCGCAATTCTTACCCGATCAGATTGAAATTTTGCACGACGTGTTTTGTTATGATATCCAACAACTGTGCCAAGTATGGTTCAAATCGGTCTATAACCTGATATAGCTGCCATATAAACCGATCTTGGGTCTTGACTTCTTGAGCCTCTAGAGTGCTCAATTCTTACCCGGTCAGAATGAAATTTCGCACGACGTGTTTTGTTATGATACCCAATAAGTGTGCCAAGTATGGTTCAAATCGGTCCATAACCTGATATAGCTGCCATATAAACCGATTTTGGGTCCTTGACTTCTTGAGCCTCTAGAGGGCACAGTTCTTATCCAATTTGAATGAATTTTTGCACGAAGTATTTGGTTATGATATCCAACAAATGTACCAAGTATGGTTGAAATCGGTCCATAACCTGATATAGCTGTCATATGGACAGATCTGGGGATTTGACTTCTTGAGCTTCTAGAGGGCGCAATTCCTATCCGATTTGGCTGAAATTTTGCATGACGTATTTTATTTTTACTTTCAACAACTGTGTCAAATATGGTTCAAATCGGTTCATAACCTGATATAGCTGCCATATAAACCGATCTGGGATCTTGACTTCTTGACCCCTAGAGGTCGCAATTATTATCCGATATGCCTGAAATTTTGTACGACGGATTCTCTCATGACCATCAGCAAACGTGTTTATTATGGTCTGAATCGGTCTAATAGCCCGATACAGATCCCATATAAATCGTTCCTTCTATTTTACTTCGTGTGCCCCAATGGGCGCAATTCTTATACAAATTGGCTGAAATTTTACAACAGGTCTCCAACATATAATTTAATTGTGGTCCGAACCGGACCAATATCTTGATATCGTTTTAATAGCAGAGCAACTCTTTTCTTATATCCTTTTTTGCCTAAGAAGAGATGCCGGAAAAAGGACTCGACAAATGCGATCCATGGTGGAGGGTATATAAGATTCGGCCCGGCCGAACTTAGCACGCTTTTACTTGTTTAGGCTGTAGTAGCTACAAATTTGGTCTGATCTTTATAATATTGTATTTGATGCCTTAATATGTGTGCATAATTTAATCAAATCAGATCAGATTTGCATATAGCTCTCATACATATCTTTTATCCGATTCAGCCTATTAAGGCTGTAGAAACCACATTTGTTGTCTTTACAAAGTTTAGCATGATGGTGTTTTGATTCATGTCCCAATATGTGTGTAAAATTTTATAAAAGCGTATCTGATTTACAAATAGCGCCCATATATATCATTCATCCGATTAAGTTTTTTTAGGCTGAAGTAGCCATAATTTTTATAAAATTTTGCACGATGTGTTTTACTTAATGCTTTAACATGTGTGCAAAATTTTATCAAAATCAGATCAGATTTACATATACTTCTCATATATATCTTTCATCCGATTAAGCCTATTAAGGCTGAAGAAGCCACAACTGTTGTCCGATCTTTAGAAAATTTCGCATAAGGTGTTTTGATTCATATCCCTATATGTGTGCAAAATTTAATTTAAAAATCGTATTAGATTTGACTATAGCACCCATACATATCCTTCATCCTATTTGAACTTTTAAGGCTGCTGTAACCACAATTTTGGTCGGATGTTTACAAAACTTATCATAAGATGTTTTATTTGATGTCTTAATATGTGTGCAAAATTATATCAACAAAGGATCAGATTAACATATAGCTCACATATAAAAAGGCGTTAAGTTCGGCCGGGCCGAACTTTGGATACCCACCACCTCGGGTATATATGTAAACCACCTTTCATCAAAATTCGGTGAAAATTTCAATCTTTATGTCTTATATCAGTTATATCAAAATATGTTCCGATTTGGACCAAATATTAATAAGTACAGTAGCTATATGTAAAAATACACCGATCTGAACCATATACGACACGAATGTTGAAAAGCCTAACATAAGTCACTGCATCAAATTTCAGTGAAATCGGATTATAAATGCGCCTTTTATGGGGCCAAGACTTTAAATCGAGATATAGGTCTACATTGCAGCTATATCCAAATCTGGACCGATTAGGGCCAAGTTGCACAAAAATGTCGAAGAGCTTAACATAAAGCACTGTCTCAAATTTCAGCGACATCGGACAATAAATGCGTCTTTTATGGGCCCAAAACCTACTAAAACCTAGATATCGGTCTATATGGCAGCTATATCCAAATCTGGACCGATCTGTGCGATATTGCAGAAGTATGTCAAGGGGCTTAACTTTATTCACTGTCCTAAATTTCGGCGACATCGGTCAATAAATGAGCATTTTATGGGCCCAGAACCTTAAATCAAGAAATCGGTCTATATGGCAGCTATATCCAAATCTGAATCGATCTGGGCCAAATTGAAGAAAGATATCGAAGGGCCTAAGACAACTCACTGTCCCAAACTTCAGCAAAATCGGATAATAAATGTGGCTTTTATGGGCCTAAGACCCTAAATCGGAGGATCGTTCTATATGGCAGCTCTATCCAAATCTGGACCGATCTGGGCCAAATTGACGAAGGATATCGAAGGGCCTAACACAATTCACTGTCCCGAATTTCATCAAAATCGGATAATAAATGTGGCTTTTGTGGGCCTAAGACCCTAAATCGGAGGATCGTTCTATATGGCAGCTCTATCCAAATCTGGACCGATCTGGGCCAAATTGACGAAGGATATCGAAGGGCCTAACACAATTCACTGTCCCGAATTTCATCAAAATCGGATAATAAATGTGGCTTTTGTGGGCCTAAGACCCTAAATTTAAGGATTGGTCTATATGGCAGCTATATCCAAATCTGGACCGATCTGAGCCAAATTGACGATGGATGTCCTAGGGCCTAACACAACTCACTGTCCCAAAATTTCAGCGAAATCATATTATAAATGTGGCTTTTGTAGGCCAAAGGCCCTAAATCGGCCAATCGGTCTATATGGGGGCTTTATCAAGATATAGTCCGATATAGCCCATCTTCGAACTTAACCTGCTTATGGACAAAAAAAGAATCTGTGCAAAATTTCAGCTCAATATCTCTATTTTTAAAGACGGTAGCGTGATTTCAACAGACAGACGGACGGACATGTTTAGTTCGTCTTAGATTTTTACGATAATTAAGTGGAAATATACTTTATAGGGTCAGCAATGAATATTTCAATATGTTGTAAAGAGATTGACAATTAAGTTATGACGACTTATCGTAAAAAAGTTTATATATTTCTTCACTGTTGTTGCAAATTAATATGTGTGCGGCGGTGTTTTGTGCATATTTATAACAATCAACGGCGCTGATATTCAAGTTCAGTGGCAACTCTCCAACTTTGACAAAAATTATAAATGTAAAACAAGTAAAAGCGTGCTAAGTTCGGCCGGGCCGAATCTTATATACCCTCCACCATGGATCGCATTTGTCGAGTCCTTTTTCCGGCATCTCTTCTTAGGCAAAAAAGGATATAAGAAAAGAGTTGCTTTGCTATTAAAACGATATCAAGATATGGTCCGGTTCGGACCACAATTAAATTATATGTTGGAGACCTGTGTAAAATTTCAGCCAATTTGTATAAGAATTGCGCCCATTGGGGCACACGAAGTAAAATAGAGAGAACGATTTATATGGGATCTGTATCGGGCTATAGACCGATTCAGACCATAATAAACACGTTTGCTGATGGTCATGAGAGAATCCGTCGTACAAAATTTCAGGCATATCGGATAATAATTGCGACCTCTAGGGGTCAAGAAGTCAAGATCCCAGATCGGTTTATATGGCAGCTATATCAGGTTATGAACCGATTTGAACCATATTTGACACAGTTGTTGAAAGTAAAAATAAAATACGTCATGCAAAATTTCAGCCAAATCGGATAGGAATTGCGCCCTCTAGAAGCTCAAGAAGTCAAATCCCCAGATCTGTCTATATGACAGCTATATCAGGTTATGGACCGATTTCAACCATACTTGGTACATTTGTTGGATATCATAACCAAATACTTCGTGCAAAAATTCATTCAAATTGGATAAGAACTGTGCCCTCTAGAGGCTCAAGAAGTCAAGACCCAAAATCGGTTTATATGGCAGCTATATCAGGTTATGGACCGATTTGAACCATACTTGGCACACTTATTGGGTATCATAACAAAACACGTCGTGCGAAATTTCATTCTGACCGGGTAAGAATTGAGCACTCTAGAGGCTCAAGAAGTCAAGACCCAAGATCGGTTTATATGGCAGCTATATCAGGTTATAGACCGATTTGAACCATACTTGGCACAGTTGTTGGATATCATAACAAAACACGTCGTGCAAAATTTCAATCTGATCGGGTAAGAATTGCGCACGCTAGAGGCTCAAGAAGTCAAGACCCAAGATCGGTTTATATGGCAGCTATATCAGGTTATGGACCGATTTGAACTATACTTGGCACAGTTGTTGGACTTCATAGCAAAACACGTCGTGCGAAATTTCATTCCAATCGGATAAGAATTGCGCACTCTAGAGGCTCAAGAAGTCAAGACCCAAGATCGGTTTATATGGCAGCTATATCAAAACATGGACCGATATGGCCCACTTACAATACCAACCGACCTACACTAATAAGAAGTATTTGTGCAAAATTTCAAGCTGCTAGCTTTACTCCTTCGGAAGTTAGCGTGCTTTCGACAGACAGACGGACGGACGGACGGACGGACGGACGGACGGACGGACAGACGGACGGACATGGCTAGATCGACATAACGCGACGATCAAGAATATATATACTTTATGGGGTCTCAGACGAATATTTCGAGTAGTTACAAACAGAATGACGAAATTAGTATACCCCCCATCTTATGGTGGAGGGTATAAAAATATGCGTAAATTCGGATGTATATAAGAAAATTAGTATTGTAAGACGGCATAATAATGGTAGAGCTACAAAATTATGTAGAATTTTGTAACTTGTATTTTTGTCCCCAAAAAAGCAATGACCTCAAACAATGCGATATACCGGTAGAAAGTTCGGGACCTGTCCCCAAACCAAACAAATGACCCCAAACAACGCGCAATGCAAACAAAGTGTCCCCGAACAAGGCGGAACGCAAACATATGTATATATATATATATATATATATATATATATATATATGAGAGAGATACGAAATTCACCAATAATATCGAGAGGCAAGAGAAAATCCTTCCTACTAAATTTCAAGAGAATCGGTAAACAAAAGACCATTTTCTAGTATTATTACTGCAAATCGGATCTCCATGAAATTCACCAGCTATGGCGAGAGCCATAAGAAAATCCTTCCCGCTAAATTTATATGGGAGCTATATCCAAACATATATATGGGAGCTATATCCAAATCTGAAACGATTTTTCCCGATTCCAATAGGCTTCGTCTCTAGGCCAAAAAACATGCCCGTACAAAATTTGAAGACGATCAGAATAAAATTGCGACCTGTAGTTTGTACACAAATTAACACAAGTGTCCCAAGTACGGTAGAAATCGGTCTATAACCTGATATAGCTCCCATATAAACCAATCTCCCGATTTGCAATTTTCGTCCGATTTGGCTGAAATTTAGCACGTAAGAGTTCTCTTATGACTTCCAACAACTACATCTGGTACGACCCAAATCGGTTTATAACCTAATATCGCTCCCATATAAACCGATCGCCCGATTTGACTTCTTGAGGCCTTATTATTGTCCGATTTGGCTGAAATTATGATCCGATTTGGCTGAAATTTTGCATATCGTGTTTTGTTGTGACTTCCAACAACTGTGCCAAGTACGGTCCAAATCGGTCTATAAACTGAAATAGCTCCCATATAAACCGATCTCCCGATTTGACTTCTTTAGCCCCTGGAAGCTGCAATTTTTGTCCGATTTGGGTGAAATTTTGCATATAATGTTCTTTTATGACTTCCAAAAACTATGCCAAGTACGACCAAAATCAGTCTACGTTATCAATCGCTCAGTTAATGTGAAAAAGACCAAGTTTATATGAACAATTAAATTTTTAAAACTTTACCATTTCTTTCCAGCCGAAAATTGAACCAAGAACCTTCCGCATTCATCCACATTACTATTGTTTGAGTGAGACTCTATATTCTCGTTTCAATATCTGCTATCAACACAAAAGCAAACTTTTACCCTGTTTATGTTTGAAATATTCTAAATATTTATAGACACAATATTCTAATACATGGGAGTGATTTTAGTAATTTTGTGGTACTTTTGATTTACAAAACTTGATCCTGAGTTCGAATCTCGGACCAGCAAAATTATTTTTAATATTTTTATTACTTTCAAATTACGCCCCACAGAATGCGGAACAATGGGGAGGCAAAAAGAAATAGAAAAATATTTGTGTATCATCCACCATAGGATGGAAGTACACTAATTTCGTCATTCCATTTGTAATACCTCGGAATATTCGTTTAAGACCCAATAAAATATATATATTCGTGATCGTCATGTTCGTCCGCCTGTCTGTCGAAAACATGTTAAAATTTTGCACGAATTTTTCTTATTAGTGTAGGTCGGTTGGGATTGTAAATGGGCCAAATCGGTCGCCATATAAACCGACCTCCCGATTAACCTTCATGAGCTTCTAGAGGACACAATTCTTAATTTGCACGTGTCGTTCTGGTATGACTTCCAACAACTGTGCCAAGCTGCCAAATAAACCGATCACCCGATTTGGCTTCTTGAGCTTGACAAATTTGTTATTCAAAACAACAAAAATTTTTGCTGAGACAGCTGTTTTAATCTGCTGAGAATGGGAAACAGAAATTACTGCTGTTTCAGCAAACATCACTTACTGCTATTTCGACTAACAAAATCTGCTGTTTTGAGTACACAAGTCTGCTGAAAATAAAAATTTGTATGCTACTTTTAATAGTTGCCTGTTACTTGTTTTGATTACTTTAGCATTTTTACTTAGGCATTTTTAAGATTTTTTTTAGAAATTTTGTTGGGAGAGATAATTTTAATTTGTGGAATTTACTGTAAAGAAGCTACCTTATTCATCCATTGGTATATTTCGAAATGTGGTAGAGCTAGCTCGCATATTTTGTTATTGCTCTACTAACATTCACTTTTGTATCTAAATTTAAGGAAAAAAGATTATGGAAAGTATACGTGATTATAAACATCTACTGAGACACGCATTTAAATGTGTGTTATATTTTTTTTCTAACATCCCCTTCATAATTAAGCAGAAGTTATTTTCAGCAAACAGCAGACTTTTCAGCAGTAAGCCTGCTATTCCGAAATTGCAGTACTACTGCTGTAATAGCAGAACTACTACTGCTGCTATATAAACCGATCTCCCATTTTGACTTCCAGAGCCGCTGGAGCTCGCAATTATTACTCTATTTGCCTGTAATTTTTATGGCGGTATTTTTGTATGACTTTTAACAACCATGACAAGTACAATCCATATCGGTCTATAATTTAGTATAGCTCTTATATATTTGAAAACCTCATTCAAAGACCGAACTAAACGCTCTTTTACTTGATTATATTAATAACGTCACGGTCTTTCCCATTGGTAATTCATTTGGCAATAACATTAAAAACTAGGTGAAATGATTTTTATCACATTAAATAAATTGCTGCAAATTGAGAGTCCACCGCAGCTCAGACGGTAGCATGGCCGCCTTTGATGCTTCAAATTCGGACGTGAACAACAGAAAAATTTTTAGCGGTGATTATCCCCTTACTAATGCTGGCTACACTTATAAGTTATCTTGCCATGTTAAAACTTCTCTACCAAGTGGTATCGCTATGCGGCACGCCGTTCGGACTCGGCATAAAAAAGGAGGCCACTTATCATTGAGCTTAAACTTTAATCGGACTACACTCATTGGCATGAGAGAAGTATCCTTAATCGAATGTTCATGGGAAATTAAGTATTTTGGTTAGGTTAGATTGAAAAGAGGGAGCGGATATTAATCCGCCCCATGCCATTGTGGACAAACACCTAAGCCAGCAATCAGCTTGTTGTGCTCTCTAAAAAATTAAAAAAGAAAATATAAGTAACGAATTCCGCGCTACGTATAAAATTCTTTATTGTTTTCTATGATACGCCATTAAGTTGGTTCATGTCTGGTATTGTGTCACCTAAGTGCAGGTATCTGTTAGACTCGAAAGCCAGGCAATGACATAGGAAATGCTCCAACGTCTCATCATCTTCTCCGCATGCCCTACACATGCTATCACTTGCCGCACCGATTTTTCATAAGTGAGCTCGTAATCTTGTGTCCCGGTATGATACCAAGATCTATACTAACCTCCTTCTTACTTTCTTTTAGTAATACGATCTCACGATCTGGATCTGGCCCTTAACGCTTACTGCGCTCACCCGAAAAGCTTCGTCTATTGACTGCAGTTCTCTGGCCTTCACTGCCAAATCGTCTGGTTCCTCAATCCCAGTTTCTCCGCTATGGCCCGGCACCCTAACGATGTGTATCATGCCATCCTCAGAGAAGGCATTAATCTCCTTCTTACACTCCAATACTATTCGTGGTCTTACCGTCCTGGTTGTTATTGCCCTTATGGCCTGTTTACTGTCCATACTCGTCGTCCTCGCGTTAATACCATACCACCTCACGCATTTCGTGATCGCCCGGATCTCCGCCTGCAGAACCGTACTATCGTCAGGCAGTCTAAAACAAATCTGTGTCCCTGGGTTCTCAATGTAGACCCCCAGGCCCACTCAGTCCTCTAGGTTTGATCCATCCGTGTAATACGGTCTTCTAGACAGCAATACTAGTGTTCCGTCAGTCCAAAACTGTGCCGCTGGCAGCAGTGCTTCGCACTCGACCGCAAATGTCGTCTCAGGTATCCGATCGGATACCTCTTCGCTTACTTCCAGGTTTTCTATCGTCGCCTCGATTATACCGTGATGGTATGAGCTTGTCCTATCCTCTATTCTCTCTCCCATCGCCTTAAGTCTCATAGCCGCATTGGCTGCCTCACGCTTAAATTGTATGTCTATGGGCGGATATTTAGAATGGTCTCCATTGGCCTAGTAGGAGTTGTCCTCATGGCTCCGCCTATGCCAATACAGGATGTTCTCTAAACCTGTTGTATTATCCTTATGTTGCACTTTTTCTCCATAGCAATCCACCAAACTACTGAGGCGTTAGTAAGTATTGGTCTAATCACGCTCCTGTACAGCCAGTGGACTACCCTCGGACCAAGGCCTCATTTTGAGCCATCATATCCTGTGGAAAATACGTTTTCTTCAAAAGCCTAAACATCTTCTACATTGTCTCTGCTCTCACTCCCATGTCGTCTACTAATGTTTCAGTTTGGCGGCATCATTAACGCTATTGCAGAAAAGCTTCCCGGAGGCATGTTTTACTGCTCTGATAATAATATTGCATTCCTTGCGCCGTGTGTAGTACACCAATAAACTTCAGATTTTATACGACGTGCTCTGTTATAATGTCAGCGGACCTCTTGCGCCATGTTGAAATCGAAATTGGCGCTGACCGAGCTGTTCTAAACCTTATGTAACGTTGATCTAAAAGGAATGCTGGATGGAGACCCTTCAATCCTGAACCTCATCGACTTGATTTTCCGAACATATTGTCACATCTAATAAAGGGTGATTTTTTTGAGGTTAGGATTTTCATGCATTAGTATTTGACAGATCACGTGGGATTTCAGACATGGTGTCAAAGAGAAAGATGCTCAGTATGCTTTGACATTTCATCATGAATAGACTTACTAACGAGCAACGCTTGCAAATCATTGAATTTTATTACCAAAATCAGTGTTCGGTTCGAAATGTGTTCATTCACCGTAACGTTGCGTCCAACAGCATCTTTGAAAAAATACGGTCCAATGATTCCACCAGCGTACAAACCACACCAAACAGTGCATTTTTCGGGATGCATGGGCAGTTCTTGAACGGCTTTTGGTTGCTCTTCACTCCAAATGCGGCAATTTTGCTTATTTACGTAGCCATTCAACCAGAAATGAGCCTCATCGCTGAACAAAATTTGTCGATAAAAAAGCGGATTTTCTGCCAACTTTTCTAGGGCCCATTCACTGAAAATGATTTGCAAGCGTTGCTCGTTAGTAAGTCTATTCATGATGAAATGTCAAAGCATACTGAGCATCTTTCTCTTTGACACCATGTCTGAAATCCCACGTGATCTGTCAAATACTAATGCATGAAAATCCTAACCTCAAAAAAATCACCCTTTACCTCCTCTCTTATCCTATTAACAAAGGTAGCGGTGTTATTAATATTGTCTGATTTAGCGGATGTGAACATTCGCAAGTTATTGGGCTTTGTAAAACGATGGTTCAACGGTAGGAACTAGAAGGCATCTTCCTTCTTCTTTTCCTGTGGTATCACAATGGACGAAAACGTCTAAGTGAGTCTGATGCAGACTGCCACTTAAACCTAACCTTACCTACTAATATTAAGTCTTATTAGGTCGTTAGTAGTCAAGAATTCTGCCAGGGCTTTGCACCGCTTATTAATGTTGGTAATACCCCACGACATGTGATGAAACTGTGGATGTGGTTTCTGTCTGTTTTGCCTTCCTCATCAGCCGTTGCAGCTCCGACGTGGAGGGCAGTGTCGGAGAGTCGAAAGGCAGGTAAAGTGATGCCAAGTATGCTCCACCGTCTCCATGTCCCATCACTGTTGCATACGACGTTGACAACTCTAGTACATGACAAATAAAGCAGGTCCTCCCCGAGTGCCAGTGTTAGCCTAGAATAATTGGTGGTTGATATGGTTCAGTCCAAAAACTTTGTTCCAGGCCGTCAATGGCTCTTGAACTAAGGCAAAATTAATCTTACTCTTGCTGGTTTTCTCGATCAGAGCGTGTGTAGCCGTCTTGCTCCGGTGGATGTTTATCTCTCTCTCATTGGTCCCAATCATTGGACCCAAGTGAATGGGCTTCTTGGGAGAGGGTGATGGACGCGCTACGAAAAAATTTGTCATGAAATAACTCCATAATGAAATAACGTACCAAAATGTAAATAAAAAAATTTCCCAGTAAATGAAATAAGTCCCCAAATAGAAAATGTAATGACCATCCAATATTTTTAGGGGGCTTATTTCTTTCCTAAAAAGATTGAAACAGATTTAGGGAATTTGCTCAAAATATTAATTTTGGGCTATTTAAAGCGATCTGGATGGTTCAACGGTAGGAACTAGAAGGCATCTTCCTTCTTCTGTTCCTGTGGTATCACAATGGAAGAAAACGTCTAAGTGAGTCTGATGGCAGACTGCCAATTAAACCTAACCGAACCTAACCTTAATCGAAACAACTACGGTAACATTTTTAAGACAAAATTTCGATAAAAAATTCCAAGGAACAAATTTTAATTAAATTTTCAATAGAGACAAAAATTCGATAGAAAAATTGCTTTATAGACAAAATATTGATGAAATTTTTGCCTAAAAACAGCATTTCGATCATTTTCTAAGGCTTTGCTTCTAGAATTCAAACAGAAAGAAAATATTTGAATAAAAGCAAAATTTTAATAATTTAAAAATGATTATTGTCACTAAAGTATGGCTAGAAATGACCAATTAATAAGAGATCGGTTAATTTTGGCAAGAAACCAGTTCAACGAAAACTCGAAAAATACTAATTTTTAAATTAAGCTCAAAAAACCGATTTTCAAACTCCGAACTGATTACCTTCAAATCTCGCCACCAATTCAAAGCATGCGTCGAAATGGAAATCGAAACACAAACGAAATCAAATCGCCCGAATCTGCTAGAGCCTTGAAATTTTGCACATGATTTTGTGAGTATTTGCAAATGCAAAGTTGACCATGAACATTCCATTTAAGAACAGGGGCAAACTTCTCCCATATCAATGATGCTGTACGATTCAAGTTTAACCTCAATGTTATTATTGACCTCCTTTTTATAGCCGGGTCCAAAAGGCGTGCCGCAGTGCGACATCTCTTTGAGTAGTAAAGAAAGATTCCATAACTTAGGAATTTTTCTTGACTACTGTTTACTTTTAGATTGAAAATTTCATAGTGAAAAATATTTTATTTATTCTGTAGTTAAAATAGACGAAAATAATTATTGTTTATTTAAGAGTACATGTACCTACAAAAATTCTGGGCGGGGGGCTACAGGGTCTGTGGGGGATAAGCCAGGACCCCCTAGCTACGCCAATGATAGCAGCTATATCCAAATATGGGCTGATTTGGGTCATATTCAGTACGGGCTTTGAAAGATGTAATATAATTGATCCAAATTTCACCACAATCGGTTGAAAAAAAGTAGATCTTTTATAGGCCCAAAACCATTAAACGGTCTATATGGCAGCTATATAAAAAAACTAACCGATTTGGCATGGTTGGGGAAAGGTCCCGAACAAGTCTTTGTTTCAAATCTGGGGTTAATCGGATAGAAAATCAGTATTTTGTTGTCTCGGAAAGTAAAATCGGAGACCTTTATGATCCATTTGTGACCCTAAGTCTTCTATAATAATAAAAAATGTCCGTGTCAAGTTTCATTCAACCACGTCTATTTTTAGTCAACTTTACTATGAACTGACGACATGGTGCATCGTGACCAGGAACCCAAGTCAACGCTTTGTCTTGAACCCGAGAACACCCCTCCCTGAAGCGTTCCCCTTGTCATCCGCCTTCTGACCATACTATCTCCTAAGTCCGCGTTGACAATTCTTCCACGTTACATACAATCCGTTCATCGGAAGATACTCGGGAGGACCCTATGCGGTCCAGATCGATTATCGACCGTATTTTCACGCCGTTAATTGTCCCATAAATATCCAGTAAGTCAGTCCCTTCCTCACCCTCAAATCTATCAGTCTTTCCAGTGTTTTGAGTAAACACGATAACAGACTGATCGGACTATAACCCTTCGTGGAGGTGTGGTTTATTTTTTCAGCCTTGGCGATAAAGACCATCCGGACCTCTCTCCATGCTCTCGGTATGTAATACAATGCCAGGTTCACCCTGGAAATCCGTTCCAGTCATGGCGTAAATCCAAAAGATTCCTGCAGAATGGCCGGGATAATTTCGTCCAGTCCGGCAAATTTTAAATATCTAGAACGTGTGAATCGCTCACATTATCTTTCTCCCGTCGACAATGACACCGATTGGGTCTGTGGGTATTTCAATCTCTTGGTCTGTGATCTCCTCCTAGCTACCTGAAATTGCGTTTACCTTAATACTTCCACCGTCTCCCTGTTGCTGTCGGTGTAAGATCCGTGCTCCCTCCTAAGAGAGCCTGGCGTGCTGGGATCCTTCGTGAGCACTTCCTGTCCTTTTGATTTTCTTCGCCAAATCCTATACGATTAGAAAATGCTTCGTACTTATCCTTAAAGTTAAATTAGTTTTAATCTTTCTTGACTTTGGACTCAAGAAAGTAGAAGAGATGAACTACTAAAACCGAGCTTGGTTTTTTACAAATTATCGTATACATCATGTATGGCTGTTTATCCTTTTTGATGTCAGGAATCTCCAAGTACTTGCCATAAGTCTTTATAAAAACGGCACACATTAATTCTGGCTATTTATTTTTACATGTCTACTTACTCTGTGTCTCTTTACAGAATACGAAGGTTCCCCCAGACGCATTGGACAAATGGGCAACACAAATAACGATGAGGATCATCATCACCGGGTAAACAGTGGTAAAACCCAAGCAAATGTTGCAAATAAAACCAATCATCATAATGTCATCTCCACCAACCCCGCCTCAGGGACGGCGGCAGCTATGGCCACCACACCAGCGCCAGCGACAGCAAATGTGGCAAGCAATTCTCCCAAGCAGCACTATGCGGCCAGACCAGGTTTTCCACAGGTAAGCAAAGGTGCACACCACAAATACTCTGTGTGTCTGAAATGGGAAGGTAGGCAAAAGGCATCACGAAAAAAACAAGAAAATCGATACGTTTTGTGTGTTGACACTGAGATAAGATTAAAAATAAATATTATTTCCTTTTTCCTCAATTTTTTCTTTTCTTTGGCTGTTGCCTCCTGTCGGATATCCTCCCATAGCGTATCATATCCCCACAACGTGAGACAACTCCACCGATTATGCTGCTAAATTACAATGGCAAAAGTCAACAGCAGCTGCAGCAGCAACACCATCAGCAATTGAATTCCCAATCGTTGCCTCAACACCACCAGCATCAGTCGCCAACGAGGGACAACAATGCCGAAGATACCAGCAATGATGTATCGGAAATTGGCACAATATCTGACCTGGCAACGCCAGAGGCCATTAGCCATATGACAGCGACGGCGGGTGGCATACACATGGGAACGGTCGGCGGCGGCAGCGGTGGCATGTGCGAAAGTCGTGTCTCCACATCACCCTCGCCACCATTGCCATCCTCATTGGATATAGAAAATGGTTCGGTGTCGGCATCAGCCACTACTGCAGCACCCCCGACTGCCACAACATCAATGACAGTCAGTTCCAGCTCATGCGGCACCCCTTCGAGCAATGCAACCACAGCGCCACCCACCAACACTTTAGCCTTGACGACAATGACATCCTTAAACAATGTTGCCAACACGTCGGCGACATTAACGACGTCCAATGGTGGTGGTATCCCAGTGGCAGCATCAACAGCTCCTGCACCCGCTACGCCAACGATGGGCGTCATTGTCAGCAGCAACCCCTTGACTATACCCAGCAAGTCATCAACCTTTGATTACCTTTACGAATTCTCAGAAACGCGCAAGGTACTCGAAGAGTTTTTCAAGTGCCCCTCTAACGATGACAAGCCCATCATAGAGAATAGCAGTGATGTCGATAGTATCGTAAGTAGTTCAAAATATGATCCCATAAAAACGAAAGGAAACAAGTAAAAGCGTGCTAAGTTCGGCCGGGCCGAATCTTATATACCCTCCACCATGGATCGCATTTGTCGAGTCCTTTTTCCGGCATCTCTTCTTAGGCAAAAAAGGATATAAGAAAAGAGTTGCTTTGCTATTAAAACGATATCAAGATATGGTCCGGTTCGGACCACAATTAAATTATATGTTGGAGACCTGTGTAAAATTTCAGCCAATTTGTATAAGAATTGCGCCCATTGGGGCACACGAAGTAAAATAGAGAGAACGATTTATATGGGATCTGTATCGGGCTATAGACCGATTCAGACCATAATAAACACGTTTGCTGATGGTCATGAGAGAATCCGTCGTACAAAATTTCAGGCATATCGGATAATAATTGCGACCTCTAGGGGTCAAGAAGTCAAGATCCCAGATCGGTTTATATGGCAGCTATATCAGGTTATGAACCGATTTGAACCATATTTGACACAGTTGTTGAAAGTAAAAATAAAATACGTCATGCAAAATTTCAGCCAAATCGGATAGGAATTGCGCCCTCTAGAAGCTCAAGAAGTCAAATCCCCAGATCTGTCTATATGACAGCTATATCAGGTTATGGACCGATTTCAACCATACTTGGTACATTTGTTGGATATCATAACCAAATACTTCGTCCAAAAATTCATTCAAATTGGATAAGAACTGTGCCCTCTAGAGGCTCAAGAAGTCAAGACCCAAAATCGGTTTATATGGCAGCTATATCAGGTTATGGACCGATTTGAACCATACTTGGCACACTTATTGGGTATCATAACAAAACACGTCGTGCGAAATTTCATTCTGACCGGGTAAGAATTGAGCACTCTAGAGGCTCAAGAAGTCAAGACCCAAGATCGGTTTATATGGCAGCTATATCAGGTTATGGACCGATTTGAACCATACTTGGCACAGTTGTTGGATATCATAACAAAACACGTCGTGCAAAATTTCAATCTGATCGGGTAAGAATTGCGCACGCTAGAGGCTCAAGAAGTCAAGACCCAAGATCGGTTTATATGGCAGCTATATCAGGTTATGGACCGATTTGAACTATACTTGGCACAGTTGTTGGACTTCATAGCAAAACACGTCGTGCGAAATTTCATTCCAATCGGATAAGAATTGCGCACTCTAGAGGCTCAAGAAGTCAAGACCCAAGATCGGTTTATATGGCAGCTATATCAAAACATGGACCGATATGGCCCACTTACAATACCAACCGACCTACACTAATAAGAAGTATTTGTGCAAAATTTCAAGCTGCTAGCTTTACTCCTTCGGAAGTTAGCGTGCTTTCGACAGACAGACGGACGGACGGACGGACGGACGGGCGGACGGACGGACGGACGGACGGACGGACGGACAGACGGACGGACATGGCTAGATCGACATAAAATGTCGCGACGATCAAGAATATATATACTTTATGGGGTCTCAGACGAATATTTCGAGTAGTTACAAACAGAATGACGAAATTAGTATACCCCCCATCTTATGGTGGAGGGTATAACAAACAGAATGACGAAATTAGTATACCCCCCATCTTATGGTGGAGGGTATAAAAAAGCCAAATGGGGTTCCTCCCATGAATAGAACTGCAAACAATAAAGAAACTTCAAGAGAACAATGAAGTGGTGTGATTCGCACAGTGATAATTGATAAGTAAATTCTGGCTCTAGAAGAAACAAATGAAATTGTCTTTGAGATAAACTTTTCTCTTGTGAGTTTGATCGGCTTCACAATATTGTACTAGGTTAGGTTGAAAAGAGGGTGCAGATATTAGTCCGCTCCATGCGCGCTCTAAATACTAAATAGTAACCTCAAAGAAGAAAATCTAAGTTAGGAATTCTGAGCTGCTTACAAAATCCTTAATTGTTTTCCATACCACGCCCCTAAGTTGGTTCATGTCTTGTATTATGTCCCCACCTAAGTACCGGTGTCTGTTGGCCGCGAAAGCCGGGCAATGACATAGGAAAGGCTCCAACGTCTCAACATCTTCCCTGCATCCTATCACTTGCCGCACCGATTTTGCATAAGTGAGCTCGCAGTCTTATTTGTCCGGATTTGATACCGAAAGCTATACTGACCTCCTTCTTACCTCTTTTCACGATCCGGAACTCCGTTCTACCGACCGACCGTTTCGGTGTTCGTATCCCACGCCCTTAACTTGGACTGAGCCGACCGTGAAGGCTTCGGGTTAACCAAGTTTATTGACGGCAGTCCTCTGGCCTTCACTGCCAAATCGTCCGCTTTTCATTCCGCCTCACTCCGCTTTGGCCCGGCACGCAAACGATGCTGATCGTGCCATCCTCAGAGAAGACATTAATCTCCTTCTTGCACTCTAAGACTGTTCGTGACCTTACCGTCCAGGTAGTACTGCCCTGATGACTAGTTTACTAGTTTCCCTGATCGCCCGGATCTCTGCCTGCAGGATGGTCAGGCAGTCTAAAACAGATCTCAGACCCTTGGTTCTCAATGTAGACCCCCAGGTCCAGTTTGGCTTCCAAATCACAGTTGTCTTTGTATGTCTCTTGGACCAACGGAATACCCATTGAGCAATACCCTTTCTTACTTTCAAACCGAAAATTTATCGATTAGCTGCTAAAGGTTGACTCCAACTTTCATTACTATATTTTCGCGTGCCAATTTTTTGGGATGATAAAGCCTGGATAAAATCCTCATATTTCTCTCTTGTCCAAGTGAAAAAAAGATCGCAGTACCTTATTTCTGTAATCACCAGAGATGGTCTGTCGGAAGTACCGACGTATATGACATACATTTCCGACGTATATACATACGTCCAAAACGCCTTAGGTGAGGTTAGGTTAGGTTAGGTTTAAGTGGCAGTCTGCCATCAGACTCACTTAGACGTTTTCGTCCATTGTGATACCACAGGAACAGAAGAAGGAAGAAATGCTTTCTAGTTCCTACCGTTGAACCATCCAACTTGAAAATGTTCTCATCCGCTCAAACAAACAGATTCTCAAAGAAATGAAAACCTAAAGTGGAACTCCTTCTGACTGCTAGTTTGGGACACACTCACAGAAGTTGTTCTATAGTCTCTTCTTCTTCGATGTCCTCACAGCTTCTGCGAAAGTCATTACTGACAACCTTCAGTCTGTCAGCATGTTTTCCGATTAAACAGTGACCTGTTATGACGGACACAATGACTGAGACGTCTGTTCTAGGAAGTGACAGCAAAGCGGCAGACCTCTTTGAGTCTAGATTAGGCCATATAGTTTTGGAATGCTCACAGCCCCCTCTTTGTAACCATCTTTCATTCGTTTTTCTTCGGGCCTGGTCCTGAAAACTTTGCTTACTCGTCGCTAGAGGCATACCCACAGATTCCAGTATACCTGGAATGTGTAAGGTAGTTCCTAGTCTCGCAAGCTCATCCACTTTACAATTCCCTGGGATATCTCTATGGCTCGGCACCCAGAACAGGTGAATTTTGAACAGTTCAGCCATTTCATTAAGAGATCTGCGATAGTCGAGGGCGGTTTTTGTTCAGAAATACGTTCTCCAGGGATTTAATGGCTGCCTGGCTGTCTAAGAAGTTATTTATGCCAATCGTCGCTGAAACTTGGCACAGATCTTTTGTCCATAGGCAGGTTAAGTTCCGAAATGGGCTATATCGGATTATAAGTTGATATAGCCCCCATACAAATCGATCTGAACATTTGAGGTCTTGGGTCCATAAAAGCCACATTTATTATCCGATTTTGTTGAAATTTAAGACAGTGAGATGCGTTAAGCCACTCGGCATCCTTCTTCAGTTTAGCCCAAATCGGTCGAGATTTGGATTTTGCTGCCATATAGACCCAGATCTCAATTTAAGGTCATTGGCCATAAAAGGCGCATTTATTGTCCGAACTCCAGATCGGTCCAGCTATAGATATAGCTGCCATACAGACCGATTTCTCGATGAAAATCTTGGCCCCACAAAAGGCGCATTTATTATCCGATTTCGGTAAAATTTGACACAGTGACTTATGTTTGGTTTTTTGACATCTGTGTCCTATATAGTTCAGATCGGTCGTTATTTGGATGTAGCTGTCAAAAAGACCAATATTGAACCAAAATTGAACAGTGAGTTGTATTTATTCGACCACTCAATGTCCGTGCCGAATTTGGTCCAAATCGGACCATATTTGGATATAGCTGCTATGGGTGCATAAATTAAGCATTTTTTACCGGATTATGACGAAAGGTGATTTACATTTATACCCGAGGTGGAGGGTATCCAAAGTTCGGCCAGCCTAACTTAATGCCTTTTTACTTCTGTAATTCAAGCTCTATGTCTTTTTGATAGAGCCTCCACCATTGGATGGGGGTTTACTAATAACATCATTTACATCGTTTTGAAACACCTCGAAATATGCGCCTAAGATCCCATAAAGTATATATATTCTTGTTCGTCGATATTCTTTAAGTCGATCTAGCCACGTCCGCCCGTTCGTCTGGCTGTCGAAAGCCCTCTTACTTTCAAAGAAGTAAAGCTAGGCGCTTGAAATTTTGCACAAATACTTCTTATTAGTGTAGGTCGGTTGGGATTGTAAATTGGCCAAATCGGTCTTTATTTTGATATAGCTGCCATATAAATCGGTCTTGGGTCTTGACTTGTTGAGCCTCAAGAGGGCGCAATTCTTATGCGATTTGACTGAAATTTTCATAATGGTGTTTTGATATCACTTCTAACAACATAACCATATAAACCGAACTTCCGTTTGGGCTTCTTGAGCTTCTAGAGGTCGCAATTCTTATCCGATTTGTTTGAAATTTTGCACATATCGTTGAGAAATGATTTCCAACAACTGTGCCAAGTATGGTCTAAGGCAGGTGATAACCTTATATAGCCGTCATAAAAACCGATCTTCCGATTAGACTTCTTGAGCTTCTAGAGCGCGCAATTCTTATCCAATTTGTTGAAATTTTGCTATAACTAGCTTTTTTCCTGGAGTCAAAGTCCAGTCAAATTAACTCGACTCCGCAGCCCGATCATAACATGAACCATTTGGATCCATTTATAATCTCAACCGATCTACCTAAAAGTAAGTTTTTGTTCAAAATTTTAAGCGCTTAGAAAAAATTAGCGTGCTTTCGATAAACAGACAGAGTGAAAATGGTTAAATCAACATAGAGTGTCAAGACGATCAAGAATGTATATATTAGATGAGTTACAAAAGGAATGACAAAGTTAGTATAACCTCGTATGATGGAGGGTATTAAAATTAGGCCTGACATGCAAGTCGCTATCACTTATGCAAAAATAATATAAAGTAAAATACCAATAAAAAGAAACTATTTTTTTCTAGTCTACCTACACCACTTTCTTCCTTGTAGCTGGGACGAGTGCAGCTATCATACGCTTTTTCCCAACACTTAACCAATATTGGCATCCAATAACTCACGAACTTCAGTCCATCTAATGACATTATTTGCTCTTTCTATTCACAGGACATACAATATGAATTCCACAGCAATCTCACTCGTGGTGACATTGAGGAGGATGAAGGCGATGGCGATGTGGAGGCCGATGACGATGAAGATGAAATCCAATTGGATGGTGACAATGACGAGGACATTGAGAATAACGGTGATGGTGATGCAGAGACGCCCCAACACCACCAACAACAGCAGCAACTGCATGGACACAATCATCAGCAGCTGCAACAACAATTGCATCAACAGCACACACAGAACAATCATCATGGCCTAAATCATCATTCAAGTTTTCGAAATCACCTCCAATCGCCCACACAATTCACCTATCGTCCATATAACGAAGATGATGATGACGATATCGATCTGGACAATGATGGCGGGGTGGGTCACCACGAGGATGGCCAACACTATCAGGATATCCACCAACATCAGCAACAGGAACAACAAGAGAATCATCACAATTTCTCATTACTGAACAATCGCCACAGCAATAGTAGCAGCACACGCCAGCACAACTCACGGCGCCACTTTACTGGCAGCCCATTGATGCGCGATTTTGATTTCTTTTTGGACTCGGCAAGTCGCAGTAGCTGCGAACAAATAGATCAACAAATCGATGGCATCAATCACAATCAAATGAATACCGGAAATCGACAAAATTATCGCTACTCCCCAGAGACAACCGATTATGATTCAAATTGTGGTGATTTGGATAGTAAGTATTAACGATTTTGTACAGCATTTAACATAATGTGTAGATATCCATAAACCACACTCTCGGTTTGGCTTATTAAACCTTTAAAGGGTAGAACATCTTCTAATTGATGGTTCACATCAAGGAGATGTACTCTACTTTGCAATAGAGCCATTAACAATATATTCGTATGCTGATGACGTGGCAATTGCGGTTAGGTAAAATTTTCCCATCACTCTACGAGATATAGGGAGCTCTACGTGCAACAACGAAGTAGTTTAGGTGTTAATCCATGCAACACAGAATTAATTCTTTTCAGAAGAAGATACAAGTTGCCTACAGTGGAACCTGTCTTCTTGGGAGAAGATAATGTTGCATTTACAGAAAGCGCAAAATGTCTGTGTATTTTGTTGGACAATAAATTGAACTTCAAATCCAACATTTTGGAAATCCCCAAACACCGGCAAGAGAGCCATTGGCAAGGTTGGGGGTTTCAACCGCGCGTCGTGCATTGGGTGTATACCGCCCAATGCATGACTATAAGGCTATATAGTGTTGTGGTCTGGTGAACTAACTGCGCCGCTTTTTGATAAAAGTACTGTACCACTATTCCTGATAGAACCGATTGGAACTACGATATTCCTGGTAATAGAAGTAACATAGACGAGTTTGGTAGGCTAGGAACTACCTTACACATTCCAGCGAAACCGGAATCTGTGGGTATGCCTCTAGCTACATGTAGTTTTCAGGACCAAGCCCGAAGGACAACGAATGATCAATGGTCACTTGGACGGGACACGCGGAGACACCGGATTCTGGGAATAATCGAATTGATTGAAGGTTCATCAATACAGAATTAATGGTAAAAGAAGCCTTGACGAGTTTCAAACCATTTAAATCACCCTGATGGAATATTTCCGGCGTTACTACAAAAAGAGGCAGACTATCTGACGTCCACTCTGGCCTGTGTTTTCACAACGTGCCTAGGACTTGCATATACTCCGTAAGCCTGACAGGAGTCAAGGGTGGTGTTTATACCCAAGCCCGGCAACGCAAGTAATGTGACACCAAAGGCCTACAGGCCTATAAGCCTTACGTACTTTCTACTCAAAACCGTAGAAAGCATTGCGGATACCATGATAAAGAGTAGGACATCCACCGAACTGCACAAATACAAACAGCATGCCTTGTCATGGGAAGGTCGGTGGAGACTGTCCTGCACGATGTGGTGCATAAAATATACGAATCCTTAGATGCCAAAACGTACATACCGATACACTGATCGAATCCTTAGACCAGTATAAGGTGGACCAAGTCTTTAGAGTCTGGATAAACCATATACTACGGAACAGGTGGATAAATTGTGGTTGCCATGACATAAATATAAGGGAGAAAGTGGCACAGAACACGCCACAGGGCGCACTTTGTCGCCATTCCTGTGGGTGACCACGATACATAATCTATTACGGATGCTGGCTGAGACCCGTCTGCTAAGCAGAAAATGTTATAATACTTCTAAGGGGTAAGAATCCGAACCAGCTGTGCAGAATGGCTGAAAGTGTCTTGCAGATGGCATACGAATGGGTTAGACCTGGGGGTCTCATTGTTAACCCAGAGAAGACTGGAATATGCCTGTTCACGAGGAATACAAAGGTTGGCCAATTTAAAGCACCACTTTTCCTCAATAGAACGATTTCGATATCTGACAATTCAAATACTTATGAGTAATCTTAGAGAGAAAACTGAATAGACGGGCCTCAGGCTCAAAATGGGGCCTGAATCCGAGGACAGTCCACTGGCTCTACAGGAGCGCGATAAGACCAATACTTAGTTACTCCTCAGTAGTTTGGTGGACTGCGATGGAGAAAAAGTGCAACGTTAGGATAATACAACAGGATCAGAGAACATGTTATCTTCGCATAGGCGGAGCGATGAGGACCACTGGGGCAATGGAGACTATTCAAGATATCTGACCCATAGGCATACAGAGTAAGTGTGAGGCAGCCATTGTGGCTACGAGGCCTAAGGCGTTGGGAGAATGGATTGTGGATCGGAGGAGGTGATATCAACGCGGTATAATTCAGGCAACGATAGGAAACCTGGAAGAAATAGAAGAGGTTTCCGATCGGATACCTGAGATGATACTTGAGATCGAGTGGGAGGCTCTGCTGCCAGCGACACAGTCTTGGATTGAAGGAACTCTTGTATTGCCATCTGGAAGATCATGTTACACGGATAGGTCAAAGCTAGAGGACAGAGTGGGCCTGGGTGGGTCTACATTGAGAATCCAGGGAATGAGATCTGTTTTAGAGTGCCTAAACATAATACGGTCCTGCAGTCGGAGATCCAGGCGATCACGGAATGTGTGAAGTGGTGTGGTATTAACTCAAGGACGTCGAGTGTGAACATCTATACAAACAGTAAACTGGCCTTTAGGGAATTAACAACTAGGACGGTAAAGTCACGAACAGTCTTGAAGTGTAAGAAGGAGATTAATGCCTTCTCTGAGAATGGCACTATCCGCATCGTTTGGGTGCCGGGCCATGCGTAGTAAGGGGGAATAAAAAAACGGTAGTGAAGACCAGATGCCTGCCGTCAACAAACTTGGTTAACCCGAAGAATTTCGGGTTGACGTAGTCCGAGTTAAGGGCGTGGGCTACGAACGGCGGAACGGTCGGCAGGACGACGAAAATCCTATGGGGAGAACCGCATTGTGAGAAGACGAGGCTATTACTGAAAGGAAAAAACAGGAAGTCAGCATAACTATTGATACCACTACGGGACACATAGGATTACATGCTCATTTAAGTAAAATCGGTGTCGCAAGTGGTAGCATGTTTAGGGCATGCGGGGAAGATGATGAGACGTTGGAGCATTTCCTTTGTCATTGCCCGGCTTTCACGTCTAACAGATACCGGCCCTTAGGGTGGTGACACTATACTAGACATGAACCAACTTAGGCGAGGGGCATGGAAAACAACTTAGGATTTTGTAAGTAGCACCGAATTCCTAGCTTAGATTTTCTTTTTCGAGGTAAATTTTTTTTTTTGTATTTAGATTTTTTTGTCCTTCCGTCTGTCTGCCGTAGTCGAACGAATAAAGATAGCCACTTGAAACTTTGCGAAGATACTTCTTATTGATGTAGGTCATTGGAGATTGCAAATGGACCGTATCGGTTCAGATTTGGATATAGCCCCGTACAAACTGAGCTATCGATTTGACTTCTTGATCCCCTAGAGGGCGCAGTTCTTATCCGATTAGGCTATGATTTTGAACCATGATTTCTCCTACAACCTCTGTGCCAAGTATGATGTGAGTCGGTGCATAATAATATAGCTCCCATACAAACCGATCTCCCGATTTATTGAGCCCCAAGAGAGAGAGCAGTTATTATCCGATAGGCTTCTCGTACAACCTCCAATATCTGTGCCAAGTATGGTGTGAGTCCATAACCTGATATAGCTCCCATATAAACCTATCTATCAATTTGGCTTCTATAAACTTCATATAAGTTTATAAAAGCCAAAACAAACAAACAACCTTTTTTTTAAGTTGGACAGAAAATGTGTTGATGTTAATAGCATTCGCTGGTTTCTTAGGTCGCGGTTTGGCAGCATAACCAGACTCATCGGTAGGATCTGAAAAACTGAATACATGCCTTTTTGCTCCTCGATTGATCAGTGAATCATTATTTTTTTTTTTTTTTTTTAAATTTTATTTTAAAACCGAATGGAAATTTCATTAATAAATAAATAAAACCACCCACTATTGCCAGCTAGTAAAGAAGTTGGGTAACCATTGGATTGGTGGTTATCCAAAAAACACAAGATCTGAATGCACATAGACAAAATGAACTCTTTTTAAATTTATATTTTCCGAAAGTATATAGTCGTGTATTTCAATAACAATGTAGGGCCCGTTACAATGGAATTACCCATATATGGTATAAACAACCCCAATTCTTGACAACGTTGTATTCGGATTAATTCTGATAAAAACAATGGTAACAACGGCATTAATAGTGAATTTACCCATTAACGGCTGACCCTCGATTCCCTTGTCCGATTTTGATGAAATTTTATATATTCAATATTTAGATCATTTATATTTACGCAGTAATTTTTTCAACAAAATGTTTCCAAAAATTAAATTTATGAAAGAAATTAGAAAATTAAATGTTTTTATTTAATAAGCCACTATGTTTCTACAACAAAAAAAAAAGGTTTGGTTAATATTTTGTGACCATTTATGGTCATCTTAATGACTTTTATCGCACCTGATGTCAAAAGTAGTAGGCTTATCGTCATAAGTATTATTTTCTAATATAGAAACCATCATATGCAACAAGGCGCTAAAACGGTTTCCACTCCTATGAATTTTGAGAAAATGTTTGGTCTAATTTTTGGATATAAAAAATGCCGACTTTCGACAAGCCAATTGTCCTGTAAAACATGACCTTATCTGACGGAAAATTTTTTTTTAGCAAATTTCATATATCTCTTTTACGCCATTTCAAATTTCATTGGACACACATCAAGACACTAAACGGTTTCCAGAAATCTCCCTCCAATCAATTTTGAGAAAATTTGAATCTTATTTTTTTGATATAAAAAAATACAGACTTTCGACAAGCCAATTTTCCGGTAAAACATGACCTGACGGAAAAAAGTTGTTTTAGCAAGTTTCATTCGTCTACTTTACGCCAATCCAAATTTCATTGGGATACCTATTTTCTAACTCGAGCTAGAACTTTTCTAAGACAGATCTATTCTTGGGTATTTTTCTATCCATTCTACGTTAATGGGTTAATACCAAAACAATACCGTATGGATGATGTAAATCGTTATAAATAGCATACGATATGTTTTGGTATTAACTCACGGTATTGCTTCACTAACGATACCATTGATACCTCACGGTATCAATTTTTCTCTCGGTGTACCAGTTATATTCCTTGTGCGATAAACCATACCAATCAACCTAAATATTACACATGAAATACGAAAGAGCTATAACACGCTGGTATAAACACAGCGTTATTGATTTTATCTTGTCTTAGATTTTAGCTATTATAGCAAGCGAAGCGTGTGCTTATTGCGCCTAAAGCTATGCTGCAAGTTAAACGATGGTCTTTCGATAGTCCGCTTTCTTTTTGTTCAAAGCTTCATATATAGTTATTACTTTGTCAATTTCAGGTCTCTCGGGTGAAATGAATGGCGGCGTATCTACTTCCTGTTCCAATTATGCTAAATTCTATGCATCAAGCATGCCCGTGCTGGAGGATGGTCTTTCCTCGGGTCACACATCTGACACCGAGAACAATAATCAGAATAATTTGTTAAATCAACAAAACTCTGGCATACATCACACGCCAATAGGTGGTGGCATATCTATGTTGATGGATATGAAGCGGGTCTCCACCAACAACAGCATTAATAGCAACAGTAACAGCAAAGGTAGGTTGATCCATTTTCAGGTACTGCGCTTACAGATGGCAAGTGGCACACTACAGTTTTGTATACATATCTTACAATTTTCAACACAGATGGCGTAGGCGGCAGTGTAAGCGGCGGAAGTGTGGCTAATGAGAAACAGAATGCAACAATGTCACCTAATATTCTGCATGACTCGTTCATGCGTAAAAATGAGAGCCCCATTAACGGGTTACTGGACGAGAGCATGCGCGAAGTGGTGCGTGTTAAGCCGGACATACGAGACACACGGGAACGAGAGATAATAGGACAAAGTCCCAATGCGATGAGCAATAACAAAGTATTCAAAAATATTGATCCTGACTTGGATTCTTTGTATTCGATAAGTAAGTGTAGCTCCCATTCTTCTAATTCTGGTGATTGTTCTTATAATTTTGTCCCCTCTGCTCAGGTGTGTTTCATCGCAATGATATGGTGCAAATGACTCCTCCACCCCCAGCTCCAGCACCACATCGCAAGCCCAATGTTCTGTCAGCTGAGCCTGATATTCTGCAGCCCACACCGTACAGGGACCTGCGGCCCGGTACTAACAATTCCAATTCACCCACTAAAACCAACATTACTGCAACTACTTTGACCTCTAGCAATAGCAGTAGTAATGCTATGCAGAACAACTCTCCGACGCAACAAGCTCAAAGTATAAAACGTGCAGCACAACAACAACAACAAGCGCCACCACCATTGCCAGAACGTAATGCACCACGTTCCCCATCGCCTGTGATGAATTCCCCAGTGTGGCTCTCACGCCATCTAGAGGTTAGTTCCAACAAAGGCCTTTTAGAATCGCCCTCAGAAAACCATTCAAAAAATCTGAGCGCCGATGAGGATGATGTAGATACAGACTTGGAAACAGATCGCTTGCTTGGTCACCAACGCCTCGATGACCAGGGCTACTATGATGAGAACAAGACGTGGGATCGGAAACCTACGAGATCGTTACTCTCAAAGATCTCTCCCAAGCAGGTGCCAAGCACCAAAACTCGTAATGGTTACAATGCCTTACTCTCGTCCACTCCGGAAATCCCACCGCCAGTTCCGCCAAAAAATTCCTCCAACAAACTTTTGGACATTGGTGGTTCGATTTCTTCGCCGGAGCACAGTGATAAATCGCCCATAAAGTCTATAGACATACAAGATTGTGGCCTCACTCTCGGCTCCCCCGGCGGTTCAGTGGGTTCCGGCCAAATGAAAAAGGACGAAATCGGAGGAGGAGGCCCAGCCAGTGGCAATAGCAGCACCGCCAGCGGCAACATTGTGAATGGCGGCACGGGCAACGCAGGAGGCACCGGCAGCAGTGTTGGATCCGGTGGCAGCACAACAGGCGAGAAAAAAGTTAAAAAGAGTAAGAACAAAGAAGGTAAATTATTGGGTTTATCTTCGTGGCAAACGTTTAGTGTTGTCGTTTGAAAAGTCGTAAAACCAATTTTAGTACAAAACCAAAACTATATTCGAATATAGATATATTTGTATTTTATTTGTAGATACGACAACAGAAAGTTTATGGAAATTCTGTATGCATAAGGGCTCTTTTTTTTAACCCGTTATATTAGACATCAGATGGATTAAAACTATCGGATGAGAAATAACACATTCCATATATTAGGGTGATGACTTTTTTACAACCTCAATCCCTGTATCATATTTTGATGAGTTTTTTTTATTTAAAATTAGATAAAAACTTACATTAAAGGTGATTCGATGAAAAAAAACTCATGCACAAAATGATTTTAAAATTTTTATTTCGCCATTTTGGGCAATTTTTTTAAATCCAAGTCACATAATTAAACAAAAGCTTTAGAGCCACATATATGAAGCATCATCAAGCACCCAAGTAAGTTAAATATCAACTTTGTCATTGGAGAGAATGAATCTCAGAGGAAGGTTACCCTTGTTGCGGCAGGAGTTATATAAGTCTTGCAGAACTTTGTTCGCACAGCACTAGTTGCTTCACGCCATGTTGATTAGTCTTTTTTCCAGCATTCAATGCGAGCATTTGAGAGCTTTTGGGTAGTCATTCAAAGCTACTGATAGTTGTTCAAAATGTTCAGCGCGAAACAGCTCATGAGTAAAAATAAGCGTAAGAAGAGCTACTGCATGGAAGAAGAGCTACTGCATGGAAGAGAAACTGCATGTTGTCCCTCCAGCCGCCTGTTTTACCATTTTTGAAGGTTCGTCAATTCACCAGAATTGCTCATCAATTTCTGCACAAATAAGTACTCGATGTTTGGTGCTCTAGTCGAGCTTGTTGTGTCGGCAACAGTCATCACAACCGATCCCAATAGGCTGATTTTATCTAACACATTCTGGTGTCTTATGCGATTTTTGAAACTTTCCCATCTTTTAATTTGCGCGCAGTCAACCTTATTTCTTTAGATTCGTTCTGGAAGACCACTGCCTGATATTCAATGTTCTCAAGGTGTCTGCCGTCAAAGTTCATCCTCCACTTCCTTGTATATTGGCTTGTAGATTCTTGACTGACATGGGGTTGGGATTTCAATGCCCACAGCTGGTGGCAGACTGTTGCTGCTCCATGGGACGAAGGCTTTGAACTTGTAACAAAGCGTTTTGCAATGCCGTTTAGGTAATGCTTCCTTTTTCTCGTTGATGTTGCATTGTAATCCTTGCAAGGGCTAACTGTACTGTTGTTGCTTGGAAAACTTTGTGATGATCCAAACGGTAAGGAAAGGAAATATGCGGAGGCGGACTTCACTAAACGAATCGGGAAGAGATTGTGGGTCGAAGCTTGCACTGCATCTCTGCTAAAGTTGCTGTGAAGGCACAGTTTATGTTTTAACGATAATTGCAATATAAATGAACAAAATTCTCAACTTGATACCTTAGAGACTACTACATTCAGCTTTGGTTCGTCACGGTTTGCCACTTACCAATCGCCCTAATAGTTAGTATTTTGGTTATTGTTATCAAATAATGGAGGCTATGCGTTTCAAGAAAAAAAAAAAGATTTTGGTTTTTCGGATAATGGAATTTCCGGCGGACCATTTCAAATTTGGAAAATAAATTTTGCGGGCCAACAACCGAAGCCTTTTAAAATGTATAGAAAAAGTCTTAGAATTAGATATATCTCTCATATATACTTCCAATCGAAATTTAATCATATTGCAGCAATGTTGATATTTGTCAACCGATCTTTATAAAGCAAAGAAAACAAAAAATTAAAAAAAAAATTAATTATAAAAAAATAAGTTTTTAAGTTTTGTTTTAAAAATATGTGCATTGCTGATACCCTGCATGTGGAAGTGTGTTCCAAATACGCACGGAGCTTATAAAAACATGCCATTCTGAAACCAAGCTTCGCCGCCTAAGAGGTATAATCATCATTCCTCTGTTGGATATAGCGAATTTGATCCTATCAAAGATATATTCTGGTGTTCGCCTAGTAATAATCCCATGAAGAAATTGTAAAGATCTCAATCTGAGGAGAGAGAGAGAGAGTCAAAACTGTATCCATAAAGGCAATTGGTATAGTTCGAGACATGCTGGGTTCTTCTCAAGCCATAGACATATCGTATTATGGCATTAAAAGCAACATTCAATTTTGCCGACCCAGTGAGTCACAATTTTCAAAGAGCTCACAAGCATATAACAGCCCTGGAACCAATATGGTCTTGGCCAAGAGACCACGTATTGTAAGTAGTGTGAATGAATGCGTAAGCCATAGTATACGTAGTTCAATGAAAGTTTGTCCAACGGCTGAATTAATATGACTTGTCGAACTAAGCGAGCTGTTAAATATTACCCCCAAATTCTTCGTGAATCTTTTCATTGTCAACATAAACGTCGATGTTCTGCAGGGAGATTCTCTATTCTTGACTATAATCAAACACTTTGATTTGCTAGGGTTTAAGAGGGGACCATTCGCCCAGGCCAATTTACACACATTGCGAAGATCACTATTGAGTTTCACGATGATTAATTTCAATCAGATGGCTTCTCAAGTAAATTGAACGTCGTCTGCATAAATGTGCAATTCGGCTATGAGTGAGTTGATCAGGAAGATCATTTGCATACATTGAAAAAAGAAGTAGACCAATAATCGATTCTTGGGGAACACCTTTTCGTTCTGCTATTGTTATCTATTAGTGAGGTAGGACATTAAAAGGCTAGTTGACGTACTAGAGAAACTGAACAATGGCGAAGTTTGAAGAAAAGATTCCGGTGGTCAACAGTATCAAATGCTCTCTAGTGATCAAGGAGAACAAGCAAACACGTCTTGTTTTCATCAATATCCGCTCTAATAAATTCAGAAATTTCTAACAAAGCTGTTATGCAACTGTGGTTAGGCCTAAAACCAAACTGCACATCAAGAGATCCCATGCTGAGATACCCTGTGATTTGTTTATGAAAGATTTTCTCAACAATTTTCGAAAGATAGCATAGAGTGGTAATTGGCCGATATCCCTTATCCGTTTTGGGTACTGGGATAACTTTGGCAATATTCTAATTAGATGGATAAGTGCTAGAAGTGAGGATATTATTAAACAAGTGAGTTATGAAGGGAATTAGACGAGAAACGAGAATGCGTATAAATCTAGGATCTACCCTATCGAGAACTATAGTGTTAGATTTGACTGCCGCAAACATTCCAAAACCTCCTCACGCGAGACACACCGAAACTCAAAACTACCTTCGCCAAAAATGTCATTGGGAGTTCTACCATCATCATTATAAATCGAAGGAACCGCCTGCGCAGATAGTTCTCTTCAGTTCCTCAGGTTCTTCGTGACAAATACCAATCTCATTAGTCTTCCCAATTCTAATTTCCCTAATAATTATCCATTTTCCTCTGGAGTGTAAGGCTGAACTAATAATTCTCCATTTACCTCTGGAGTGTAAGGCTGAACTAAATTAATTGGAGTAATATTCAGTCGTCGCCGCTTTTATCAAATCGTTAACCCCTCTCCACACGGTTCGAAATTCATGATGTAGTTCCGGAGTTTTGAACCTTCTCAACGGCAATACTCCTTGTCCCAATCTTTTATGGAATTCCTAATAGATGAGCCAAACCAAGGCACACGATTCATGTCGGCGCGTTTTCTCTTTATGGGAACAGTGGCATTGTACAAAAATTCAAAATTGAATTCAAGTTGCTAATCCACAGACTTTCGAACTTAATGGTGAATTTCATAAAAATTGGCTAAGATTTAGTTATACTTCCTCCTATGTCGACTGGCTTCACGAATTAAAGTCTTAAACTTAAAACCGAATTTGCTGAAATGTAAAAGTTGTATTTATCCAATATAAATGCTTGAACTATAACGACCCTCCCCCTCCCCCAATTTGCAAAAAAACGTTTATTTCGGATATGGATGTACAGATTTAAGAGACATTTTGTTCGCACCCTTAAGACCTAAACATAATGAGCGCTTTGAGCTATGGTTTTGAATGTCGCGTTCCAAAAATGGAACTCTGCACACAAATCCTACAAAAGCACCGCGGATAAAAGTTAAAAAATATTCAACTTTGACGCTTGAAAGTCATTCAGTGCTGCCACAAGTAGATAGTGGTTTCAGTTGTCAAAGTTAAAACTTGTTTGACTTTTGCGTGTTTTTTGGTATTTGTTTGCAGAGTTTAATTTTCGCAACACTATGCTCTTAAACCAACGCCATTTTGGCCCTTATGGTATCCCAAAAACTCTAAATTGGGGTTAAATAAACCCCACCCACAAAACTCCCATAATTGATATGAAATTCGATGAGGCCACATGGGGTATCAAATGGATATTGAGGAGTATAGTACGAATTTGTTATTAATTTTTTTTTTTCGATTGGCGCAATATGGGTATCAAATGAAGAGTATGAATTTGATATTAAATGTTAATCCCAAGTATATGGTGACCGCCTCACCCCCAACAGGACACTTTTACCGATTTAGGCAATATGGATATTAAATTAAATACATTTAAGTTTTGGAACGTATCTGGGTGGTTGCGATCTTCCCCCCCCCCATGTCTGATTTTGGTAATAAAATTCAATGATTTGCAAGCGTTGCTCGTTAGTAAGTCTATTCATGATGAAATGTCAAAGCATAATGAGCATCTTTCTCTTTGACACCATGTCTGAAATCCCACGTGATCTGTCAAATACTAATGCATGAAAATCCTAACCTCAAAAAAATCACCCTTTATATGTACATATATATATATATATATATATATATATATATATATATATATATATATATATACAGGGTGGCTGATGAAAGCCGCTACCAAAAAAAAATGTAATAACTTTTTTTCTATTTAATAATAATAATTTAATAATTAATTTAATTAATTAATTAATTAATTTAATTAATAATAATTTAATAATTAATTTAATAATTTAATTTAACATGAATAAAAGAAAAATGTATTCCATACACCGAAAAATATTCATCAGCCACCCTGTATATATATATATATATATATGTATATATATTTAAATATTCACCAGTAATGTCGGGAGTCATAATAAAATCCTTCTGCCAAATTTCGAGGAAATCGGTTAACAAATGACCATTTTATCCCGAACTATTCTTTGAATTACCGAAATGACTAACTTAATAGGGCATGTGGGGAAGACGATGAAACATTGGAGCATATCCTTCTATCATTGCCCGACTAAAGCGGCTAACAAACAGAGGTTCTTATGTGGGGACACAATACCAGACCATTCAGACCAACAACTGAACCAACTTAGGGACGTAGTTTCCCAACATAGATTTTTTTTGAGGTTACTTTGTAGTAATTACAGCTCATATGTACCGGACCCTCTTTTCAAACTAATCTAACCTCTTTTCAACCTTAATTGAAATTTTGTACATGTTCTCGAAAACAACTCAGCTCTAACCATTTCAAATTTTAAAAAGTTTTCTCTATCCGTTCTCAATTTGCATATTTTTTACTAGCTTTTTTCGATTCTATCCCATTGTTCAACGTCTCAGATCCTATCCACATGCCCTACACATGTTATCACTTGCCGCAACGATTCTGCAGCTCGTGTGTCCCGTTATGATACCGAAAGCTGTACTAACCTCCTTCTTACTTCCTTTCAGTAGTAGCCGTCTTCTCATGATACGGATCTCCCCAGAGCATTTTCGTTGTCCTAACAACCGTTTCGCTGTTCTACAGTGTTAAATGCGCGCTCATCGCTCACGTCCTTAACTCGAACCGCGTCGACTCGAAAGACTTCGGGTTAACCAAGTTTATTGACGGCAGCCCTCTGGCAAAATATGGCAATAAGTAAGAAAATTATTTTTCGCGTGGTGTAAAAATTTGTTTCGCTGTTCTACAGTGTTAAATGCGCGTTCATCGCTCACGTCCTTAACTCGAACCGCGTCGACTCGAAAGACTTCGGGTTAACCAAGTTTATTGACGGCAGCCCTCTGGCAAAATATGGCAATAAGTAAGAAAATTATTTTTCGCGTGGTGTAAAAATTTGTGGGCCACCAAGATATGTGAACCCAACCATGTCGACCGGTCAAGGCAATATGTAATTTAAATAAAAGGTATTTAGAAGTAGAACAAAAATTGAAGCCATCAGACTGTCATATATATAGGGGCCAAGTGTTTGTAGTTAAGTTTCTGTGGTCAGTTCCACCTTTCCAAAAGCTCCAAAAACGAGTATTCGGTCTAACTAATCTAAAAAAAGTGCATAATAAGAAGGAGATATTTAGGTATAGAGCACAATTTTGACATCCCAATTTAGGTACAGATGCATACTCTACTCTCGAAATCTTTATTTTGAGTCCTATAGTGTCAAACGTTCAAATAAGGACGACAATGTGGGCACTCAATTGAAAGATGCTTGAGATTAAGAAATATTTTCTTAATTTTCTCCAAAAAACAAGACCACCAGCCTATTGTAATTCCACATATGTAAATAACTTTATGGTCTTGGAGAGGAAAATTTCCATTATCTTTTTGCTGTTATTAGATTTAATTTAAAGTATGTTTTAGATGTTTTTGAATTATTTGTAATTACAATAGTTATAAATATTTCTTGTTCAAGAGAATTATTGAAAATCGTATATATTAATAATTATATAGAGTATTTACGATATAGATATAGAATTACAACTAGATTAAATATACAAAATATACTAATTTGCCAATATGTTTTTCTTTATGAAACGTTTACTTTTGCATGCATTCCGTTCCGTTTACGTTCAAAAAAAAAAAAAAAACAAACCAAAAACATATTTACAAAAAAAAAAAAAAAAAAAAAAAAAAAAAAATAATAATATTTACAAAAAACCAATTAAATGTGTAATCGCTTAACTCTCCATCTCGATGTCTACGTTCTCGTTCGTTCGTTCGTTTATACTTTGTAAGCTACAAATTCTTTTTTATAAAAATTCATACTAAGTACATTGAAAAATATCATTTCATTTGTTTTTGAAATTCTCTTAAGTTCCGTAGAATTAGAGACAAGTTTAATTGTTTTCATCCATTTATGATTTGTAGAACGTTTTTTGGTTTTTCGATATCTTTTCGCCCCCTCAACCTGAGAACTTCGACTTTAATGATAACTAACAAATGGTTCCTTTCTATTTATCCCTTGGTTCGTGTGTTTCATCCATAAATTACCAACACATATACAAAAGGCGGTGCAGTGCTGATCGAAGGTGTCCTCTTCCGGGCAAAATATTTGGGCTCCACTCAGTTGGTGTGCGAGGGCCAACCCACAAAATCCACCCGCATGATGCAGGCTGAGGAGGCAGTATCAAGGATAAAGGTAAGCGTAGCCGCGTGATTGGACAGATGCTCTGTTTGATGGATTTCATTTCATTTCTGCTTAAGAAATTTAATATTTCTTTCATCTCCATTGAGTTGTTATTGTGTTGTGCTCGTTTGTAGAGAATGGTTTTTATTGGCCTGACTGCTAGTCATCACGACAATGCAAAAATGTATTAACTACAATATGAAGATTTCTGTTTTGTTTTTTCACTTCATTTTTACTATTTTAGGATTAAATCACACAACAAATACTACACGCACATAGTTCTGATAGGCCCTGATTTAAGGCAAGGCCATTTCAACCTTTTACGTTTGTAGATATAGAGTTTATTAGGCCGAATAAACTGCTAGTAAACATCGACACTGAAAAATACATCAACTAAAATATTGAGATTAGTGCTCTGTTTCTTCACTTCATTTTGAGTTTTTTAGAAATAAAATCATGCAACCCCAAATCGATCCTTGTTCTGCCAAACCCTGAGTGTAGGCAAGGACTTTTCGACCTTTTTCCAATCACATAACTTAGTTATATCTCAAAAAAAGAATTTTTAAATTGTCTATTTTAAAATATATCCATAACTTTTCAATGTATCCATAACTTATCTTTAAGTTCGAACTCATCACTTGTTTTAACTGGAGTTTTGTTTTTGGCTTTGACAAGTTGCGTTATATATCATAAGTTCCTATTTGCTCTTAATCGCGAAGACACCTTATGATGACAGTTTTAAAGTCCCTTAAAACTAACTTTTCGCAATAAATCAGATATACCTACTAGAACAACTCAGCATTGTATACCCGTTCCACAAGTTTGGCCGAGCCGAATCCTACATACCCTTCAATATGGATCGCATGAGTGAAGTTCATTCAACGACTTTTTATACGTAGAAATTCCAAGTTAGCGAAACACAAATTGGTAGTAAATCACGTAATAAACAATTAAGTCTTAAAATACAGAGAAGCTGGCACGCAGTGGTACCAATCAAATTAACACTACTTTGTGCGAACATATTTTTCAAGGAATCAAATATGGTGGTAGTTGTCTAAATTTCAGAATTCATTCACTTTGGCTCGATATGAACACCAAAAGGCAAAAGCCTTGTCTATAGCTCTGGGTCGGTCAAGCTGCATAAATGTAATCTGCCGGTATATTGGTTCATTCCCGTTTAATGGCTATCTTCAGCGCCTCGATGCTGGCATATTTTTTAGTCCTTAACTGGCTTTCTAAAATGCCCCAAATAGAAAGTCCATCGGATTGTCATCTGGCGAGCCACTATGTGGACGTGAGGTAGTGCGGAACATGATTTTCTTGGTTAACTCGCCCTTTAAGTGTCGCTGCCGAGTCTTGTTGGTATGTCCATGTTCTACAATTGAAATGTTTGCATGCCCACGGCTCCAAAGCTGCTTCCAAAGTGTCGTATTTACTTGGACGCCACGCTCAATGAGACCTTCCTTCCATCGGCGGTCACAGTTGCCCATACCATCATTTGAAATGGAAATCTGCTTCCATTTGGCCGTTCGTAGACTTATCATTTGTGGCTTACGAATTGCTCAATTGCGAAATTTTTCTTGTTCTTTGCTCTTTCGAGTCTAACTTGTTATACCCACCACCGAAGGATGGGGGTGTATTCATTTTGTCATTCCGTTTGCAACACATCGAAATATCCATTTCCGACCATATAAAGTACAATGTATATATTCTTAATCATCATAAAAATCTAAGACCTAGTCTAAGATCTAGCCATGTCCGTCCGTCTGTCTGTCGAAGTCTGGTTACAATCTTTAAAAATAGAGATATTGAGCAGAAGCTTTGCACAGATTCTTTTTTTTTTTGTCCATAAGCTGGTTAAGTTCGAAGATGGGCTATATCGGACTATATCTTGATATAGCCCCCATATAGACCGATCTCTCGATTTAAGGTTTTGGGCCCATAAAAACCACATTTTTTATGAGATTTTGTAAGTTATTATGGCCCTTCGACATCCTTCTTCAATTTGGACCAGGTCGGTGCTGATTTGAATAAAGCTGCCATATAGACCGATCTCTCTATTTAAGGTTTATAGCCAATAAAAACCCCATTTATTATCCGATTTTGCTGAAATTTGGAACAGTGAACTGTGTTAAGCCCTTCGACATTCTCTTTCAATTGGGTTAGATCGGTACAGATATGGGTATAGCTGCCATATAGACCGATCTCTTGATTTAAGGTTTTGGGACTATAAAAAGCGCATTTATTGTCCGATTTCGCCGAAATTTGGGACAGTGAGTTGTGTTAGGCTCTTCGAAATTTTTCTGAAACTTGGTCCAGATTTGGATATAGCTGCCATATAGACCGATATCTCAATCCGATTTCACTTAAATTTAACACAATTTGACGCCTTTTTACTTGTTTGTTTTGTTTTGGTGTAATGTCGAGTACAATATATGCTGCATCCTTTCACGGAATATTTTCAGATCTTTAGCCATTTAAATGCTAAATTCGATCCTTCCATCCCGAAACATTTCAGGAGTTGTGTCAGCGCTATCAGTGTGATTATAACGCTTTATGAGGCGATACACAAACATTTTGCTCACTTTGATAAGCTAGAGTTCTTCAAAAATAGTCGGTTGTGACTTTTCAGCCAAATATAACGCACTCACATTATCACGCTTGAACTCCACGAATAAATACAGAAGCATATGCTTTTGTTGGCTTGTAAGCAATATAATGAACTGTCAATAAAACAAATATCATGTTGCTGTTACTTCTAGTTGACAGATATAGCATTATGAACTTGGTAACACTTCGTGTCACTTATCCTGTACTTGGTATAGTTGCTCAATCATACCAATATTGTTGTCAGAAAAAATAATAAACAAACATGCCAAATAAAAAACTAACCTACCAAATGTGGCAAGATGTGCCAAAAACGACAGCAGTAATTAAGAGTCTCTTTTTGTCCAAAAAATGCCGCTGACTTGTTACCCGCATAACTTTGAACTAAAAAATCAAAGCAATTAACTGCTCCGAATCAATGAACGAATAGAAATCGATCGATAAATGACAAAGTAAGAGATCAGCCTCGCTGAAAATTTCAAAAAGATAATGCAAGTCGAAAATTGAAAAACTGTTTTTCACTTTATTACTTTTCTTTCCAACTATGACGTTGATATAAAATACACACATTGAGTGCAATTTTCGTTTATTCGTTAAATTCGTGCTGTAATCATTGTCTTCGAACTTCTGCTTTAAAAGTAGGAGCACAGATTCATATCTCGTTTGTTTTTTAATTGGAAATGGATCAAAATGACCCATGTTTAGATATAGCTGTCATATAATTTGGCTTCTCGAACCCATATAGAGCATATTAATTATACTATTTGTCTGAAGTTTTACAAAATGAGCTCGATGTCTTTTCGGTCTGTAATTGCATTCTTTCTTCTGTCAGTTATCAGCTGTTACTTTTAGCTTGTTTTAGAAAAAAAGTGTAAAAAAAGTATATTTGATTAAAGTTCATTCTAAGTTTTATTAAAAATGCATTTACTTTCTTTTAAAAAATCCGCAATTACTTCTTGGGCAACCCAATATCTTCATTACCTACAGGAAATTCTTATTTAAATGTTTTTTAAAAAAGAGCATGGACTATTTTTGCTTGTCATTAGTCTTTATTTAGTTTCTGCCTATAAACTGAAACAGTGCGAAGAACTTGGAAATGCGAATCATAATGCAGGGTCCAAAAGTTTTCGGCTGGCCGAAATTGACCAATTTTACTTGTTTCTAATTTGGAGTATTGCGTTCCATTGCCCCTATAATCAGCGCACTGAGGATAAAATTAATGAATGAGATTTTTTATCAAAACTAATACCTGGCCCCAATTTATGTGCAAAATATAAATCAAATCACGATGTAAAAAAAATTTAAGAAAATCTTTTACAACAACAGAACTAGAATGGCATCTTTTTAATCGACAAAAGCCCACAATATTCCGAGGACAAATTCTTCTCACAAAAATAAAAGAAATAAAATTCCCGAAATCAATTTGTCCCCATTATACGCAGGGGACTTTCTCATTTACTTTTCTTTATTTTTCGAAATATTTCTGTAGTACAATTATTTATGTTTTTGTTTTTCAACAAAATAAACCATGTTAAACCATTTCTCTATTGTATTCTCTTCTATATCGAAATAATAATTAAACTTGGATCTATTTGTAATGGCCCGTTCGTTCTTGACTCTGACAAAAAAATTTAGGCTCTGGTAAGTACAAAGTGATCATTCGTTTGTGACATTAATCAAGTTTTCTTTTTAAATCACTTCATATCTTTTCGTTTGAAGTCACTGTGCATATGCTTCAAAATGTTTACTTTTGTTTGGAAACAATGCTTATTCAGTGTGGATTGTTCCAAATGATATTGTATAGTAAATGGAGATTTGTTTTATTTCTAGGCACCTGATGGTGATGTGCAACCCAGCACAGAGGTGGATCTGTTTATATCCACTGAAAAGATAATGGTCCTAAATACTGATCTCAAGGAGATTATGATGGATCATGCGTTACGCACAATTTCCTACATAGCCGATATTGGAGATTTGGTGGTATTAATGGCCCGCCGCAGATTTGTGCCTCAGGACATCGATGATGCCCCCAAACCGAATCGAACGCCCAAAATGATATGTCACGTCTTTGAGAGTGACGAAGCCCAATTCATAGCCCAATCGATTGGGCAAGCCTTCCAGGTGGCCTACATGGAGTTCCTTAAAGCGAATGGAATTGAAGATCATCGTTTTGTTAAGGAAATGGACTACCAGGAAGTTCTCAATAGCCAGGAAATTTTCGGCGATGAATTGGAAATATTCGCCAAGAAGGAACTACAGAAGGAGGTGGTGGTGCCCAAGGCCAAGGGCGAAATATTGGGTGTAGTGATTGTCGAATCGGGTTGGGGCTCTATGCTGCCCACTGTAGTAATAGCGAATCTTATGTCCTCGGGCGCAGCGGCTCGTTGTGGTCAATTGAATATAGGCGATCAGCTGATAGCCATCAATGGTCTAAGCTTGGTTGGCTTGCCATTATCCACATGCCAGACTTATATAAAAAATACCAAAAATCAAACTGTGGTAAAATTCACCGTGGTGCCATGTCCACCTGTGGTTGAGGTGAAAATCAAGAGACCCGAAACTAAATATCAACTTGGTTTCAGCGTGCAAAATGGTGTGGTACGTATTCGCTAGCGACAATGACGCGAAATTGTATTGTTTAATTTTTTTACTAAGAAGTCTCTGTTTTTTTTCAGATTTGTAGTTTACTACGAGGCGGTATTGCCGAACGAGGAGGTGTCCGAGTGGGCCATAGGATTATTGAAATTAATAACCAAAGTGTAGTTGCCGTACCTCATGAGAAAATTGTAAATCTTTTAGCCACGTCCGTTGGAGAGGTAAATTAATTAAAAAACATTTATGAGCTAAAACTAAACACCAGAATAATTTCTTGGATAAAACACAAAAAGTGTTTGCCGTAATATAATATGTAATAACAAGTTTGCTGAAAATGCGGTAGTTATCCCCTCCTAATGCTGGCGACATTTTTGAGGAACTATGCCAATTGAACAATTTGTATTCCAATCATGTAAAAACTTCTAACCAAAGAGGTTCGCACTGCGACTCGCTGTTCGGACTCGGCTATAAACACGAGGCCCCGTATCTTTGAGCTTAATCTTGAATCGAACAGCTCTCATGGATATGTGAGAAGTTTGCCCCTGTTCCTTCATGCGCAAGTTTGCATATGCATTACCTTACCGTGCTCTTTAAAATTACCCAAATAGAAAGGATTGGCATTTGGCGAAGAGCCACTGTGTGCCCGAAATTAAGTGCGAAACATGATTTTTTAGCAATTCTTATATGACGTTCCTGAGTTTTTTTGGTACGTTTACCATCTGCGACCGAAATGAGTGCGTGCCAACGCCTTTAAAGCTTGCAAAATATATTCCTGATAATAAGTCGCATTTTGACGCCAGTCTCGATGAAAACAGGCTGCCCATACCATCACTTGAAATGGAATATAATTTCGGGTGGCTGTTCGTAGACTCAAATTGTTTTACCTGTGCTCGGTTAAGTAAACACGGTCATTTTACAAGTGCTTCGGTGTAAGATCATGTGCCGTTTGAAACTTGTAAGGTTTACCTTGAGCTCGTTTTTTAGTATTAAGGCATTCTCTTAAAAATAACCACCTAAAAAGCGCAAATTTTTTGGCAATTATATGTTTTAGTACATGTAAAAACCGAAAAAATGACCATGATTTTAGGTCCGGATTCAAACTTTTTAGCAAAATTATTTTCAAATTAATAGATTTAAAAACTTCCGAATATTTTGTTCTGCATTATTTCCTAAATTTTTAAAGTATGTTCCACAAAATTAAAAAAAAAATCATAAAATTTTTTGTTCTAAATTTTTATCCTAATTTTATCCTATCCTAATCCTAATTTTTTTAATGTACTTCAAATTGTTCCTCATTTCATCACATTTGTACCCTTAAACGGAAATTTTGAAACAGCCATGTTTATATGCGATACAAATTTATTAATCAGCTTAGCCGAACTTTCTCAATGTTCATCGATTGTAACAACATTCTATATTGACTACCGAAACTACTGGCGAATTTTATAGAGAACGGGTTAGATTTAATTACAGCTCCCATATATATATATATATATATATATATATATATATATATATATATATATATATATATATAAATATATATATATATATATATATATATATATATATATATATATATATATATGTATGTATCGCCCGATTTTTACTTCTAGAGCCTTTTAGCCGATCTTCTCAATATGTTGTGCAAAATATTGAGAAAAATTACTCTACGGTTACCACAACATGTTTAAATTTTGTTCAAAATCGGTTCAGGTTTATATAAAGCTTCCGGCAAACTATCAATATTCGCTCTATTCGATAGATTCGATATTTTTCTTCTTATCTATCGGTCGTATCGACAAATATGTGATATAAACTTGCATTAAAAAAAAGTACGTAAAAACGCTTACATTCAAACGGCCCGAGCTTTTACTACCCACTACAGCTTTATTTGAGCTATATTTGAGAGATTGGCTTATCCGATTTCGATCCGGGTTATAAAGGGTGATGTTTTAGGTATTATCATTTCGGCAACACTGGTTCAAATAGCTCACGCATGTTTCTTGTTATGTTTCACTGTCAAACATCTTCAGTTTGGTCTATAATTAACCCATGAACCGTCTTAGAAGCGAACAACACTTAAAAATTGTTGAATTTTATTATCAAAATGCGTACTCTGTTAAGAAAGTTCATCGCGCTCTTTCTTCATTTCATTTCGAAGCTCAATTTTGGCTCAATGGGTAATTTAATAAACAGAATTGTCGATTTTGAAGTGAAGATCAGCCAGAAGCATTGCAAGACCTACCAATGCATACGGAAAAAGTAACTGTTTGGTGCGGTTTATGGACTGGTGGCATCATTGGACCGTACTTCTTCCATGATGATGCGACTTTGAATGGCTATCGTGAGATGATATCAAACTGGTTTTTGCCCAAAATGCAAGAGCTTGACTTGCATGACATGTGGTTTCAACTAGACGGTGCCACATGCCACACTGCACGTGTAACAATGGATTTATTGAGAGGCGAGTTCGGTGAACATTTTATTTCACGTGCGGGACCAGTTAGATCGTGCGATGTAACGCCTATAGACTATTTTTTTTGTGTGGCTATGTTAAAGCTCATTTCCATACAGAAAGGCATCAAAGCATTTATTCTTGAGATACCGGCCGAAATGTTGGAAAGTGTATTCCAAAATTGTATGAAATAATTTACAAACATTAAATTATATGGACCGTACTATCGATTCAAATAAAGATTTCATGAATTTTTCTGAATTTTATGTTATTGTTTTTTTCTTCTTTTTTTTTTGAAAAACTTTCCTATTGCTCTTAAAAAATCACTCTTTAGTAAAAGCGCCTTACTAAGGTTTGGTTTGAGGACTCTAAATCTTTTTAGGGCTTTACCCTTATTACGTAATACTGTTACCCAAAGTTGAGATTTCCCACACCTATGACCATGACCCAAAAACTGTTCCACAGCGTTATTATCTCAGATTGCATCAATATTGTTATTAAGAAAGTAATCCGGCCAATGATCATAGCTTATAAGGGTTCAAAGGTGAAGGCGCGGGTTTTAAAGTATTCGCTTACGTGATTTGTTAATAATTTAGTGTGGTTGGTTAATAATTAAGTTTTTTTCGGGAGCTAAGATGCCATACTACATTTTAGTGGCCAACAATTATGGATTCTAGATGCTTTAGGAGTCAAACATATTTTAATATTACACTATCGATTTTGTTTATACCCTCCAACATAGAATGTGATATACTTATTTCCTCATTCCGTTTGTAACATATTGAAGTATTGATCTAGCACCCAACAAAATGTATATATTCATGATTGTCTTCACATCCAAAGTCTATTTAGCCAAGTCCGTTCTCGAAAGCACACTAACTTTCGAAGGTATAAAGCTAGGCGCTTCAAATACTTCCTATTAGTCTAGGTCAGTTGAGATTGTCAATGGGATCTTGACTTCCTAAGCCTCTAGAGGGACCAATTCGTAGCCGATTTGAAATTTTGCACAATGACTTCTCCCATGACCTTCAACATACGTGCCAAATATGGATCGAATCGGTCTATAATCTCATAGAGATCCCATATAAACCGATCTCCCGATTAAACTCCTTGAGTATTTTTATCTGATTTGGCTGAAATTTTGCACAATGACTTATAATATGGCCTCCAACATCCAAACGAAGCATAGTTCCAAACCGGACATAACGTGATATGGGTGCAATATCATAGCAATTTTTATCTATTATCCTTTGATGGCCTTTAAAGAAATACCAGGCAAAGAACTTGACAAATGTGATCCTTACAAGATTCGGCCCCGCCTAACTTAGCACTCTTTTACTTGTTCTATTCTACTAAAGTAAAAATATCGACAAATTCGTTTCATTTTGTTATTTTGCTTAAATTTGATAGCAAACCCTGGATGGCCGGGGAGATTCGTAATATTGGAAAAGAGGTCCGCAGACTTTATTATTGAGATGTGTGTTACACTCACACATCAAGGAGTACAGGGTCGAAAGAAGCATTCAAGTGTTTGGGCTTTCTTAAGCGGTGCAAGAAGTATTGGGTTGCCTAAAAAGTAATTGCGGATTTTTTAAAAGAAAGTAAATGCATTTTTAATAAAACTTAGAATGAACTTTAATCAAATATATAATTGCCATTTTGTTCGATAACCTTTTGCCATCTTCCTGGCAAATTTAGTATTGCACGCTCATAGAACTTCTGGCCTTTATCTGCAAAAAACTGAACCAAGTGCGATTTTATAGCCTCATCATTGCCGAAAGTTTTACCATTTAAGGAGTTCTGCAAAGATCGAAATAAATGGTAGTCTGATGGTGCAAGGTCAGGGCTATATGGTGGATGCATCAAAAGTTCCCAGCCAAGCTCACTCAGTTTTTGGCGAGTGAGCAAATATGTGTGCGGTCTAGCGTTGTCCTGGTGGAGAATGACACCTTTACGATTGACCAATTCTGGTCACTTCTCCTTGATGGCTGTATTCAATTTGTCCAATTGTTGACAGTAAACATCCGAATTAATCGTTTGGTTCCTTGGAAGCAGCTCAAACTATACCACACCCTTCCAATCCCACCAAACAGACAGCATAACCTTCTTTTGGTGGATATCAGCCTTTGAAGTGGTTTGAGGTGGTTCACCATGCTTGGACCATGATCGTTTTCGACTAACGTTGTGGTAAACAATCCATTTTTCATATCAAGTTATGATTCGTTTTAAAAACGGATCGAATTAAAATTGACGCCAAACAAACAAATGTGAACAAAATTTCGCGCACTTTTTTTCTAAAGCAAGCTAAAAGTAACAGCTGATAACTGACAGAAGAAAGAATGCAATTACGGAGTCATAAGCCGTTGAAAAAATTTGTCAACGCCGACGATATTACTACTATATTACCGACAATTACTTTCGATATCGTTAATGACGTCAAGATAAAAATATTTAAAAAATCCACGTCCAAACTGAAACGTTAGTAGGCGACACAGTATACGACGGGACTCACGGAGACGCCGAAATCTTGGAAAAATTAGGTTGATCGATGGCTTATCATTACAGAATTTATTTTAAAGGAAGCCTTGAGGAAACCATTGAAACCCTTTAAGTCACCCGGACCTGATGGAATATTTCCGGCGTTGCTACAGAAGGAGGCCGACTATCTGGTGCCACAGGCTACCTATGACATACATATTCTCCAAAAAACTGGCAGGAGGCAAGGGTGGCATTTATACCCAAACCCAGCAAGCCAAGTTACGCGAAACCACAGGCCTACTGACCTATAAGCCTTACGTCCTTTCTACTCAAAACCATGAAACGTTTTGTGGATACCATAATAAAGAGTAGAAAATCCATCGAATTGCTCAAGTACAAACAGCACGCCTTTGCCAAATGAAAGATATGAGGAGACTGTCCTGTACGAAATAGAAAAAGCCTTCGATGCCGAGACCTACACATTGGCGGTATGCATTGACTTCGAGGGGGCTTTTAACACTGATCTAATCCTTAGACTGTACTGTGTGGGCCAGGTCCTTAGAGATGGATAAACCATATGCTTAGGAACAGGTGAATAAATTGTGGAACCCATGACATAAATATAAGGGAGAAGGTGTCACAAATCACGCCACGGGGCATTTTATCGCCATTCTTATGTATGAGCATCATAGCTATCCCGTCACGATATAGCTTTGAGCACCACTCAGCCTGGAGCAATGAGGACCGATCTGTGTGGTGTTCATTTGCCGTAACAAGAAGCTAAACTGCGAGCTACCGGGCGCGTCCACAGCTTCCGGATTGTGGAATGTTCGATACGGAGTAGCTGCAACGGTAGTCGCGGACAATCAGCGATATCGAGCGAAGAGTCTCAGTCTAATACTTCTAAGGGGTAAGGATAAGAACATTAGGATCAGCTATGCAGAAGGGCCGTAAGGGTCTTGCAGATGGTATATGACTGGGCTAGACCTAGAGGTATCAATGTTGGCTCAGAGAAAACTGAAATCAGCGATATCGAGCGAAGAGTCTCAGTCTAATACTTCTAAGGGGTAAGGATAGGAACATTAGGATCAGCTATGCAGAAGGGCCGTAAGGGTTTTGCAGATAGCATATGACTGGACTAGACCTAGAGGTCTCAATATTGGCTCAGAAAAAACTGAAATCTGCTATTTGACGCATCGCGTTTCCTCAATAACACGATTTCGATATCTGACAAGGTCAAATACTTAGGAGTGATATTGAACAGTTGGAAGTGTCACAGTCAGAAACGTAACGGGTAGGCTGACAGATGTTGGGAACTATGTAGACTGGCCGTAGGCTCAAAATGAGGCCTGAATCTGAGTATAGTCCACTGGCTCTACTGAAGCGTGATTTGACCAATACTTACTTACGCCTCTGTAGTTTAGTGGACTACGATGGAGAAAAAGCTCAACGTAAGGATAATACAACAGATTCAGAGAACATGTTGTCTTGGCATAGGCGGAGCGATGAGGACCACGCCTACTAGGGCACTGGAGACTATTCTATATACTCGACCTCTTCACAGACAGATTAAGTGTGAGGCAGCCACTGCGGCTATGAGAGTTAAGGTTATGGGAGAATGGATAGAGGATGGGAGCAGGTCATACCGTCGCGGTATAATCGAGGCGACGATAGCAAGCCTAGAATGAATAGAAGGGATTTCCGATCGGATATGTGAGACGACATCTGTGGTCGAGTGCGAGGCGCTGCTACCAGCGTCACAGTCTTGGATTGACGGAACCCTAGTATTGACATCTGGAAGATAATGTTACACGGATGGATCAAAGCTAGAGGACAGAGTGGGCCTTGGGGTTTACATTGAGAACACAGGGACTGAGATCTGTTTTAGACTGCCTGACTATAATACGGTCCTGCAGGCGGAGATCCGGCGATCACGGAATGCGTGAAGTGATGTGGTGCTAACGCGAGGACGTCGAGTGTGAACATCTTTACCGACAGTACAATTGCCATAAGGGCAATAACAAACAGGACGGTAAGGTCACGAACAGTCTTGCAGTGTAAGGAGCAAATTTACGCATTCTCTGAGGATGGCGAAATCCGCATCGTTCGGATACCGGGCCATAACGGAGTAAGGGGGAATGAAAGAGCAGACGATTTACAAGTGAAGGGCAGAGAACTACTGTCAATAAACTTGGTTAACCCGAAACATTTCGAGTCGACACAGTCTGAGTTAATGGCGTGGTCGACGACGATCACTGTGGAACAGCGAAATGGTCGGTAGGACGACGAAAGTTCTATAGGGGGATTCGATTCTTGAGAAGAAGTGAACTGAATGGAAACGGGACACATAGGGCCACGAGCTCACTTATGGAAATTCGGTGCGGCAAGTGACAGCATGTGTAGGTCATATGAGGAAAATGATGGGACGTTGGAGCTTTTCCTACGTCATTGCCCGGCCTTCGTGGCTAACAGACACTGGCACTTAGGGGGAGATACAATACCAGACATGAACCAACATAGTCGCGTGGTATAGAAAAAAATTAGGGATAATTAGCGCGGAATTCGTGACTTAAATTTTCTTTTTCGAGATTACTTTTCAGTATTTTAGGACTAATATATGCACCCTCTTTTCAGTCCAACCTAACCTAAAAAGTATTAATATTGACGAAGAAGATAAACTATTGATATTGTGGATGGGTCCAATGATAGTTTGTCAGCTCTAACGAAGGATTCTCTTATAACTCCCGATGTTACCGGTGAATTTCATAGAAAAAGCTCAGATTTAGATATAGCTAGATATAGAGAAAGTCCCATATATTGCGTTGCCCAAAAAGTAATTGCGGATTTTTTAAAAGAAAGTTAATGCATTTTTAATAAAACTTAGAGTGAACTTTAATCAAATATACTTTTTTACACTTTTTTTCTAAAGCAAGCTAAAAGTAACAGCTGATAACTGACAGAAGAAAGAATGCAACTACAGAGTCACAAGCTGTGAAAAAATTTGGGCAACCCAATACATGGGAGCTATATCTTAACCTTTTTTAAATTTTTTTATACATATTTTATTAATTTTGTGATGCTTGGTTTTTAAATTTAGGAAATTCTGCAAAATTAAAACCATTGGGAGTTTTTAAATCCGTTTATTTGTTTCAAAGTTATATCGGTTCGAAAATAATTTGCTAAAAATTGTGATCCCTAAAAGTATGGAAACATTAAACGCGGACCTAAAATCATGCTCTTTCTTTTAGTTTTTACTTGTGCTAAAACATATATAATTGGCAAAAAAATTTGCACTTGTTTCCAAGTGGCTTTTTGTTGAATGCCTTAATGAATGTTGAGAACGCTTTATATGTATGTTGCATCCCGTCAATGGATATTTTCAGAACTTTAGCCATTCGATTTTCACTACAGCGTGAATATCGTTGAATTCAAGTCTTCACTTACCGTGCCATTTAAGGTGTCGTTGCAGTTTTTTTTACCACCCCATGACATTTGGCTAATCTACCAGGACATTATAAAATGTTTATTTAACATCGAAGTCAAGTTTGTTTCCTAATACTATAAATCTATATTTCAAATAATTGCTTAAAAAAATTTTTTTTTCTATTTTACAGATTTTAATGAAAACCATGCCTACATCAATGTTCCGCCTATTAACCGGCCAGGAGAATCCAATTTATATATAAATAAATAATAAACAAAATTTAAATGCAAACAAATATATATATATATATATATATATATATATATATATATATATACATTTATATATATACAAACAAATGAAAAAACAATTAATTTTTAGGAGAACATATAACCAAACCTAAATAAGTAAACCAAAATTATATACAGAAAGTTAAAACAAAAGCGTAAACACACTCACACACAAACCAGTCAAGTAATTTGCAACTCTAACTAGTCTAAATAAAAATTAAATAATTTACACTAATTTATTAATGAAAGCTGTAACTGTCTCTTTCTATTATCTACTTATACCTATATACAGTCCTCTTTAGAATTCATATAAAATATTTATAAATTAAAAAAAAATAAAAATAATAAAAGAAAAATTTGGAAAAAGAAAGCAGAAGTTATTGTAAATCTTGATCACATAATTATATATGATTTATATATTAAAATTATTATTATATACAATTTATAAATATATATAAATAACTATATACATAACTATATATATAGAACAAGAATACAATAAAAGATGATGATAAAACTGTTAACTAATTACTTGACTAATGTCAATAGCAGATTAATTGGAAACTTTTAGTATTACAACAAAATACAAGAACACCTCCCCACAATAAGCTCCAAACCTGTCCTAGTCAATGCGCTATATTGTCTTTCTGTATTCTGTCCTAATGCTATTAAATTATTTACTCGTATATCCTGTGTTTAATGACCACTATAACCAAGGCTATTTATTGCAAAAACCGATTTAAAACGAAACAAACATTTATGTATAACCAATTCTCTTAAATACTCAGAAACTAAACAACAAAAACTACAAAAAAAAATATATTGCATAGACGTCCATATATAGAGCTACAACAGATCGACCGAACCCCCGATTCAATATGAAATGCTTTAGTAACAATTTTGAAAATGTAACCATTTAAATATGTATTAGGTAGTTCCGGTTCTCTCTAACAAGACAGACACTCTCACACACACAGAGATACACCCACACATGCATATACATACATTCCACACAATAAAAATTATATACACTTGTATTGATTGATTCACTCACTGATTCGTATGTACTTAAACTAATACCATTATCAATAATTGAAGAAAAAAAGGAAATAATAAGAAACAAAACCAAAATTGATATGAAACCAATAAACAAACACTCGCTTGAATAATGAAAATAAATAAAATTATTTGAATTTCGATTAGTTGTAAATTTGTTTTATTCTTTCATTTATAGCCTGTTTGTCGATGTCAAAAAGAAATCCTGGCAAATGCAACGCAGTCACTCTGATCCACATGCGTCTATCTAGACGGATATCAGCGTCCTTTAAAAAAAACAACTCGTATACTTGAAAATGTCAGTAGAACATTGTGATACCACCACTACTAGCTGACCCGGGTCCGCTCCGCTGCGCCTTCTTTTACTTTATATGGAACAAAAGTTTCCTTGAAATATTTATTTTAGACACTTTAAGAGCTTTTAGAGAAATATCATGCTACGAAAATAGTATATCGCTCGACTAACAGTTCAACTATATAAATACCTTTATCTGAATCCCATATGATCTTTATTGGTCTACGAATTTAAGTTTGGATGTACGGTATACTTCATTCTTAAAATACTTTATTTCAACCCAATATTCTCATGATATCTGATTTAGGGGTGTTTCGGAGGTAAGGTGGTCCCCCAAACACTAAGCATTGAAAAAATATCAGCTACGTGCTCTATTCTTATGTATCTGCATATCATTTACTTGAACGCCATATTGGCATTGGCCTCGAAATTAGATATCAAATTCGCTTTCTAATCTCAAATACCTTTCATTTAAGCCCTTTATTGCAAAAGTCTGCAAATATGTCCGGTATGGGGCCCAACAACTATCAATATCGAGCTCCACCTCAGAAACTTTGTTGCCATGGTGGGTACATATGTCCGTTTTAGGGGTGTTTAGGGGGTTGGGGTGGACCCTCAAACACTTGGTCCGACAATTGGATATCAGACACGTTTTCTAATTTTAAATACCTTTCATTTGAGTCCCATATTGTCGTGATGGGTCTATATAAATATATTTTGTTGGTTTTGGGGGTGGGGCGGCCCCCTTGGTACCCCATCCGAAATTTGGATACCAAATTTTTATTTTTAGGGTACTATATGAGAGCACACAAAATTTCGCTTAAATCGCGCCACCCATCTCCGAGATCTGGCGTTTCTGAAAATTAGGGTTAGGGGGAGGGTCCGCCCCCCCCCCCGCTTTTTTTGATATCAAAAAATTTAGTACCCTATTTTCACCACGGGATCATTATGCAACATCTGTGAAAATGTCAAGAAAATCGGTTCAGCCGTTTCTGAGTCTATAAGGAACATACAAACAAACCTACAAACAAACACAAATTGATTTTTATACATAAGATTCTTTCTCTATATTCAAATGCTCTTCATTTGACATCCATTTTGTCCCAATTGCTGAATATGCCCTGCTGGGGGTTTTAAGATATACAATTTTTTCTTTAAAATATAATGCATAATGACAGGTTACAGGAAAATTCTTGAGGAGCGAAATAACAAAACGTCCGCTCCACTCAACGTTTCAAACCGTTTTGTTCCCACATGTGTTTCGAGAAGGATAAACAACTCGAAGGTTTCTAAGTACTGCAAGGTATTAAATCACAAGAACTCGGTGGCCAATTTCAATCACCTCATCCTGTGATATATGAAAGGTCCAACGGCCCTGCCAAACCATAAGAAGCACGAAACAGTCAAATGTTGAGAGTGGAGAGGTTTTTCAACAATAACTGTTAAGTTTTCCAAATCCCTGATGCGGCAATTATGTATTGCGGTCCTAAAGGTGGTTCACTACAGCCCAAAAATACTTTAGTTTTGCAAACTATGACTGCAAGATTTTCACCATTTTTGTAGTAAATTTTAATCACTGCAATGCGTTGTTGAAGATTGTATTCCATCCATTTGTATACCCTCCACTATAGGACGGGAGTATACCGTCCCCTTGCCGCCAAAAAGATGTAAGCGCCAAAGGAATCGATAACTGATGACTGTTTCCACATTCTGCTAAAATTTTGTGTAGATGATCCAAGCCGTTATGATTTTACAACAAAAACAATTTTAGTGCCATTTTAATTTTGGTAGACAAATTCTGTGACAGCGAAGGGCACTTACATTATTTTCGCCTGACACAAGTACCTCAAACAACTTAAGCAATAATTGCAAAAATTGCATAATGGAACGTTTTATATTTGGAAGAAGAGCACGAATCCGTTGTTTAAAAGTAGGGCTTAGTATCTGAGGGGCTATCGGTTTGATTGATTTGGGCCCATTCTTTCTATTTTTTATAGGATGGGGGTATACTATTTAGATTCGTCATTCTGTTTGTAACAACTCGAAATTTTCGTTTGAGACCCCATTAAGTATATATATTCTTGATCGTGGTGACATTTTATGTCGATCTAGCCTGTCCGTCCGTCCGACGAAAGCACGCTAACTTTCGAAGGAGTAAAGCCAGCCGCTTGAAATTTTGTAGGTCGGTTGAGATTGAAAATGGGCCATATCGTTCCATGTTTTGATATAGCTGCCATATAAACCGATCTCGGATCTTCACTTTTTAAGCCTCTAGAGGGCGCAATTCTTATCCGATTGGAATACAATTTTGCACGACGTGTATTATTATGTTATCCAACAACTGTGCTAAGTATGGTTCAAATCGGTTTATAACCTGATATAGGTGCCATATACACCGATCTTGGGTCTTGACTTCTTGAGCCTCTAGAGGACGCAATTCCTATCCGATTTGGCTGACTTTCAACAACTGTGCCAAATAGGGTTCAAATCGGTTCATAACCTGATATATCTGCCATATAATCCGATCTGGAATCTAGACTTCTTGAGCCTCTTGGTGTCGCAATTATTATCCGATTTGCCTGAAATTGCCTGTACGACTGATCCTCTCATGACCATCAACATACGTGTTTATTATGGTCTGAATCGGTCTATAGCCTGATACAGCTCCCATATAAATCGATCTCTTTATTTTACTTTTTGAGCCCCCAAAGGGAGCAATTCATATTCGAATTGGCTGACATTTTACACAGGTCTCCAACATATAATTTAATTGTGGTCCGAAACGGCCCATATCTTGATATCGCTCTAATAGCAGAGCAAATCTTTTCTTTTATCCTTTTTTTTGCCTAAGAAGAGATGCCGGGAAAATATTGGGTTGTCTAAAAAATAATTGCGGATTTTTTAAAAGAAAGTAAATGCATTTTTAATAAAACTTAGAATGAACTTTAATCAAATATATAATTGCCATTTTGTTCTATAACCTTTTGCCATCTTCCTGGCAAATTTAGTATTCCACGCTCATAGAACTTCTGGCCTTTATCTGCAAAAAACATTTAAGGAGTTCTGCAAAGATCGTAATAAATGGTAGTCTGATGGTGCAAGGTCAGGGCTATATGGTGGATGCATCAAAAGTTCCCAGCCAAGCTCACTCAGTTTTGGCGAGTGACCAAGGATGTGTGCGGTCTAGCGTTGTCCTGGTGGAATATGATACCTTTACGATTGACCAATTCTGGTCACTTCTCCTTGATGGCTGTATTCAATTTGTCCAATTGTTGACAGTATCATAAGCGTTGATTCGGTTTGTTAAATGAATTTCTTTCAATACATGTGGTACCCATATTAAAATTGACGCCAAACAAACAAATGTAAACAAAATTTCGCGCACTATTTTTCTAAAGCAAGCTAAAAGTAACAGCTGATAACTGACAGAAGAAAGAATGCAATTACAGAGTCACAAGCCGTTGAAAAAATTTGTCAACGCCGACTATATTACTACTATATTACCGACAATTACTTTTTGGGCAACCCAATAACTCGACAAATGCGATCCATGGTGGAGGCTATGCAATAGTCGGCTTGTTAATCGTATACTGGTCTATACGGCGGCTGTATAAAAAAAGTCCGATCTGGACCATGCTTAGAAAGTGTGTTGAGGACCCTAACATAAATCTCTGTTCTTACTTTCAGCGAAATCGGATAACAAATGTGCCTATTATAGACCCAAGACCATATATTTCAGCGTAAATTCGAAATTTTGCTCTAGTTTCGTTTAAAAACAAATTTGCTTCGTGTTATTCTTTAAAAAAGTATTAAAACTGAATAATTGCTGCATCAACCATAACAGATGTTGTATTTCCAATAGCCGCCCAAAGCCCATAAAAGTAAGTGGAATTATTTCCATTTTGATTTCTTCGTCAATAAAAACATGGTAACAAAGAGCTCCATGGTGATGCTGAAATTAAAATAGAAATTCAAATTATAAATTCACAAAAGTAAAAAAAAGTCACAACCAATTTGAGATAAGCATCGTATGACTGGTTGTTAGGGCCAGAGATTTCGTTTTTAATCTTCTCTTGATTTATGGCCAATATCGTCTTTTGTTGTGGCTTATTTTATTTGCGATTCCATGATCGAAATTATACTAAATTTATATGGGTCAAGGTCAAATTGATATGTAGCCATAATTAATGGTGTCACGAAAGCTAGTCATATTGATATACAAAAATAAACTTATTATAGTTGAATGAAGTAGATAAAACAGAATAACAATTATGTTGGAGTGTGAAAAAATGCAATTTCCAAAACATCTCAACTAGTGTGAATGGTTGAGATGTTTTTCAAAACGACATACATACATACATAAGCAAAACGAATCAATGTAGACATAGATAAGTAAAATCACTGCGCTCGAAGAAAGGCATGCTTCCACCATTGCACAGCTCACTAATTAGTGAGTGGCGGAAGCATGTAATCTTTTTGAGGTAAAGCAGACTGATGATGGAGCTTAGTTAGCTTCGAAATCGCGATCTCGGTAGCCTGTCCAATGCATTAATCGCAACCAGATTTTGCCTTCTATTTTAAATGGAAGCAAAACTAGCTGGACAAATAAATCCAAGAATATCAAAAATAATCGCAAAAGTAATCGCAAAAAGCAAACATAGTGCCAACGATTAATATGTATATCACATTTTTTCCCAAAATATTATCTTTTCAAAACTAGCTGACAAATCACGATAATGAAAACAAGTAAAAAGGTATTAAATTTGGCCGGGCCGAACTTTGGATACCACTACCCCAGGTATACATGTAACCCCATTTCGTCTCAATCCTGTGAAAATTGGATAACTTAATCACCCAAATTCGGCACGGACATTGTGTGGTCTAATATATATGTCACTATTCAATTTTGTAGACCAAAATATTGGTCTTTTTGGCAGATATATCCAATTATAAACCGATCTGATCCATAATAAGGTCGGATACCGTGAGGCTCAGTAAAACTCGCTGTTTAAAATTTCATCGAAATCGGGTAATAAATAAAGCTTTTATGGGCTTCAGTCCCCTTATCGGCAAATCGGTGTATATGGCAGCAATATCTAAATATAGTCCGATGAGAACTATATTGAGGTCGTATTTTGGGAGGTCTTAACCTACCCGTTGCTTTAAATTTCAGCAAAATCGGGTAATAAATGAAGCTTTTATGGGCTTCAGACCCTTTATCGGCAGATTAGTCTATAGGATATAGTCCGATCTGAACCATATTTACGTCAGTTGATGGGAAGCTTAAAGTAACCTACTGTTTTAGATTTCAGCGAAATTGGGTAATAAATAAAGCTTTTATGGCCTTCAGACCCTTTATCGGGAGATCGGTCTATATGACTGCTATATGCAAATATTGTCAGATCAGAACCACATTTAGATCAGATGTCGAGAGGCTTAAAATAACCTACTATTTTAAACTTCAGCGAAATCGGGAATAAATAAAACTTTAATGGGCTTCAGATCCTTTATCGGGAGATCGGTCTATATGGCAACTATATCTTAATATGGACCGATAAATATTTTTAGGTCAGATGTCGGGATGATTAAAATAACCCACTATTTTAAATTTCAGCGAAATCGGGTAATAAATAGAGCTTTTATGGGCTTCAGACACTTTGTCGGCAGATCGGTCAATATGGCAGCTATATCTGAATATAGTCCGACCTGAACCATATTTTGGTCCTATGTTGGGAGGCGTAAAACTACTCACTGTTTCAAATTTCAGCGAAATCGTTAAAAAAATAAAGCTTTTATGGGCTTCAGACCCTTTATCTTGAGATCGGCAACTATATCTATTGGGTTGCCCAAGAGGTAATTGCGGATTTTTTAAAAGAAAGTAAATGCATTTTTAATAAAACTTAGAATGAACTTTAATCAAATATATAATTGCCATTTTGTTCGATAACCTTTTGCCATCTTCCTGGCAAATTTAGTATTCCACGCTCATAGAACTTCTGGCCTTTATCTGCAAAAAACTGAACCAAGTGCGATTTTATAGCCTCATCATTGCCGGAAGATTTACCATTTAAGGAGTTCTGCAAAGATCGAAATAAATGGTTGTCTGATGGTGCAAGGTCAGGGCTATATGGTGGATGCATCAAAAGTTCCCAGCAAAGCTCACTCAGTTTTTGGCGATTGACCAAAGATGTATGCGGTGTAGCGTTGTCCTGGTGGAATATGACACCTTTACGATTGACCAATTCTGTTCGCTTCTCCTTGATGGCTGTATTCAATTTGTCCAATTGTTGACAGTAAACATCCGAATTAATCGTTTGGTTCCTTCCAGCTCAAAATATACCACACCCTTCCAATCCCACCAAACAGACAGCATAACCTTCTTTTGGTGGATATCAGCCTTTGAAGTGGTTTGAGCTGGTTCACCATGCTTGTACCATGATCGTTTTCGACTATCGTTGTTGTAAACAATCCATTTTTCATCTCCAGTTATGATTCGTTTTAAAAACGGATCGAATTCATTGCATATCACAAGCGTTGATTCGGTTTGTTAAATGAATTTTTTTCAATAAATGTGGTACCCAAATATCAAGCTTTTTCACCAGTCCAAGACTTTTTATGTGATAATGAACGGTTGATTTTGGTATATTTAACTTCTCTCCTATCTCACGCTCAGTTACATGACGATCCAATTCGATTAATGCTTTGATTTGGTCATCATCAACTTCATTTGGCCGACCTGAACGTGGCTCATCTTTAAGTGAAAAATCTCCAGCACGGAATTTGCGAAACCAATTTTGACACTGTCTTCCTTTTAAGGCTTTATCACCATACACATCTCGTAACTTTTTAGCAACCTGCTCCGCGTTTTTTCCTTTACGGAAGTAATAAAGTAAAATATGACGAAAATGCTCCTTTGTGGGCTCCATATTAAAATAGACGCCAAACAAACAAATGTGAACAAAATTTCGCACACTTTTTTCTAAAGCAAGCTAAAAGTAACAGCTGATAACTGACAGAAGAAAGAATGCAATTACAGAGTCACAAGCCGTTGAAAAAATTTGTCAACGTCGACTATATGAAAAATCCGCAATTACTTTTTGAGCAACCCAATAAATATGGACCGATACAATTCATATTTAGGTCAGATGTCGGGATGCTTAAAATAACCCACTATTTTAAATTTCAGCGAAATCGGGCATTAGGCCCTCTATCGGAAAATCGGTCTATATAGCAGCTATATCCAAATATGATCCGATTTGGCCCGTTCAAGAACTTAACCAGCGTGCATCAAAAAGACGTATCTGTGCCAAATTTCAGCTTAATATCTAAATTTTTGAAGGCTCTAGAGTGATTACAACAGACAGACGGACGGAGAGACACACGGACATCGTTAAATCGTCTTAGAATTTTACGACGATCCGAAATATATATACTTTGTAGGGTCGGAAATTGATATTTCGATGTGTTGCAAACGGAATGACTAAATGAATATACCCCCTATACCCCCTATCCTACGGTGGTGGGTATAAAAAAACGTTAGCCTTTTAAGCACTGGAAGAGATATAAGAGAAAAATTAAGTAAACGAATTTATTTTTGGCGTAACAAGGCATCTTTTGCTGTAAACAAAACATTTGTGACTTAAAAAAAAGAGTTGTTTGTCCCAAAGAAATTCCAGACGTTTTTCTTGTGTATGGTCGGCACGGTAACGTGCCAAATTTCAGCTAAAATGGATAACAATTCCGGCTTTCAGAGGGTTCAAGTTCTAAAATAGGGAGATCGGTTTATATGGGTGCTATATCCAATTCTGAATCAATGTGGCCCTTTTGCAGTCCCCAACGACCTACACCACTTACTCATTACTAAAGACTATATTTTAATATATTTTGTTGTAGTTTAAATGTGGACTGTGCCTGTTCAAACGGAAAAAGAACCCACATAAATTTTACCACACGAAAACATGTTGTTCAAACACTGCTGGGCCTTCTTTTACTTTACATGGGACAAACGTTTCCTTTGAATATTCATTTTCGACAATTAAAGAATTTTTAGTGAAATACCATGCTACGAAAATGGGGGATGGGCTGCCACTCAGTGGCATGGATTTGAAAATATATATCAGATACATGTTCTACTTTAAAATACTTCTTATTTGAACCTAATATTGCAATAGTCAGCAAATATTTCCTATTTGGGTGGTGTTATGAGAATGGGATGGCCCCATAGACACTTTTCCCGAATATTGATATCAGATTCGTGCTTTACTTCCCAAGGCCTTTCATTAGAGCCCCATATTGCTATGGTCGTAAATTTGTCCTCTTTGGGGGATGGGCGGCCCTCCAAATACTTGGTCCCACATCTGGATATCAGATTCGTATTCTGCACTCAAATACCTTTTATATAAGTCCCATATTGCCTTGGTCAGTAAATGAGTCCTGTTTTGGGGAAGGGGTGGACCCCCAGAAACTTGGCCCCACATATGGATATCAGATTTGTATTCTACTCGCAAATACCTTGATTTTGAGTCCCATATTGCCATGGTCGGGGTTGTCCCCCAAACACTTGGTAAGACGATTGGATATCAGATAAGTTTTCTAATCCTAAATTCCTGTCATTTGAGTCCCATATTGTCGTAATTAGTGTATACACATATTTGGTAGGTTTGAGTCTATAAGGAACACATAAACAAACAAACCTTCAAACACACACAAATTGATTTTTATTTATAAGATTTCAAGAAATTTTGCCTTTAGAAAAAATTGTCTTTCACATTTTATCTTTACATGGAAAAAATTTAATTTTATATTTTATTTTGTTTTTGTTTCTATTGTGAACAGAAAAATGTTTATGCAAAATGTAGTGTCGTAAATGCATTGGGCAGGCACCAAAAATTTTATTGAAGTTTTATAATATAATTTCGTGGTAGGCTGAATAAATGTTTGTCTTTAGAAGATTTTTTACCAAAATATAGTTTTTAGAAAAAATTTCATTTACATGTATTCTTTACATACAATTTTTAGAAAAAAAAACATCATTATAATGTAGTCTTTAGAACGTCCCCTGGCTACGTCCCTGGTTGGGATATCAAGAATAGTCTCGAGTTCCCTACTGGGCGTGGTCCTCACCGTAAGTCAGTATCGGTCTAATCAAGCTTCGGTGGAGCCAGGGGAATATGCTAGAATTCAGGCCCCACATAGTGCCCAACATCTGTGAGCCTTCTCCGTACACTCCCGAATGTGACACTTCCAATTCAGTTTCCTGTCCAATATCACACCTTAATATTAGACCTTGTCAGATATCAAAACCGTGCTATTGAGTAAACGTGGTGGGTCAAATTGGCCCACCTTCGTCTTCCTCGTGAACAGGCAGCACTCAAATCCCTCCTCAGTCGGCATTCCCAATAGCTCATTTATGGTGGTTACCCATAGGAGTGGCGATAAAATGCCTCCCTATAGCGTGTCTTGTGCCACGTTCTCCCTTATATTTATGTCATGGGACTCACAATTTATCCACCTGTTCCTTAGCATTTGGTTCATCCAGTCTCGAAGGACCGCGTCCACCCGAAACTGGTCTAAGGATTGTATCAGTGCGTCAGTCCGCACATTGTTAAAAGCCCCCTCGATGTCAATGCAGTGCGTTTTGGCATCGAAGGATTATTCTATCTTGTGCACAACCTCGTGCATGACAGTCTACACCGACCTTCCCTTGACATAGCCATGCTGTTTGTAATTGAGCATTTCGCTTGATGTCCTACTCTTTATCATGGTGTCCACAAACGTTCCACGGTTTTGAGTAGAAAGGACGTAAGGCTTATAGGCTTTCGGAGTATATGTAAGTCCTAGACATCTTTGAAAATAGTGTCCAGATGGGGCGCCAGATAGTCAGCCTACTTCTGTAGTAACGCCGGAAATATTCCATCAGGTCTGGGTGATTTAAATGGTTTGAAGCTCCTCAAGGCTTCCTTTACTATGAATTCTGTGATGATAAGCCTTCGATCAACATTATTATTCCATGATTCCCGTGTTTCCGTGAGTACCGTCGTTTAATTTGGAAAATGCTTTTTATCAAATGCCTCAACGTGTCCCGCGTTGTCTCTGCTTTCATTTCCATTTCGTCTAGTAACGTTTCAGTTTGGATTCTAGTAACGCTATCGACTTGGACGCAGAAAAGCTTCCGGGAGTCACATTTTGCCGCTCAGGCAATTTTATTATATTTTTTGAGCCGTGTGTAATACACATCCCAATATACTTCCGCTTTTTTACAACGTGCTCTGTTAAAAGTCTGCGGACCTCTTTCCCAATGTTGCGCATCTCCCTGTCATTCAGTATTTTTCTTGGGCTGATTTCCTTTCCCAAAGTGGGCAACTATCTTCGAAATACTCCACCAGTGCAGTCGTAATCCTTTTGACATTGTCGTCAATATCTTTTATGCTTGGACAATATAAATTATCTTGTCCAAGTCTTTTTCTGAGTAATCTTCCGAATTTTGGCCAGTCTGTTTTCAACTTATTACGAAAGCTTATCGGATTTGGCGCTGGCCGTTCGAAGGACCGGGTCCACCCGATGGTCAGAGAAAGAGTGCTTTATGGAGACCCTCCAATCCTGAACCTCATCGATTAGATTTTCCGAACATGTCGTCACATCTAAAACCTCCTCGCTAACCCTATCAACAAAGGTAGCAGTGTTACCAATATTAAGTGTTTTTAGGTCGTTAGTATTGAAGAACTCTGCCAGGGCTTGGCTCCACTTATTAGAGTTGGTATTACCCCACGAAATGAGGTGAGAGTTCACATCGCACCCTATTAATAATTCGTTTCCTGTCTGTTTTGCTTTCCTCACCAGCCGTTGCATCTCCGATGTTGGTGGCGGTGTCGAAGAGCCGAAAGGCAGATAGAGTGATGCCAGGTATGTCCGACCGTCTCTCTGTCTCATCACTGTTGCATACGACGTTGACAACTCTGGGGAAAATATATAATTTAAATTTTTATGACACATGACGCAGGTCCTTGGCCGAGTACCAGTGTTAGAATAGAATAATTGGTAGTTGATATGGTTCAGTCCAGTAACTTTTGTCCGGATCGTCCATGGCTCCTGAATTAAGGCAATTTTCTCCATCAGAGAATAAAACTCCGGTGGAGTTTTATTTGGATGACATTAAGTGGGCTTCTTGGGAGTGGGTGATGGTCTCATCGTCCGCTCCCTGTTCTTTAGGTTAAATTGAGACTCCTGTCACTGCACTGCCTGATGTTTCAGTAATAGGTTCTTTGCCTATCCTAGTCTTTCGGGTCTTGAAAAGGTCGATAATGGGTCTGTGTTGAGTCTCTCGTGGACACCTGTGAAACACCTCCCACTTCTCTGCGACAAAACTTTGCTTTTGCTTGCCCAACATGTGTTCCGTCGTAAATTAAACTGCCACATTCCTTAATGAATACCGTCGCCTTTGTGAGCTGGGGGATTTCATCTTTCTCACCAGGTAGATACCTCTGACGAGCTTTTTGACGGTATCAATACATTCCGCCGAAGCAAAATGCAGCGTAAAGATGTCCTCTCTATACTCGGAGCTCATCGTTTGTATGGGTTCCTACAGAGTTCCACACATGTTCGAAAATCCGATCGGTAACCATATCCTCCACTTGGGACCGTTGATCTGGTGAATCCTACCGGATGCACTGCCAATATTGCAAAATTGTAATTAAATTATTTTTAAGAACAAAATTGTAACGACATTTTTTGTAAACAAATTGTAATGAAATATTTTCTAAGGACAGATAGCTTAATGACAAAACTTCATTACGGGCCAGACCTCCCTCGAAATTAATTTGTTTAAGACAAAATTTAATTTTTTCGTATTATATAATTTCGTGGATAGTTCGGCTTGATTATTAAAACATTTTTTTTCTAAAAGAAAATTTTTATAATTTTTTTCTAAAGATAAAATTTTAATAACATTTATTCTAAAGACTATATTTTAATGATTTTTTTGGAAGAATAAATTTAATTCAAAAGCTCGCTAAAGACAAACTTTTGCCTAGTTTTGGGACTACCTCAAAATTATTTTTTAATGCCAAAAATTTTAAATGGCATTTTTTTCCTGCTACGGCATTTTACAACACTAAATTTTGCCTTAAAAAACCCATTAGTCTAATCTGGACACAATAATAAAAATAAATTTTTTCCATGTAAAGAAAAAACTTCAAAGATATTTTTGTAAAGACAACTTTCAATGAAATTTCTTCGAAAGACTAAAATTCAATGAAAAATTTTAATGAAATTTTCTTCAGACAAAATATTTATAACATTTTTTTTTTTTTTCAAAATGAGAATACAATTTTTCTAAAGACAAGATTTCAATGAAATGTTGCTTTAAGGGAATGTTGCTCAGGCCTAGGACCCCTCAAAATTATGTTTTCTAAAAGAAAAATTTCAATAACACCTTTTCAAACGACATTTTCCTTAATTTTTTTTTAAATGCAAAATTCAATATATATTATTGAGGACAAAATATTTATGAAATTTTTTTAAAGACCGTATTGCAATGCAATTTTTTAAAAGATAGAATTATTAAGATTGTTAAAAAAAAATTTATATTCTTTAGGCCAAAATTTAGATTTTTTTTTCAAAAAATTAATAAAAAAAATGTTTCAAAAAACAAATATTTGAAAAAAAATCTCTGAGACATAACTTCATGAATTTTATCTTACATCTAATTTTTGTGCTCTTGTTTACAACGCTAAGAAGGAGAACTGGACCATGGATATGGTGATAAGTATATATTAGAATCACTTTCTGATTCGATTAAGCTTTGTCCGCCTGTCCAGGTCGCATTTGTTGTCCGATTTTCATAAAACTTTGCATAAGTCACTTGATCCAGGTACGAACGCTGTTGATTTTGGTCAAAATTGGTTCAGATTAAGATAGCACCCATATACATCTTTCAACCGATATGCCCTTTTAAAGCTGTAGAAGCCACAATTTTGGTCTGATATTTACAAAAGTTGGGACGAAGTCCAATTTTGGCCCGATCTTTGCCAAATTTGGCATTAAGTGCTTTTTTTGACTTCCCAATATATGCCAAATTTCATCAAAATCGGTTCAGATTTAGATATAGTTGTCGTATATATCTGTCATCTGATATGCCTTTTAAATCTGTAGAAGTATGATTCAAATCGATCCATAACCTGATATAGCTGCCATATAAACCGATATGGGATCTTGACTTCTTGAGCCTCCAAAGGGCGCAATTATTATCCAATTTGGCTTCTCCCATTACCTTCAACATACGTTTCGAATATGATCTGAATCGGTTTATAGCCTAATACAGTTCCCATATAATCATATCTCTTCTTCAGCCCATAAAGAGCGCAATTCTTGCTAGATTTGGCTGAAATTTTACACAATGACTTTTATTATGGGCTCCAATATTCAATTTAATTATGGTCCGAAATGAACCATATAGCTCTAATAGCATAGCCGGGCCGAATCTTATATACCCTCCACAATGGATCGCATTTGTCGAGTTCTTTTCTTGGTATCTCTTTTTAGGCAAACGTATGATATAATTGAACTGAATATTGGAGACCATAGTAGAAGTCGTTGTGTACAATTTCAGCCATTTCGAATAAAAATTGCGCCCTTTAGGGGTGGTTAATATATATATATATATATATACAAAAGAAGTTAACTTATCGAAAATTTCCTTTATGTGAAATGATTTTTTTTTTGCGTGTACGTATCAAAGTAGCGCTTTGTTAGTTTTTATGTGCTTATACACGCAAAAAAAAATTCGTTTGTCATGAAGGAAATTTTCGTCAAGTAAATTTCTCTTCTTAAGAACATTGGACTTTGTTTACATATGATAAAAGGAAAGAATTGCTATGATATTGGAGCTAATATAATATCAAGTTATTGTCCGATTCGAACCATAATTGAACTGAATGTTGGAGACCATAGTTGAAGTCGTTGTGTATAATTTCAGCCAATTCCAATATTCCCTTTAGGGACTCAAGAAGGTAAATAGGTAGATCGGTTTATATGGGAGCTGTATCTGGCTATAGACCGATTCAGACCATAATTGACACGTATGTTGAAGGTCATAGGAGAAATCATTGTACAAAATTTCAGCCAAATCGGATAATAATTGCGACCTCTAGATGCTCAAGACACCAAGACCCAAGATCGGTTTATATGGCAGCTATATCTAGTTATGGACCAATGAAAACCATATTTTACACAGCTGTTGGAAGTCATAACAAACCACCTTCTGCAAAATTTCAGCCAAAGCGGATAGGAATTGCGCCTTCTAAAAGCTGAAGAAGTCAAGACCCAAGATCGGTTTATATGACAGCTATATCAGGTTCTGAACCAATTTAATCCACACTTAAGACAGTTGTTGGAAATTATAATGAAACACCTCATGCCAAATTTCATCCAAATCGGATAGGAATTGCGCCCTCTAGAGGCTCAAGAAGTTAAGACCCCAGATCGGTTACATGACAGCTACATATATCAGGTTATGGACTGCACAGCACAGTTGTTGAAAATCATAACAAAACATCTCGTGCAAAATTTCAGCCAAATCGGATAAAAATTACGCCCTGTAGTGGCTCGAGAAGTCAAGATCCAAAATCGGTTTATTTGGCAGCTATATCGAAACATGAACCAATATGACCCATTTACAATACCAATCGACCTACACCAATTAGAAGAATTTGTGCAAAATTTCAAGCGGCTAGTTTTATTTCTTCGAAAGTTAGCGTGCTTTCGACAGACAAACAGACGGACGGACATTGCTAGATCGACATAAAATGTCATAACGATCAAGAATATATATACTTTATGGGGTCTGAAACGAATATTTCGATGAGTTACAAACAGAATAGCGAAATTAGCATAACCCCATTCTATGGTGGAGGGTAGAAAAAACACTAGTTTAAACCCCGAATAATATTTTATATACGAAATTAATGAAAGGTATTATCAATATAAAAAATTTCATATTTGTACTTTTATCGTATAATAATTCGTTTGTCATGAAGGAATTATTGGTCAAATAAACTTCTCTTCTTAAGAACATTGGACTTTGTTTACGATAAAAGTGCATATTTTTTCGATAAATTCTTGCAAGAATTTGTGACATATAAAAGTTTTTTTACCATGACAATACATTTCATGCATGATCTTGTTACGTCAAACGTTTAAAATGGATTGTGCATATTGAAAAAAATGCTAAGTTCAATTTAATGTTAATTTAAGTTTTTATGGTTACAAGCTGATCTCAGTTGGCAAATTTATTTATATAGCTAATAGTATACACAAATGTATTGAAAGCCTTCCATTTTCGCACAGCCCATTAAGGTTTTGTATTATGATATATTTATATTCGTTATGTTATAAAGAAAACAAAAAACTTTTGTTGTTGTTTTCGCACATTTAAATGCCTATTTTGTGATGGATACATTTTTAGCTTAAATGGCACCAAATAATGTATGTGCCATAGAAATTCTTGTTGTGTTTCTGATACCTGGCAGCCAAACCTGATTTTTGACATTGGACATACCGGACATATGTACCATAACTCTAAAAATTGACACTTTCACAATCCGCAATCGTCCGAGCTGCTCAATATACTGACTGCTCTGTGCTCAGTCAAACCAAAAACAAAAAAAAAATTGTTTGCGAGAATGAGTCTATACCAGTGACGAGCTCACGATTGAAACTTTTTCGAAGCCTATGGGTCTGCTTGGGATTATTTTCTTGTGTACATACAGAGTATTTTTGCCAACCACTGGCTTATACGATCAAATACTCACCCTTTCTGTACACAAATAATCGTTTCAATCTATTGAAGCAGTTTTGCAATTAAAGAGTTTTACGTTTTACAACAAAAGGAAGGTAATTTTACCATAGACGAAGCTGCTAAAGGTTTTACAATACACAAAGTTAGTTACGTTCAATAATACCACGTTTAAGGCTAACGTTTGATATGTTAAAGCGATATGTTACACTGTTACAATAAAAGCAAATTTTCGTGATAAAAGTAATTTTTTTTTGTAAAAATTTACCAACCCCATTTTTTGCGTGTAGATTCAAAAACGGATGATATGATTTTCATGAAATGCTCTATGTGACTTGTTGCTATTGAAAAATTCTGTATTTATATATATAAGATTTCATCACGGTTTCAACATCCACATTAACGCACATCTTGTCCAACTTTACGATAATTTTAAAACAGTGGGTCTACTACAAAGCTCTTCGTGCCAAATCGAAATATATTTGGATTTAACAGCTAATTTACACTGATCTCCCGAAAGAACTTCTTCAGCTGATATTAGGCGCAAATTTTAGCCTATTTAAAATGCTAAGAATAATCAAAATTTCTTCACTTTGGGGGTTAATCATTTCACACAACTTAAACGAATTTTTAAAGCCTAAATTAATTAAAATCACACTTTTATCTTTCAGATGTAATACATATGTATGTTTAAAGACACACAAGCTCTCGGACAGGTTTTTACCCCACAAACCTATGGAGTATGGTTTGTACGGACAAACAGGTGTCCCTGCCGCCATGCAGTGCGTTCGAACAGCAACTGACTTGAATATCTTTTGGTAAACATATTGAATATGTTATAGACAGCAAACGTCACACGTAGTTTACATCTTGCAACACTTAAGACCGGTTTTTCATAAATATTTAATTTGTTGTTGTTAAATTTCTATTATTTACCAATTTTAAGCGCATGAATTTCTTATTTCATTTTGGATGTGTTAATATTGGTTCCACCTATGTATCCGTCCCTAACTCCCCTCCTTCATGTTCCGATTACTTTTTCCCTCTTATCTTTTATTGCAGTGTCCAGCATAGATGAATGGACCATCATTGGGCGCTTTCAACCACTGGTATAATATCAATTCATTATGTGTGAAAAACCATTTTTCTTAAAAAAACTAATATTGAATATATTTTTCGATATTGATGTTGTTGCCTACATTAAGTTAATTTTTTGGTCATTAGGTAGACAACAGAAGCCACAATGACCAAATGTGATCGAATTTGTGTTGTTACAAACTCTGATTGGTGCCGGTCATATCGTTTAGGATGTTAACGAAGATATTGCATGGAAACCGGAAAAACAATTCAACTGTTTTGTTCGAAATTATACCAATGCAGTAGCGGAATTATTCATTGAACGAGTTGAGCAATGAGTGATTCGAAAACTATATTCACACGGTAAATAGCAACATTTGAAAATCCAAAACATTGTGCAATAAATTTTGTAAATTTCCTATTCTTTACATAGAAAACTAATTTTGAGATCTCGAACTTCTATATACAGTGAACTGTTTCCGATTTAAAGTCTTTGGGCTATAAAAATGCTGCAATTTGGAACAGTAAGTGATATTAGACCTCTAACCATCGTTGTCGAATGTGACAGATTTCCCGATTTAAATTCTTGAGCCTGAAAAAGACGCATTTATTACCCATTTGCGACAAAATTTAGAGCATTTAGTTTTTTATACCCACCAATCTAGTCATTCCGTTTGCAACACCTTGATATATTGAACTGCGTACACATAAAGTATAAATTCTTGATCATCTTAACATTCTAAGTCGATTTAGCCATGTCCGTTCGTCAGTCCACCTGCCAAAATCACGATACCGGGCGAACGAATGAAAATATCCGCTCAACATTTTGCAGAGATACTTTCTTTTGATGGTCCTGATTTGACATCTAGATCCCCTGGAAACCGCAATTATTATCAGATTTGGCTGAAATTTAGCACATAGTCTTCTTTCAGGACTTTTAACAACCATGCCAAGTACGTTCCAATATATAACCTGCCGATCTTCCGATTTGTGATCTTATGACCCTGGATGCCGCAATTGTTATCCGATTTGGCTGATATAGCTCCCATATGAACTTAAACTTTTGGGTGATTTGTAAGAAATTTTGATTCTTCGTAAAATGTATGAGCAGTTTGCATTGATGGAGACTATCGGCCTAGTATGAGCTATGAACTGTATGAGTTGTATGACGACGTTACCATAGTTAAACGTTTAAACGTTGCGTTGCCTACACTCAAAAAAAGTGACCCAATCGTTGAGTTATAAAAACTACTTTCGAATAAAGTTGAACTTCATATAGCGCTAAAGACATTTTTATTAGTTTTTAGTTAATGTAGATCTAAAATATAATTACATCAAATAAACTTCGTTGTGGTTCAACGCTAAATAAATGGAGCTAATTTATTCTTTACTCAGTTCATATGATGAACAATCGTAAAAGATATTTTGAACTGAAATCAATACAATTTATGGAATAAAATATCCGAAATGTTGACTGTGTGGTAATGCATCTGAACAAATTTTTCTATTCCGTTCAGATTTAACCAATGCACATAAAATAATTCATACATAATACATCTTATTTATTCTCATATTAATCCTGTTTTATTTTATTAATATATTTCAAATTTACACGTTAGGAATATAAATTTCGTGTATACTTACTATTAAAATAAAAACGTTCACACATTAGTTTTCAATGGCTTTGGAAAAATTACAAAATAAGTCGCATAGGAGTAAGAACCATATTATCCCGGAAGTTCCGTTACGCCATTCACACAATATTTTATAGACTGAAAAAGAACGCACTAAAAACACAAAACAATATTTTCCACGTTCTCTTTTCTGCTTAAAAGGTACCAAACATTATAAATATTTATTACTGCGATAGCAATAAAATCGGTTGAAAAAAATGACTTATGCAATTATTTTATATCCTCCTCCATAGGATGAGGGTATAATAATTTCGTCATTTTGTTTATAATACCTCGAAATATGCGTCTGAGACCCCATAAAGTATATATTGGGTTGCCCAAAAAGTAATTGCGGATTTTTTAAAAGAAAGTAAATGCATTTTTAATAAAACTTAGAATGAACTTTAATCAAATATACTTTTTATACACTTTTTTTCTAAAGCAAGCTAAAAGTAACAGCTGATAACTGACAGAAGAAAGAATGCAATTACAGACTCACAAGCTGTGAAAAAATTTGTCAACGCCGACTATATGAAAAATATGCAATTATTTCCGTCATGCCATGTCCGTCCGTTCGTCCGTCCGTCTGTCTGTCGAAAGCACGCTAATTTTCGAAGGAGTAAAGCTAGGGGCTTGAAATTTTGCACAGATATTTTTAATTAGTGTGGGTCGGTTGGGACTGTAAATGGGACAAGCCGGTCCATGTTTTGATATAGCTGCCATATAAACCGATCTTAGGTCTTGACTTCTTGAGCCTCTAGAGGGCACAATTCTCGTCCGATTTGACTGAAATTTTGCACGTGGTGTTTTGGTATCGCTTCCGATAAATGCGCTAAGTATGGTTCAACTCGGTCCATGTTTTGCTATAGCTGTCATATAACCCGATCTTGGGTCTTGATTTCTTGAGCCTCTAGAGGGCGCAATTCTCGTCCGGTTTGACTGAAATTTTGTACAACGGCTTCTCTTATGACCTTCAACATACGTGTCCATTATGGTCTGAATCGATCAATAGCTTGATAAACCGATCTCCCGATTTTGCTTCTTGAGTCCTTACAAAGCGCAATTCTTATCCGAATGAACTGAAATATTACACAATGACTTCTACAATGTTCATCATTCATCTATGGTCCGAACTTGATAAAGCTCCAATAGCATAACAGTTCTTATTCAATATTCTTTGTTTGCCTAAAAAGAGCTCGTCAAATGCGACCCATGGTGGAGGGTACATAAAGGGTGATTTTTTTGAGGTTAGGATTTTCATGCATTAGTATTTGACAGATCACGTGGGATTTCAGACATGGTGTCAAAGAGAAAGATGCTCAGTATGCTTTGACATTTCATCATGAATAGACTTACTAACGAGCAACGCTTGCAAATCATTGAATTTTATTACCAAAATCAGTGTTCGGTTCGAAATGTGTTCATTCACCGTAACGTTGCGTCCAACAGCATCTTTGAGAAAATACGGTCCAATGATTCCACCAGCGTACAAACCACACCAAACAGTGCATTTTTCGGGATGCATGGGCAGTTCTTGAACGGCTTCTGGTTGCTCTTCACTCCAAATGCGGCAATTTTGCTTATTTACGTAGCCATTCAACCAGAAATGAGCCTCATCGCTGAACAAAATTTGTCAAAATTTGAACACATTTCGAACCGAACACTGATTTTGGTAATAAAATTCAATGATTTGCATGCGTTGCTCGTTAGTAAGTCTATTCATGATGAAATGTCAAAGCATACTGAGCATCTTTCTCTTTGACACCATGTCTGAAATCCCACGTGATTTGTCAAATACTAATGCATGAAAATCCTAACCTCTGAAATCCCACGTGATTTGTCAAATACTAATGCATGAAAATCCTAACCTCAAAAAAATCACCCTTTAATATTCGGCCCGGCCTAACTTAGCACGCTCATACTTGTTTGTTTTAACTTTTTGATTTCAAAATGGGCAATAGCAATAAAATCGCTTAAAAAAGTTGTTTTATGCATTTTTTTTTGTTTTTTTTTAATATTTTGTATTTCTCAGTTTTTTATAAATTTAGCTGCAAGGACCAGCAGGAGTTAGAAAGCATGCTGATTTTATTTTTTCATATACAATATTGTTAAATTTTAGATATTTCCTGGTGAAATCTTTCACCATGCTAATCACTTAGATGTCCTAAACGTAATGAATCTTTCCAAATGAGCATGCAGATAGTGTAATTTTATTGACGTTTTGGAACCCATTGCATTGTAAGCCGACTGCAAATTGTTTACTATCTGCTCATAATATTCAATTATTGTGTTTCCAAGAAAATTTTTGCACACAAAAACAAAACCATTCCATGCCTTTCTTTCTTCAAGTTTCATCTGTTGTATGAATTTCTTATCTTTTGCTAATTTCCGTATTTGGGGACCAATAGAGATACCTGTTGATTAAATTGCTTTTTATACCCATCGCCATAGGATGGGGGTATACTGATCTAGTCATTCCGTTTGTAACACCTCGAAATATTCGTCTAAGACCCATAAAGTATATATATTCTTGATCGTCTTGCCGTTATGAGTCGCTATGTCCGCCAGTGCGTCTATCGAAATTACGATAGCGGTCGAACGCGTAAAGCTAGCCTTTTGAAATTTTGCGGTTACTTATTATATGTAGGTCGTTGGGGATTGCAAATGGGCCATATCGTTTCATGAGCCATATCGGTTTGGATAAAGCTTGCATATAAACCGATCTCCCGATTTGACTTCTTGAGCCCTTACAAGCCGCAATTTTTGTCGGATTTGGCTGAAATTTTGCACGTGGTGTTCTGTTATGACATCCAAAAACTATGTCAAATACGGTCTAAATTGGTCAATAATATAATATATGCCTTACCTTCTTTTAATTTTCCGCTCGTAATTCGTAGAAAAACCTGAAGGTATTTCAATTTTTATCATGTGCTTTCACGAATTGTTTTATTGAGCCCAATTTTATATGCTATTTTTTTCACCAATTATAGCAATTGAACGTCGTTTCCAGTCTCTTTGTACGTAACGTTTTGAAGAGTCTCGGCTGTCCCATTCACAAAAATAGCAAGAATACTTTGTTGTTGTCATTGTAGCAGTGTGTTGTACACTGAGGCGGCAGTCCTTGCCGATGGAGAAGAACTCCATCGGGACAATCCGGTACGTACAACCGGTTGCCATGGGATTGATGAATACTTCGTGTTACCACCTTGCAAGCCAATGAAAATTGTTAGTACTTTTAAATCAGCCAAAATTAGCCACTTATGTGTATTGTATTCTATAGCATTTAGTATTACTGTCATATGACTCTTTGATGTTTGTAGCGTAAGCCAATGGTACTGAGCGAAGCGATCCATCAGTTTGCAAAAGCACTGCTTTCAGGTCTGGAAATTGAAGATATAGATATATAAATCAATTATAGGAATCTATATAAAAATGTTTATATTACTTTTTGTTGAACCGTCAATGAATAATCGTCAATCTTCTAGAACATGGCTATATCCAAGTTTTTCAAACAATACGTTCACATCGTTGCAGTAGGCCAAATTAATATTTTCAGTGCTTTCGTGATTACAACATTGCTTGGAGACAGTTTAAAGCCAGTTAAGTCTGGTGATACTCCGTTAATGACTTTCGGAACAGCGCCGTTTGCTGCGATGGTCTTCTTTCAGTTAAACGGAAATATCAATTATTTTTTCTATGCACACGTAATGGAACCCAATTAACCGGTTCAAGAAACAGTTGAATTCAAAAGAACAAAGTGACCATTTTTCCAGGATCGTAGCGTTAAATAACAAGATGAACAGTAAACCGATGGTATACATATACTATTTTCCATATACTCACAACTCAAACGTTCTTGTATTATGATATTCGAAGTTTTTAATCATGTGATTATTGTATGACTAACAAACAACGTGTTTAAAAAGCACCTTTATAATTGCATTAAAACTATGTTAGGTATTACTGAGAAGAATGGATTTAATCATCTCTGTTACAAAATCTGTCAACTCAAGTTTATTTTAAACAAAGTTTTAATTATACTGAAATTTGAGAAATTCGTAAACTATTTTGAACGAATATTCATTCTAATTGAGGAATACAGGTTCATAGGAAGCGCTGGACTCAACATAAAAACATGTTGGTTAAGTAAAATGTCTTCCCAAATCTAATTTAATGAACTATTTGCCATTAATAACAGATGAGTAGAACTTACAGAAATTAGCATTTTTTCTTGTTTTAGTTAAATCTTAACCAAATTAGATTAAAATTTGAAAACTTATTTGCAATAAGTGTTTTATTTTATTTATGCGCACCATTTTTCTGAGTGTAGGTAATGTTGTCAGAATGGATGAAGAAGCTCCAAAGAAGAAGTCTTTTGGAAGCTATTACGATGGTACACTCAAACCTGTGCAAATATCAAATGGTGAAAGACATTTCAAAACTTGGCGTCAAAACTTTGTAGAAAATCGAGGCCCTTAGAACGCTATTCTGATTTCGGCTAATAGGACAAATGTTCTATCACAGCCAATTAAATTAAATAAAGTATTTGAGTATGGCAGCTATATAGACCGATATGGCGTTTGAAAGCCTTCATCCCATAAAGGCTCACTTATTATCCGATTTTGATGAAATTTCAAACCGTGAGTTTTGTTAGACTTCTCGATGTCCTGAGACATGCAGATGTCTGAGGAACTATGAACAGTTGTCTGAGGAACTATCGACCACATCTCGAAAGTCACACGGATTGCAGGAGACTGAAAATCAACCCTTCCACGATCGAAAACGGAGGAGAAGACGTCGCGAGTGGACCTGAAAAGCCCTGTGTGGGTGGATCATTCGGTGGGATTGGGCTCAAGGTGTGCGCCAGCGGGAAGATCGGAACTCAAAAAGGAGTTCCACAGTAGCAAGTCTTCTGAGGAAGAGAGACTCCACTTCTTTCTCAACTGCCGCCAGAAGCGTAAGGAAACTCATCATGACAAGATAGAACGAATCTTGTGAGTATGAACTCCTGGCGGACTCAGAAGATGAGGCTAACGCAACGGTGGTAGTAATTATGAATCCTGACCATGGCCCGGTTTCTGCAGAAACATCTTCACCATTGTAAGGTCGCTTCGGCGGCACTAAAGGTTCTTCGGATGGCAGAGGGATTTGACGTGGTTCTTGTAGAGGAATGGTATGTGGGTTAAAAGCTCCGGGATTTAAACTACTTAAGGGTACGGGGAATGAGAGACACAGAGCGTTTATTCTTGCAAAGAATAATCCGGCGCTAAGCACTACAGATTTAGTAGTAGTCAGCCTTGAAATTAATAAGTCTCATTATTGTATCGCTTTCCTATATATGGCACATGATTCGGAGACGATGTTGAAGGCGCTGAAAGGCTGCAGAAAACTTTCAACAGAGCCACAAGAGCACTACATAATAAAATACAAGGGCGAGCTGAGAAAGGCTCAAAACAATTCTTGGGTGGAATTCTGCAGCTCCGTGGAGAACAGATCTGAAGCCTCTAGGCTAAGAAAGATCCTATGCCGGAGACCTATTACGGTGGGATACATTCAGAAATCAGAGATTGCATGGGCAATGTCTAATGAGGAAACACTAAAACTATTCGTTGATACACATTGCCCAGGAAACTCTCCAATGGACAATGTTGCGCCAGAAAGGGTTGTCATTGGAATGCATTCGTCGGAGGTTATTTGGGAAATAGTCACTGCGCTGAAAATCCTTTGGGCGATAAAAAGTTTCGATTCCTTTAAGTCGCCAGGCCCTAATGATGTATCACCGGTTGAATTGCAAACTGTGCCCGACAGACTGGCTCCTTGGCTTAGGGATATATACTCTGCTTGTATCAGCATGCCATATATACCTGTGGGATAGGGGAACACAAAGGTAATTTTCTTTCCAAAAGGAGAAAAATCTTACCAGACGAAGGCGATACATTTTCGACCTATTAGTCTGTTTCCTTTATGCTGAAGACTCTAGAAATTTTCATAGAAACATATGTATTTTAGGGTAAAGATCCTTGGAGATTGCCTGGCTCGGTAACAAAATGAATATAGTAAAGGCAAGTCCACTGATACAATACTTCACGACCTAGTCGCCTAGGGTTCTCTCGCTGTCAAGGAATACCCAATGGTAGCATAAAACCGACGTCAATTATGAAGGGGTGGAGTTTCTAGGCATCAATACTAACTAAAGAAATTTTATTAATAATTTACTTACTAAAAGATGAATTTCGGCAGGCCTGAGATATGTAGATCTAAAAAGACGGGTCAGCAAAGGAATGCCTCAAGGAGGTGTACTGTCTCCTCCACATTTGAATATAGCCATTATCTATATATTATTGTGTCTGGAAGTAAAAGGTGTAAAAGTGATCGCGCATGCTATTGCGATATGGGACTCGAAGGTATATTTACCGACCCTGGCAATATGGGTCTCGAATGACAGGTATGCGAGTAGAATACCAATCTGATATCCAAATGTGGGACCAACTATCTGGGGGTCCTACCCTTCCCCAAAACACCCTCCGAACAGGACTTATTTACTGACCATGGCAATATGGGTCTTAAATAAAAGGTATTTGAGTGTAGAATACAATTCTAATATCCAAATGTGGGGCCAAGTATTTGGAGGACCACCCCTCCCCAAAAACACCCCACAAAGAGGAAAAATTTTTGACCATAATAATATGGGGCTCAAATGAAAGGTCTCTAAATTTGTGTGTGTGTTGGCATAGAGGGATCCCACATTCAAATTATGCCGAGTCTGAACGCCGCACAGTAAGAGAAAATCGGAAGAAACTAGTAAAAAAGATGCCGTGTGAGAACGGGTAGGGGTCTCACATTCAAATTTGGAATGGTTAGAGCTGAAGTGAGACGAGGTTGTCTGGCCGCCTTTTGGCAAGCAATTTGGTCACCTCGGAACTTCGAAAATTTCTTGGGGCTGCCAAATCTTCGTTTGTGGTCCGATTTTTGCTGGATAGTACTCAAACATCTCTTCAAAAAAGACCGAATGAGGTCTAAAATACCTCCACTAGTTTTGGGGATATTCGACCTTTAATTTGTTTTTTGCAATTTTGACCGAGAACTGCTTATGCATGGTTTAGATTTGTGACAAAATTTATAACAACTTTGCCGCAACAAGTGCCCACATCCAATTATTCAGTTAAAAATTATATAGTTTGGAAGTCAAAAAATTAAAAAAAAAAACGGTATTTTGGCATTTTTTGACCAAAAAGAGTGTTTTCATTGATTAGTCTTTATTGAAATACTTGCTAAGGTTTCAATATTTAACATATTGTACATACGTTTTGAGTGGAATTTGAACAAGATATATTATCTAAACCGGGTGGTATAGGTAATTCTAATTAAAAAAAATGGAAAAACCCCTAGAGTTAAAAAATTCCAATGCCCAGATCCCACAATTGGAATTTTTTTTATTCCACAAGTTCCCTAAACCCATGCAAGAAATTTTCTTCTCCTAACAGTATTTGTAGCCTCCACAGCAAATTTACTAAAAAATGCCGATTTTCAAACCATCTTTGTCTGGGTAGAAGAATTTATTTTTAGTTTTTTAAGGACTCTCTTATTTGCAAATTCAAAAAGTAATACAGAGACATGTGTATGCATTTTGTTCTTAGATTTGTTCAAATTTCACTTAAAATGCATCTACAATATGTTTTCTTTACAAAAAAAAGAAAAAGTGTTAACATTAAAGCAAGTTTTTCAATAAAGGCTAATCAATGAATATACTACTTTTGACCAAGAAATGAAAAAAATATACTTTTCACACTTTTTGACTTCCAAACTGTATATCTTTTGACTGAATAATAAGTAGAGGTAGTGGCACAAATCGAACCACAAATGCAAAATACGAAGCCTATATTCGCCAAAATTTCAACAAATAAAAACTAAAACTCGTGTACCCCCGAATTTAGTCAAGATATTGTAGACCTCAAGCGGACTTTTTTGTAGGGAGTTTTTAGCACTATCCAGCAAAAAAATTGAAAATCGGACCACGAAGGAAGATTTTGCAGCCCGAAACATTTTTCGAAATACCGAGGTAACCAATTTTAGGGGCCTGCCGAAAGAGGCCCGGACAATCTAAGCTAACACCTCAGCTCTAAACATTCCAAATTTCAAAGAGATATTTCCACCCGTTCTTACACGGCATATTTTCTACTAATTTTTTTCAATTTTCTCCCACTATGCCTCATGATACCCACGATACCTCACAAATGTAGCCAGCATTAGTAAAGAGATAACCACCGTTGAAAATTTTTCTGCTCCCGCTGGGATTTGGACCCAGGCATTCGGGGTCATGTCACTTTCCGAGTTAACCATGTTCTTTGCAAACAAAAAAAAAAATCTAAATATAATGTGTGTGACGACCACACAGTTGCCATTATGTTCAAGCAATCGGCTTGCTTGGGATTAATTTCTTGTGTACTTACACACTATTGTGCAGTAGTGTGAGTATTTTTGCTTATCACAGGTCTATTGGCTCAAATACTCACCCTTTCTATATAGTAGGAGAGACACAAGAGAATAAATATTGGTCCAGTAAACGAATAATCGTTTCCGGCTATCGAAACACTTTTCCCATTAGAGAGTTTTTGGTTTTACAACAAAAAAAAGGTCCTTTTACCGTAGGCGAATCTGCTAAAGGGTTCACAACAGGGTTAGGGTTACCTTGCCCGTTTTTAGGGACATTGGCTTCATTATCTCGAATTCACTACTGCTTACGTTCTTCGTTATCGAACATAAATTGTTAAAAAGAGAATGGCCTTTAATTTGATGTGTGACACGGGTAAATAGCTTAAGCCGTTTCAGAGATGTGGGTCGCCGAAGTCCCCAAACTCGCCAAATAGCCAAAAAAATCGATTTTGAGGTCCCAGAAGCACGTGTTAACATCTTCCAATTGTGCTTACATTTCGGGAATCTTAAAATCTAACAAAATGAAACAATTTAGGAAGGTACCGCCAAAAAAAATTGACATCGATTTTTTTCCTTTTGAGATAAAACCACCCTAATGCAACATGTCTGTTTCACTGTATACACTTTATTGAGTCTAGGACGAATTTTCGAAAAGTTACAATGTATATGGAATGTATAAAAACCATTAATTAACGTTAAGTTCGGCTTCTGTTGGAGTTTATAGATATTAAATAAAATTTTGTGGAGGGCATACGTGTATATCTCGAACCAAATTTCAACCAAACAGGAAACAATTTAAGTCTTAAATGATCCCAAGAAATGAAGAACCGTTTTATATGCGTAACGACCTACATTTTTGGTGCAAAATCGTGTTCGTTGTTCGTTCGACCGTTTTAATGTTCTCCAGAGACACACGGACCTGGCTATATCGACTTAGATTTATATATACATATATTAAAGGGTTGCAAATCGATATTTCGAGGTGTTACAAACGGAATGACTTGATAAATATACCTCCTATCCTACAACGAAAAACAGTTGTCAAAATTTTGGATTTTTCCTGGTTTGTAGGATTTTAGCAATGAAAACAAGCTTAAGAGCCAAAATTTTTAAATAAAGATGCTATCTTTTAAATTAATTTCTTATTTACTAAAGGATATGACCGTGCGTTTCCAATTTTGATCGCTGATTGATTCTTATTTTACTTCATAGATGACTTATCACTTTTGTCTTTAATAACAAGACGCAAAGATAAAAATTTATTAACCTACCATCAAAAATAAAAAATCCGTAACGACCTACATTTTTGGTGCAAAATCGTGTTCGTTGTTCGTTCGACCGTTTTAATGTTCTCCAGAGACACACGGACCTGGCTATATCGACTTAGATTTATATATACATATATTAAAGGGTTGCAAATCGATATTTCGAGGTGTTACAAACGGAATGACTTGATAAATATACCTCCTATCCTACAACGAAAAACAGTTGTCAAAATTTTGGATTTTTCCTGGTTTGTAGGATTTTAGCAATGAAAACAAGCTTAAGAACCAACATTTTTAAATAAAGATGCTATCTTTTAAATTAATTTCTTATTTACTAAAGGACATGACCGTGCGTTTCCAATTTTGGTCGCTGATTGATTCTTATTTTACTTCATAGATGACTTATCACTTTTGTCTTTAATAACAAGACGCAAAGATAAAAATTTATTAACCTACCATCAAAAATAAAAAATCTTTAATGTGAAGGAAAATATTTTTCTCCAAAGCGAATGTTTTCTTAGAAAGTTGGTAAATGTATAATCTTTTAATTCAGTTTGCTTATAATTGGCTCGAATCGTTAATATTAGGACAAGAATATTTTCAGTGTATGGTGGTTGGTACAGAGCGTTTGTTTGCCCAATATGTTGCAATGTTCATGGCTTGCAGATGGGTGATCTTAAAATACACTTCAGTCAAATCACCAACCACTTCAAACATCACCCCTACCAAGTGCGTACAAACCACGTTCTTAAGACACTTCGTTTGTAGGTGTGTCGTGGTGGCTTATATTTACCCATACATGGGGTTGGGTTAAGTGAGAGCAATATCAAATCGATAATTATTTTCACCTTCAGGTATTCTCTTAGCCAATGATGATGCATCGACATGAACTTCAATTGAAGAGAGTTTATTGAAATTAAGCAGTTCCTATCCTCCGTAAATCATTGATAGGTAATTTACCCAAGCTTTTATACAATCTAGCCTTAACTGTTTTGTTTTTTGTGACACTTGGTTTTCCGCCGAAGAGAGGAATCAACAAAACGTAGTTGTGTGCATATAAAACGTAGTTGTGTACAACGAAATGACAACAGTAGTCTGACTTCATTTGCATGCAACAAATTGTAGGAAATACCTACGAACTCCTAATTAAATTAAGCAAGAGACTGCTGTAATGAAGGTATTACAGTTATGGGAAAGGATTCTTATGCAGTCTAAAGTTTTATTATCATTCCCATTGGTTTTCAGGTTTTCATTTGTGTCTTGGCCATTATGGTGGCAACATGCTCGGCCGGATTCTTCGGCGGTAGTTCTGTAGGTGGCAGCAGTGACAGCAATGGTGGTTACAGCTATAAAGGGGACGGTGGTCGAAGTTATGGAGGTGGCGCTGCTTCTGGTGAAGCTGTTCAAACCGTTAAAGTTATCCATGAGCAAGGAGCTGGTCAAGGCGGCTATAGTAGTGGTGATGGAGGCTACGGTAGCGGTTTCCAAGAAGTCAAGACCATTAAGGTTATTCATCAGCAACCAGCAAGAGCTTATGGTGGTGGTGCAACTGAGGGTAATGGTGCCCAAGAAATCAAAACAATAAAGGTGATTCACAAACAACAACCTGGTAGCCAATCTGATGCTGTTCAAGGGGGTTACTCTTATCGTGCTGGTGGTGTTGCTGGTACTGGTCAAGAAGTTAAAACTGTTAAAGTGATTCATCAGCAGCAAGCAGATTCAAATCCAGGTGGTTACTCTTTTGGAGGACATAGTGATGCCACCGATCAGGAAATTAAGACAATTAAAATTATTCATCAGCAGCAGGCTGGGGTCAGTCAAGATGGTTACTCTGCCGGCGGTTACTCCACTGGAGCACATAATGTCGCTGCTGTCTACGGGGGCCTAGATATCAAGACTATCAGAGTTATCAAGGAACGACAAGATATTGGACGTCAAAGGGGTTTCTCATCTGGTAGTTACTTAAACGGTGGTAATACAGGTGTTGAAGCTTTTAAAACTTTTCAAGTTATCCTTAAACAAGCAGGCGCTAATGGTCATGGTGGTTACTCTAATGGGGGTGGTCACAATGGTTACGCAGGTGGGGCAAGTGACGAAGTGAAAACCATTCAAATTATTCATGAACAAGGCGGTGCTACATCTGCCGGTGGCTACCATTCTGGGGGCCGTTACTTAACCAAAAGACCTGAAGAGGTTAAAACTATTAAAATTATTCATGAACAAGGCAGTTCCACTGATGCTGAGCATTACTCTGCTACTGATCAAAGTGCTAATTCTTACGGTAGAAGTCAATCACCTGCTGGCTATTCAGCCAGGAATGTTGCGGAACAAGTCAAAACCATTAATATTGTCCATAAACAAGCTGCTGCTTCTGCCGGGTGTCATGGTGATGCTTATGCTTCTACTGGAGCCAGTGGTTTCGATGATGCCGTCGAAACCCTTAAATCCCTGAAGGTTATCGGTGCTTTAAGTGCCAATGGTGGTATTGGTGCCGGTAGTTATGTCAGTGCCTCCACTGCCGGTGGCTGGCAATAACAAATCTCTTAGCACTCTGTGATCAGCAATTATGCAATACTCACATCGATAAGTTGATTACCGATACTGGAGTGTGATTGCTCCAAAATTATGTTGTTATTAGATTTGTAAGAAGCCATTTTAATTTAATTATTTAAGAGCCTCAGTTCCATTTTTGGTGCTCTCTAAAATTAACCGCACCAGCTTTTTTATGAATAAAGCATTTCATCAGCACTTACGGGTACTGTAAGATAAAAAGAAATCGAGGTTGTTTTATTTGGCACGTATCTTCAACGATTTTACTTTGTGGCCAGCAGAGAGGTTTCGCACTCAAAATTGTATTTGACATTGTATTTTCTGTATTTTAAATCTTGGCATTGGCACTATTTTTTTTTTCATTCAATACATTAATTTTTCAAAAAGAGTAATTTTTTGAAAAAAGTGTCCAATTAATGACTAGGAACACTTAAAAGAATATCTGAACCGATTTTAATAAAATAACAAAAATAATGTCGTAGACGCTGTTGAACATCGGTATGCTCTGCTTTTGGACCTCTATTAACCGTGGTTTACCTATATTCTCCGTGCTTCAATAACTCATCCTCTATTAGGCATACTTACCTCTGTTATCCCTGCACCACAAAAATGATTTTTGGATAAAAATTCTGGGATTCCCCTTAATATTTTTTGTTGAAATTGAGTATAAAATTACATTAAGTCTGTAATTGAAAGTTGACTGGTCAAGGTGTTTCTTCGAAAATGGTTCCAACATCAAAATAGAAAAAGAGCACGTGAAGTTCTTCCAATTAAGGAAAAATTGGTTGGTTTAATATCAGAAAAATATTATGTAGGCAAACAAACTTTTATGCGACTTAATAAAAAAGGAACATATTTTTAATATATGACTTTTGAAGTGAATCTATAGATGTTTTAAAGCGAGCCAGAAAAAATACACTATCTACAAAACATTGGCTTCTAAGGAATGCAAACTGTTTTTGCTTTTGGATAAGGGTAAGCACAACCAACATTCAACAACATTAACATTCCTTCCACTGATTTCCAAATGCTTTATTCATTCTATGAATCGAGGTGCAGTCAACACACCATGTAACACCCAACCACCGGATTGGCCCGATGAAGTCCTTCATCGGCACGGGCTGCCGCATCAGTGTACAACACACTGCTACAACAACAATGTAACACCACATGTTTACAGTAAAATTTAGAAGATCCTGCTGTCCCAAGATAACTAAAAAGTTGAATTATGCTACTGTTATACAATCATACATTTGAATAACTCCTGGATGTAAAATTTTCGACCTCTCAGAGTAGATGGGGTGCGATGATAATGTCCATCGCACTCCATCTACTTTGAGAGGTCATAAATTGGACATCCAGGAGTTATTACAATGTCCAGTGCTATTATATCTGATGTCAAAATACATACGGCTAACCAAAGCGAAGAATACGAGAATGATGGCGAAGAATCAGACGAAGGAAACTCAAAAAACGCAGAAACCCCCATTAGCTCAAGCAGTGGAGGCATACAATGTTCTATTGGAATTTCTTCAAAATAATAGTAATTTGCACAACGATTTACGCTATGGCTACGGTTAGCCTCCATATCCAATGTGGTGTAGGGTATGAAAAGGTTGACTTTGCTTGACTTTAGCCCCTCCTTACTTGATTTATCTGCAGAAGTGGCATCGACCAGAAACTTAAAGCTTGAAGGCAGTATCTCTAAATTGTGTGCCATACATACACGCAAAAAGACAATTCGTTTGACATAAAGAAATTTTCGCCAAGTAAACTTCTTTTTTGAAAAAAGTTGGACTTTGGTTACGACAAAAGTACATGTTTTTTGTAATAAATTCTTACAAGAATTCGACAATGCCTTTCATTCTTGATACTCCATTATGGTTTTGTACTATGATCTGCTGCATGCGTTATGCTATAATTAAGAAAAAAAAGGTGTTGTTGTTTTAGCACATTTAAATACCTACTTTCTGATGGATATTTCTTTATCGCGTAAATGCTACCAAACAATGTATGTTCCTTAGAAAGTCTTGTTGTGTTTTCTTCTACCTGCAGCCATTTGTGTGTTGCTCTAATGATTTTTGTCATTGATCATACGAGCATTTTTGTACCGACAATTAAAAAATTCACATTTCGAGTTTACCATCCGTACTCGTCCCATCTGCCCATTAAAAACAAAAAAGGAAAAAATGTTGTGTGTGAGAATGTGTCTATACCAGTGACGAGCACACAATTGCAATTTATTTGCAAGCTCATGGGCCTGCATGGGATTTCTTGTATACGTACAAAGTAATGAGCAATAGAACGAGTATTTTTGCCAACCAAGTAGTCAAGTCAGTAGTAGGGGAGAAGGACTTTGGTAATTACAGAGTTTTTGGTTTCACAAGAAAATGGAAGGTCATTTACCGTAGACAAAACTGCTAAAGGGGTTACGCTAAACAAAGTTAGTAACGTTCAATAATACCACGTTAATGGCTAACGTTTGATATGGTAAAGCGTAACGTTACATGGTTACACTAAAAGCAAAACTTTGTGATTAAAGTGTTTTGTTTATTGTAAAAGTTTCCCAAACATTTTATTTTTTTGCGTGTAGGGACTCTAGCCAGTATTGAGTCTTATAAAATTCAAGTCTGGCTACTGAATCTGCATTGCTTAGCGTTGGAAGAAGAAAAACATTTAATCCAGGAATTCTTAATCTATGAACCGTTCCTCCTCACGGAGGAATGCACAGTGGAGACACTTATATGGGAAGAGGTGACAAAAATAATAATCATTGATATTTGAATGTTGAAGCGAAACGTTACATAGTTACTCTAAAATTTCTCAAGATGTATGTAGAATGTTAGTACCTTAACCCACGAGGTTCCTGACAAACGACTGAGATCTACAGATTACAACTAAAATCAAACATTTTAGCTGCAGAAACTTACAGATGAATAAGTGGCGCCATATGTACCGAGTCAACCTCGATATAAATTTTTTCAATATTCACTTAGGGTTTTTAAATGTGGAGCAAAATCAACAGAATGGAATAATTTAAAACTATGTTCGCAGAAGCCCGCCCACAAAAAGTTCTTCAAATTTAGATTGTCTTCATTACATTCATACATATAATTTTTTGAGTACTTCATGCATATTTCATATCATCCTAACATAAAATAATTGGCGATTAAATTCTGAAGACGAAAAAACGTAGTTGCTGACCCAAAATTTAAAATTCAAAAATTATTTACAATTGAAATTTGATTAATTGTTGACAACCCCAATGTTGGGCGTAGTGACACTTCAAATGATAACAAATCAGCGCGACAATTCCAAGGAATTCCAATGCTAAATTTACTGGTTTAGATGAGGGTCTTATAAAGAGATGTGGAATTTTATTACAAGCACTTGAAACTGCTGAAAAACTTATGACACAATAATGTTTTATTCGTCTTCGATTGTGCAGAAAATTTTATTCCATTCTGCTGAAGTCATAGAGTTTCCATACAAGAACTGCCTGGGGAAGCTGCAGAATCCAAAAACAAATACGTAAAAACTTATAAACTAATTATACCAGGGCATGTAGAACATGTGGGGGAGATGATGAGAAGTTGGAGCATTTCCTAAGTCATTGCCCGGCTTCCTTTTCAACCTAACCTAACCAAACTTATCCTGGCTTCGTCCCTGATGGGAGCTATATCCAAATCTGAACCTATTTTTTTCCAATTTTAATATTTACGCTTCGTCTCTAGCCCCAAAGAAATGCTTGTTCCAAATTTGAAGACGATCGCATGAAAATTGCGACTTGTAATTTGTACACAAATTAACATGAACAGATAGACAGCATTATAGCTAAAACGAATCAGAAAGTTATTCTGAGTCGAAAGGTATACTTATAATTGGGTCTATCACTCTTACTTCTGGGTGTTACAAACAAATTCACTAAGATGCCAATGCACATCACCAGTTATGGGGAATTTCGGATATCAAAGAAAGGGGTGAGCTGATTATGGAATATATTATAAGTTACCGACCTTTATTAGCAGGAACGGGCAGGGGGTACTAGATATTACCTTTGTGTCGGAGGATATGGGCGGAAGGACGTGTTACTGGGAAGTGCTGGATGACCACAACTTCTCTGATCATCTTTATACTAGTTTCGGCCTTTAAGAGGATGCAGAGGTTGTCCTCGGCTTAACAGAAAAAAAGGGGATTGTGCAAAATTTCTTCACGACGATCCCTTCTAGACCAAAAAAGGAAGAGAAAACTGCGGACGACATCGACGGTCAAGCGGATCACGAAGCGCCTGAATGACTCGCTTTTGCAGCATGTCCTAGTGTTAAGCCAAGGGGCAAACAGCGACCGTCAAGTGAATCCCAGAACTGATTGGTCTAAGAAAGGGCTGCAGAAAACTCTACAATATGACGAAAGCCACACGGGTACCACACGATTGTAAAAACAAGGATGAGCTGAGAAAAACTCACAACAAATCCTGCGTGGAATTCTGAACATCCGTGAAGGATACATCTGAGACCTCTAGGCTAAGAAAGATACTATCCTCGAAACCTATTACAGATATGGAGGTTGTCGCTGATATGTCGTCGGAGGTTGTTGGGGAAATTGTGTATGAGCCGAAAATCCTTTGGGCGATAAAAAGTTTCCACTCCTTTAAGTCGCCCGGTCCTGATGATGTATCACCTGTACTATGATTTTATTAGAATGTCGAATATATCTGTGGCCGGGAGGTACACAAAGGTCATAGGTCATTTTCATTACAAAAGTAGGAAACGAAAATCTTTCGCCGTCATGTGGTATGACGGCGAAAGATTTTCGTCCTATAAGACTGTCATCCTTTATGCTGAAGACTCTTGAGAGGTTGATAGAAAAATATCTAAGGGAAAATATCTAAGGAGATTGCCTGTCTCGGCAACAGCATGCATATAGCCCTTCACGACTTAGTCGGATGTATAGAGGGTTCTCTCCCTGTCAAGGAATATGCAATGATAGCATTTCTTGGCATTGAAGGTGCTTTCACTGTTGTGAAACCGATATCAAATATGAAGCAGCTGGAGTTTCTTGACATTATGACGGTCCTTGTAGTTCACAGAAACAGAATCTTTGTGTTGAATTTATTTGTTTCTATGAAAACTATTTGTTTCGGTGCTTGTTATGTTGCCATGGAAACACAAAATTTTCAACACTTAATTTAATTTAATTTATCAATTAATTTAATTTATCAATTTAAATTTGTTCCATTCTCTATTGAAATTTGAAGAAGTCGGACCTGCCAAATAAATTTTTTTTTTATTTTACCTTCCGAGCGTTCATTAAATCGCAACCTAGAAAAACCATTTGACCATTATTACTATCTAAAGCACTTTCACTGAAAAATTTACAATTTTATTGGCAGAATGCATTTACATTGAAACATAGATATCTTGTTTGGTTGTTGGGTCTGTACCCTGGAATCTTTCGTGTTTCGAAAATAAAAACATTTTTCATCTGAGGTGGACCCCTCCTCAGATGGAAAATGTGATCTGGCTCTGGGATCTGACCACGGAAAGTCAAGATTCGGGAATTAAATTCAATACTATTTAAATATTTCGCATAAAGACAGCTTCCATTATCAAGTAATGGGGAGATAGAGTGGCGATTAAATACCAGTTGGAGTTATATTCCTTGAAAATCCACGAGGAGCTCTGAAACTTTGAACTGGGCTATAGCATTTACTATCAAACTGTTTCTTAGCCCTGACGAAAATCGCTGGACCCAACTTTTTTTTTTATTAAATTTATAACTAGAAATACAAAATAACTTATCTATAGTTCATAAAACAAATTTTGACTACTAGGAATAACGTAGAGTTAATTCCGATTTTAAAGTTATATACTATGTTTTAAATTGAGCTTTGCATTCATGGATCAATTACAATATTTGGAATTTAGACACTGGGACTCCATCCCGAAGTCATCAGGCCTGGCAATAAGTTCAATTTCACAAATCCGACAAAATTAATTTTGTTCTATAATCTAACATTAATTTTTCTTTATATATCTATGGGATTTCCAAACCTCGTTATTCTTTGTCCACACATTTAAACTACACTTTTTTTGTACTTTCAAATCTAACAAAAAATTCGCATAAACAAGGCCCAAAAAAAGTGTTCACCTTCTTTAAATATATAATTTAATTTATTCATTATAAACTAACATTTATAAAACTAATTTCATATTACATATTCATAGTTATAGTTAGTTATATATGGATTATTGTTTGTTTTATTGATTAGAAGAAGTTTAGTACAATGTTGTAGAAATCGTTCCTTTTATTTGCGAAAGGTGCATAACCAGTATAGAAGATGTATCGTGGGCTGAGTTGGATACTGAGACAAGCTACCGAATTACGTCTTAGGTTGCTAAAGTGGTTCTTAACCCTTTCTATACCTTTTTCTTTTATGGAAACCTATACAAGCTTACTTTCAATAAGAAAGAACCACCCCAAGATTGAGCACGGCACGGGGCCAAGGAGGTAGCCACTTTCTGAGAAAATAAAGCATACTGGTGGATCGTTACAACATCAACGATACCGTAAGAAAGTTTATTAATAACAAGAAGCTGAATATCGACAGGCTTGATATCTGGGCCGATACAAACTAATTGCTTTCGGGAATCAAGACTCAATTGAGTTCTGGCTAGGCGCATCACTGAGATCTGGTTAGCCGCATCACTGCATTTTGTCAAGAATGAAGATATTGCTTCTGAACCAATAACACAAGCTTGTATACCAAGGAAAACAGCAGCTAGTGAAGCATCTAAGGAGGAATCGTCCACACCGCAAGTGTCAAGTGTCCTGAGGAAGAGTGGTTCCACAGCTTTCTCACCTGCTCCTGGATGCCCTTGACAAGATCTAACGAATCTTGTGAGGATGAACTCCTAGTGAAATCAGAAGACGAGGCTAACACAACAGTAGTGGAAGTTCTGAATCCTGACTATAGTTCGACCGATCGAATATTAGGTACCCAAATGTATTCTGCTACAAAATATTACCATTTCTATTATCACAAGAAGACAAATTTACATGGGAGCTATAACTGGTTGTGGATCGACTAATTCCATACTTGGCTTGGTTATAGCAGAATCATGGTGCAAAATTTCAGACAAATCGGATAAGAATTTCGCCATTTAGTAGCTGTATCAGGTTAAGGACCGATTTGATAACTTTTACTTCGCGTAAAAGTTGGCAGTTACAGGAGAAGTCAGTGTGCAAATTCTAGTCCAATCGGAAAATAATTGCACGCTGTAAAGGCTCAAGAAATCAACTCGGAGATCAGTATAACAGATGGACGGACGGACATTGCATCATTGACTCTGAATGTCAAGACTACCAAGAGTGCAGATTGTTTACAGGTTTGGTGATCAATATTTATGAGCTGTTACAAACGGAATGACCACATTAGTATCCCCCTATTGGATGGTGGTGGTTACACCCAATACATGGAAAATTAAAGCAATCGCTTTATATTGAAAATTCCACACCCACCGCTAAAAGTAGAAGTAGACTCGAAATTTTTTCAGCATCGAGCACAATACCGCAAATACAGACGATACCTTCAAACTAAATTTGTTGCACCTCTAATATATTAGAAACGGTTAATGATCGACACATAAATGCTAATTTATCAAACAATTCCAAATTTGAAAGTTTATGCTGATTAAGAAAATATTATTTATGGGGTCAGGGGTTGGTGTGTGTCAAACGCAAGGACAAAAGTAATATACCGTATAGTGGTAGGAAAGTAATGAATATAACATTAACAAGTAAAACCGAATCCGAAATGAAGCAAAATGTGAGCTTGATTGGATAAGAATTGTGCCTTTGTGTGGCCAAATTTTAGATTTTAAGTTATGTCAGCCATTTCTTTTTTGTGACATTCTAAGGATTAGAGTATTTTTTCCATTTGAAAACGGTAGAAAATTTATTTTGGTTTAACAAAACATGACTTATAATACAGCCTTTGTAATACTTTGTATGTTATAACAAATTTGCTTGCCGTAATCTCCCGAAAATACAAATAACAATCATCGGCCATAAGTAGATATTTTTCAGTCACATTTAACGCTTCAAGATGAAAAGTTACCCACTGACGACAAGGCCGATATATGATTAAAAGCAAATTTGATTGGTTTAGGATGCATATCTGCGAAATGGATAATTTACAACGAAAAAGGTTACCTCAACGCGCAGAAACAAGCCACTTAATTCAAGCATATACGCCAGTGGAACGTAAATATATTTTTTTTTACAAACAAAACTCCAGAAGTGACAGTTGAAAGGGGTGCTGCACAAAATTAAAAGGCAATGCTGGGTATCCCCTATTATTATGCCAAATCTAATTAGACCGCAGTGCTTCATTAGTGTTTAAAATATGTTTTGACAGTTTTCTCATTTTGATAAATGTTTGATCCATATACAATATAAAAGGTTTGCAAACGCAATCATATCAGTTTTATTCAAGTTGAAGTTGAATGGGATTAAGATTGGGGTCTCCTCAAAATCACATTGAATAAATAAAATGGCGAAATCAAAGGTGTAGTAAAAATAATTCATTGTGCCTTTCACAAGGTTATTCATAAAACATGTCATTAGTTTCTTAGAGTTACAAGTATTGTTACCATTTTGGCAGCATTTGGATCGGCAGTTGTCAGGATAGCAGCTGATGGTTGCATTCATACATTCCATGTGATCCATGAACATCTACCTGCAGATTCAAATCATCAGATCAATTCAAAGAATGCTGAAAATTCACCAGTGCACTCTCATAGTATAACTCACGAAGATGTTTACCGTGAAAATCTCCAAAACAATGTCCTTCAGGCCATCCAGATTATCAGGCAACATCCAACCGAGTTCATTAAAACTGTGCAGTATGTCAATACCAATGATCAAATTGCAAATGACGAAAGTTATCCCAGTTATACTGATGCCATTGAGACTTTGAAATCACTCAAGGCATATGGAGCATTTAGTGATGAAAGGCGTCTACTTAATAGTTATGGTCAGCCAATCGCCGGTAGTTGGCAAATATTCTGATCTTTTGATCGTTATACAATTAATACTTGTTTTGGGTATATTTTTAACGAATCGTAGTTTTTTCATAAATTATACACTAAGTAATTCAATATTCGACTGTAAGTGAAATGTAGTGAATAAACATAAACAAACCATATATAGATATAAATACACTAAACAAGATAAAATAATGATATTATATTTATCTTTATACCCTCCACCAAAGGACGGGTGTACCTCATATAAATATTGATCTGAGATCCACCAAGGTATATATATTCTTGATCGTTTTGACATTATAAGTCGATTTATTCATGTCCGTTCATCCGTCTATCTGTCTGTCGAAGGCACGCTAACTTTCGAAGTAGTAGAGCTATGTACTCGAATTGAATTGCGAATAAGAATTGCGCCCTTTGGGGGCTCAAGAAGTAAAATAAAGAGATCGATTTATATCGGTGCTGTATCAGGCTATAGACCGATTCAGACCATAATATGGTCATGAGAGGATCCGTCGTACAAAATTTCAGGCAAATTCGATAATAATTGCGACCTCTAGAGGCTCAAGAAGTCAAGATCCCAGATCGGTTTATATGGCAGCTATATCATGTTATGAACCGATTTGAACCTTACTTGGCACAGTTGTTGAAATTCGTAATAAAATACGTCTTGCAAAATATCAGCCAAACCAGGTTATGGACCGATTTGAACTATACTTGGCACAGTAGTTGGATACCATAACAAAATACTTCGTGCAAAAATTTCATTCAAATTGGATAAGTATTGCGCCCTCTAGTGGCTCAAGAAGTCAAGTTTTAAGATCGGTTTATATGGCAGCTATATCAGGTTATGGACCGATTTGAACTATACTGGGCACAGTTGTTGGATATCATATCAAAACAGGTCGTCCAAAATTTCATTCCGATCGGATAAGAATTGCGCCCTCTAAAGGCTGCAGAAGTCAAGACCCAAGATCGGTTTATATGGCCGCTATATCAAAACGCGGGCCGATATGGCCTATTTACAATCCCAACCGACCTACTAATAAGAAGTACTAATAAGAAGTATTTGTGCAAAGTTTTAAGCTGCTATTTTTACTCCTGCGTCTATATCGTCTTAGAATTTTACGCTGATCAAGAATATATATACTTTATGGGGTCGAAAATATCCATTTTCGATGTGGTGCAAACGGAATGACAAAATGAATATATACCCATACTTCGGTGGTGGGTATGAAAAAAGACCCTATGCCTTGGCCCATTCATAGACACGGTGGAGATCATCATTCAGTCTTACAACACATTGACTAATGTTTTCCAATGAGCTACCCAAGATATATTCATTTACAGGTTGTGGCAGTTGCCCAACTACAAAATGTTGAGTGCACTATCAGTCAAATCAGTGATTAGTACAACTCTGATTTTGAGTATGTTACTAGTTCGCGCCATTTTTCGTTGTTTGTGTATGTATCATTCTTAACTTTAATACACACGCTTAACCAAAACTCGTTGACAGATAGTGTACTTCGCGCGAAAAAATTGTAATCCGCTGTTTACGGTACACTACCTGGCAATTATCTCATGCAGGACGTTGCGCGGCCTGAAGAAACAGGTAGCAAAAATATAAAAGTTCATGTGCGCCTTGAAAAAGCCTATCATATATAAAATTTTTCAACGATTTCAAAAATGGTACGTATAGAAATGTCAGATTTTAAGTTTAGGAGATATAGGTATCTAAGTTGATAAAATTTCGATTTAAAAAAAAAACACAATTATTAGGTAATTTGGTCCGTGCAAGTGTAGTATCTCGAAAACTAGATAAGGGGTTTACTTTTTTCTATTGTTGGAAATACTTAGTAAATGTAGAATTTTCAAAGAAATAGCAATGATTTCCTTGAGCGTCTCTTGATAAATCACTATTTAAAAAGTGTCCATTGTTTCACTATTTTTCAACATTGATGGAAAATAAGAAAATATACCCTTTTGTACCCTCGCCATATTTGTACCCTCGCCATATTTGTACCCTCGCCATCATTCAAAACAGTTTAGCTGCCCGTACATGCCATATTTTCGTTTAGAGACAAAAATTTTAAAAACACTTGGTTAAAGAAGTGTTTGCAGGACTTGTCCCACAATCGAAAAATCTTTGGAATAATTCTAGAAGATTTTAACAGATAAAGATATTTACTCGAAATTTGCCATAGTTATTGTGGAGATAGTTTCCAATAAGTTTCCAAAATTTGAAGACCCTTGTAGGTTCAGGGGCTGACATGGGGAGGAAAATAAAGTTGGTCACCTCAAGCATTACAAATTATTTTGAAGTGCTGCCAAATATTATAGGCCAATCGTCAGGATTTTTTTTTGAAAAACATAGAGCTCGTGAAATTCTACAAAACACGCCTAAATGTCTGGAATATCTATAACGGTTTATGTGATATTGAAGTTTATAATTTTTGTTTTTGAAGATTCAGTCAAGGTATCTTCGGCATTTTTAGAATTGTGGGACTATTTCTTTGACAATACCATTGGAAAGGTTACAAATTTCTCCGAAAAATTAAAGAGCAAATTTAAATGAGATTGTCCTTTCTTTGAAAAATTAATTATGCGCTTCACAAATATTTTCAAATATAAACTTCATAGACTGAACACTTATCTATCATCTTATTTAAGTAATTCGATTATCTTATTCGGCTCAAAAGATATGATTTTTGCAACGAAAAAACTCAAACCGCGCAACTATGCGTCGTCCGGGTATACGTACACTTTTCTATGAAATAACTGAGAAATAAGGTCGTTTACATAAATACAACAAAGAAGTGCCTCTAGCACTGACCCCCTCGGGCATCCCTTCATCCACCCTTAATGGTCTTGAAGTTGTAGCCCCAGTATACACAGATTGCGTTCGATTTTCAAGGTACGATTTTAAGAGATATGTTAAAAAACCATCGGACATTGAAGCATAAGTTGTTGTGATCGACGGTGTCGAATGCTTTTGAGTGATCAAGCAGAACCAGCACAGCAGCTTGTTACCTTCAATATCACTCCTTATTTCCCCAGAAACTTCAATTAAGGCCGTAAGGCCGTAAACTATGACCAGCAGGGAACCCTGACTGCATATCCGTCAACAATGATTCTTGAAAAATTTGGACACTGGAATAACTTTGAATGTTTCCAAGAAGTTTGATAAAAACTAGAGCTTAGTATAGTATTAAAAAGTATGTGGTATGTGGCAATATACGAAAAAGTATTATTAGAATAAATTTTGGATCAACTTTGTCAGGACCAATTTTTTGTTAAATATTTCTGTACCTCAAAAGGAGTAACGTATCTGAATTCCAATCGATGGGAGTAGTATTGAGTCTTTGCAGTATGAATACCGCTATTAACTCTTCTTCGCGTAAAACCATGTTATATGCATAGTTCAGGTGTTGCATAAAGTTTCCACCTCGTATAAGCTCTAACTCTATAATCGATATATAATATTATGTCCGGTAAGTTTACTAATTTGTATACCCTCAACACAAGGAAGGAGGCATAATAGTTTTGTCATATATTAATATTAACCCTACAAGGTGAAAATATTCTTGATTGTCTTGGTAATTTATGTCAATTAAGCCATGACCATCCCTCTGTCTGTCGAAAGCAAGGTAACTTTCTACCGAATCAAGCTAATCGCTTGTAATTTTGCACGGATACTTCTTTTAGTGTAGGTGAGCTGAGTTTGCATATCGTCCAAGTCGATCCATTTTTTTGATATAGCTGTCATATAAACTCATCTCTCGAATGGTGAGCCTCTAAAAAGTGACAATTCGATTTGCCTAAACCGGCGCATAACTTTTTATACCCTCCACCATAAGATGGGGGGTATACTAATTTCGTCATTCTGTTTGTAACTACTCGAAATATTCGTCTGAGACCCCATAAAGTATATATATTCTTGATCGTCGTGACATTTTATGTCGATCTAGCCATGTCCGTCCGTCCGTCCGTCCGTCTGTCTGTCTGTCGAAAGCACGCTAACTTCCGAGAGGTAAAGCTAGCCGCTTGAAATTTTGCACAAATACTTCTTATTAGTGTAGGTCGGTTGGTATTGTAAATGGGCCATATCGGTCCATGTTTTGATATAGCTGCCATATAAACCGATCTTGGGTCTTGACTTCTTGAGCCTCTAGAGTGCGCAATTCTTATCCGATTCGAATGAAATTTTGTACGGCGTGTTTTTTTATGATATCCAACAACTGTGCCAAGTATGGTTCAAATTGGTGCATAACCTGATATAGCTGCCATATAAACCGATCTTGGGTCTTGACTTCTTGAGCCTCTAGAGAGCGCAATTCTTATCCGATTGAAATTGAATTTCGCACGACGTGTTTTGTTATGATATCCAACAACTGTGCCAAGTATGGTTCAAATCGGTCCATAACCTGATATAGCTGCCATATAAACCGATCTTGGGTCTTGACTTCTTGAGCCTCTAGAGTGCGCAATTCTTATCCGATTGAAATGAAATTTTGCACGACGTGTTTTGTTTTTATATTCAACAACTGTGCCAAGTATGGCTCAAATCGGTCCATAACATGATATAGCTGCCATATAAACCGATCTTGGGTCTTGACTTCTTGAGCCTTTAGAGGGCGCAATTCTTATCCGATTGAAATGGAATTTCGCACGACGTGTTTTGTTATGATATCCAACAACTGTGCCAAGTATGGTTTAAATCGGTGCATAACCTGATATAGCTGCCATATAAACCGATCTTGGGTTTTGACTTCTTGAGCCTCTAGAGTGGGCAATTCTTATCCGATTGGAATGAATTTTTGGCACCAAGTATTTCGTTATGATATCCAACAACTGTGCCAAGTATGGTTGAAATCGGTCCATAACCTGATATAGCTGTCATATAAACAGATCTGGGGATTTGACTTCTTGAGCTTCTAGAGGGCGCAATTCCTATCCGATTTGGCTGAAATTTTGCATGACGTATTTTATTTTTACTTTCAACAACTGTGTCAAATAAGGTTCAAATCGGTTCATAACCTGATATAGCTGCCATATAAACCGATCTGGGATCTTGACTTCTTGACCCCTAGAAGTCGCAATTATTATTACCGATATGCCTGAAATTTTGTACGACGGATCCTCTCATGACCATCAACAAACGTGTTTATTATGGTCTGAATCGGTCTATAGCCCGATACAGATCCCATATAAATCGTTCTCTCTATTTTACTTCGTGAGCCCCAATGGGCGCAATTCTTATCCAATTTGAATAAATTTTGGCACGTAGTATTTTGTTATGATATCCAACAACTGTGCTAAATATGGTTCAAATCGGTTCATAACCTGATATAGCTGCCATATAAACCGATCTGGGATCTTGACTTCTTGAGCCTCTAGAGGTCGCAATTATTATCCGATTAGCCTGAAATATTGTACGACGGATTCTCTCATGACCATTAACATACGTGTTTATTATGGTCTGAATCGGTATATAGCCCGATACAGCTCCCATATAAATCGATCTCTCTATTTTACTTCTTGAGCCCACAAAGGGCGCAATTCGTATTCGAATTGGCTGACATTTTATACAGTTCTCGAACATATAATTTAATTGTGGTCCAAACCGGACCATATCTTCATATCGCTCTAATAGCAGAGCAAATCTTTTCTTATATCCTTTTTTTGCCTAAGAAGAGATGCCGGGAAAAGAACTCGACAAATGCGATCCATGGTGGAGGGTATATAAGATTCGGCCCGGCCGAACTTAGCACGCTTTTACTTGTTTAGTATTAACTTTTTTTTCATCCCACCCACGGCCACTGACCTCCTCGTGGTGTCTTTTATATGCGTTGAAATTAAGGAGTCAATACGTTCGGCGAGTTTCTTAATTGATTTAAGTTGATGCTAATATCAATACACAGAACGGCATCGATATGTGAAAAGCCTACAATGATATACGGTTTTCATGTTTAAAGTGGCTGGCGGATCCAGATTCTGTAGGGAAAATAACGTTCTTGAGGTTGGTGATAATGCACATCACCAGATATGAGGAAGTTCAGATAATAAATAATTGAGCTACCTATTGAATAAGTGGCATTCCAGCGATTTATAATATTACTAGGAACAAGCAAGAAATGCAAAATTGAAATTTAGCACGGAATAATATAGCGGAAGGATATGTGACTGGGATGTATTGGATGAAAACAGCATCTTTGATCATCGCTACATTTGCTACAAGCAACCGTGAAAATATAAAAGGAAGGTCGATTTGACTAAATTTCGGAATTGTGTCTCGAACGTCCTGAACGACCCGTTTGTGTCTGCATATCCTAGGAACAAACAGCGACCACCATTGTAGTCCACGGAATATTCACCAGATGAATTACAAGCTGTGTCAGGTAAACTGGCTCCATGGCTTTAGATTATTTCTGTTTGTATCAGTGTGTCGTATATAACTGTGGCATTAGGTGACAAATAGGTAATTTTCAATCCAAAAGCAGAAAAAACCGAACCAGTCGTAAGCGAAAGTTTTTTATCCTATAAGTCTGTCATTTTTATACCCACCACCGAAGGATGGAGGTATATTCATTTTGTCATTCCAATATATACATTTCCGGCCCTATAAAGTTTATATATATTCATAATCGTCGTAAAAATCTAAGACGATCTAGCCATATCCTTCTGTCTGTCTGTTAAAATCACGCTAAAGTCTTTAAAAATAAAGTTAATATCTTTATTTGAAACTTTGCACAGGTTATATTTTTCGTCCATAGACAGGTTAAATTTGAAGATGGGCTATATCGGAGTCCATCTTAATATAGCCCATTGAAGCCAAATTTATTATCCGATTTCTCTGAAATTTGCTACAGTGAGTTGTCTTACACCTCTTGACAGCGGTAATGAAGGCCCAGTTCGGTCTAGATTTAGATATAGCTGCCATATAGACCTATCTCTCGATTTAAGGTCTTGGGCCGATTGGTCCGATTTCGCTACAGTAAGTTATGTCAAGCCTCTTGACATTCTTGTTCAATATCACCCAGATGGGTCCTGATTTTAATATAGCTGTCAACAGGGATGTAGCCAGAGGGATATTTTTTCTGAAGAAATTTTTTGAGATTTTTTCTACAAAATAAAATTAAAATTTTTTAATGACAAAATTTTCTAGAGAAATAATTTCAATGAATTTTTTGCTCAATTAACAAAGAATTTCAATATTCTTCTCTAGAGGTCGCAATTATTATCCGATTAGCCTGAAAATTTGTACGACGGATTCTCTCATGACCATTAACATACGTGTTTATTATGGTCTGAATCGGTATATAGCCCGATACAGCTCCCATATAAATCGATCTCTCTATTTTACTTCTTGAGCCCACAAAGGGCGCAATTCGTATTCGAATTGGCTGACATTTTACACAGGTCTCGAACATATAATTTAATTGTGGTCCAAACCGGACCATATCTTGATATCGCTCTAATAGCAGAGCAAATCTTTTCTTATATCCTTTTTTTTGCCTAAGAAGAGATGCCGGGAAAAGAACTCGACAAATGCGATCCATGGTGGAGGGTAGATAGGATTCGGCCCGGCCGAACTTAGCACGCTTTTACTTGTTTTGTCTTAACTTGATTAATCTCAGTTCTTCATCACACCCACAGCCACTGACCTCCTCTTGGTGTTTTTTACATCCGTTGAAATTAAGGAATCTATACGTCCAGGGAGTTTCCTAATTGATTTAAGTAAATGTAGTATTTTGTTATGATATCCAACAACTGTGCTAAATATGGTTCAAATCGGTTCATAACCTGATATAGCTGCCATATAAACCGATCTGGGATCTTGACTTCTTGAGCCTCTAGAGGTCGAAATTATTATCCGATTAGCCTGAAATTTTGTACGACGGATTCTCTCATGACCATTAACATACGTGTTTATTATGGTCTGAATCGGTATATAGCCCGATACAGCTCCCATATAAATCGATCTCTCTATTTTACTTCTTGAGCCCACAAAGGGCGCAATTCGTATTCGAATTGGCTGACATTTTATACAGGTCTCGAACATATAATTTAATTGTGGTCCAAACCGGACCATATCTTCATATCGCTCTAATAGCAGAGCAAATCTTTTCTTATATCCTTTTTTTGCCTAAGAAGAGATGCCGGGAAAAGAACTCGACAAATGCGATCCATGGTGTAGGGTAGATAAGATTCGGCCCGGCCGAACTTAGCACGCTTTTACTTGTTTTGTCTTAACTTGATTAATCTCAGTTCTTCATCACACCCACAGCCACTGACCTCCTCTTGGTGTTTTTTACATCCATTGAAATTAAGGAGTCTATACGTCCAGGGAGTTTCCTAATTGATTTAAGTAAATGCTTATATCAATACACACAACGGCATCGATATGTAAAAAGCCTAATTAATAAGACCGAATGGTAATAAAATTTTTTCTGTACACAAAATATTTATAATTTTTTTTTTTCTGATAAGACGATAAGATAAAAATTTTATTAAAATTATACCATAACCATTGCCAATTGGTGTTTTTTGCTTATAATCTATTATCTAAAATATATCATGAATTCCTTAACACTAAATTTCAGTGAAAATTTGTCTAAAGAAACAGAAAGAAAAATGTTTTCTAAAGACAAAATTTCAAAAAAAAAAATAAAATACTTAAGTAAAAATTTTAGAAAAGACGAACTTTCAATAATATTTCTTATTTAGACAAAATTTTAACAAAATTTCAACAAAATTTTTTAAAATCAAACTTTCAATAAATTTTTAAAACATTTCTAAAAACAAAATTTCAAATAATTTCACTAAAAATTAAATTTCAATGAAAATTTTCTATAGACAAAATATAAAAAAAACCACTGAAAACAAGTTTCAATGAAAGCATTTTTAAAAACTAAATTTAAACAAAATTTTCGGAAAGACAAAATCTCAATGAAGACATACATAACTTCAATAAAATGTTTCTAAAGACAAAATTGTAAAAAATTTTTTTCTAACTTTGTCATTTTTTATAGACAAAATTTCAATTAAAATTTCTCTTAAGAAAATGTATCAGTCCATCTCAAAATAATTTTTTTTCAAGACAAAGTTTCAATAATTTTTTTTGAAACATTTAAATGTTTCTTAAAGACAACATTTTGCTTATGCTTGAGCCCCCTTAATTTTTTTTCCAACGACTACATTTTAGAACAAATTCTTTCCTATAGACAAAATTAAAAAAAAAAGCAAGTAAATAGGCAATAAATTCGGCCGAGCCGAACTTTGAATACCCTCCACCACAAGTATACTTGCAAACCACCTTTCGTCATAATCCCGTGAAAAATGCATTATTTATGCATCCATAGCAGCAATATCCAAATATGCCAAATATGGTCCGATTTGGACAAATTCGGCACGGACATTGAGTGGTCTAATAAATACTAATCACTGTTCAATTTTATAGAAGAAAATATTGGTCTCTTTGGCAGCTATATCCAAACATAGACCGATCTAAATCATATAGGACACGGATGCCGAAAAGCCTACTCATGTCAGGCTGTGTCAAATTTCAGCGAAATCGAATAATAAATGCGCCTTCTACGGGGCCAAGACCTTAAATCGAGGGATCGGTCTGTATAGACTCACAACTCACTGTCCCAAATTTCAGCGAAATCGGACAATAAATGCGCCTTTTATATGCCCAAGGCTTTAAATCGCAAGATATATCTACATGAGGGCTGTATAGTCCAATATAGCCCATCATTGAACTTAACCTGCCTATGGGCAAAAAAAAAAGAATCTGTGCAAAGTTTCAACGCAATATCTCAATTTTTAAAGACTGTAGCGTGATTTCCATAGGCAAACAGATATACGGACGGACATGGCTAGATCGTCGTAGATTTTGACGACAAAATCTGATTTGACTGAAATTTTGCATGACGTGTTTTGTTGTGATTTTCAGCAACTGTGCTGGTTCAAATCGGCCCATTATCTGATATAGCTGTCATATAAACCGATCTGGGGTCTTGACTTCTTGAGCTTCTAAAGGACGTAATTCCTATCCGATTTAGCTGAAAATTAGCACCACATGTTTCGCTATGACTTCCAATAACTGTGCTAAGTATGGGCCAAATCGGTCCATGTATTAATACAGCTGCAATATAAACCGATCTTGGGTCTTGACTTCTTGAGCCTCTAAGGGGCGAAATTCCATATCAGATTTGGCTGAAATTTTGCATGACGTGTTTTGTCATAGTTTCCAGCAACTGTGCCAAATATGGTTCAATTTAGTCAATAACCTGATATAGCTGCCATGTAAACCGATCTGGGATCTTGACTTCTTGAGACTCTAGAGGTCACAATTATAAACACATACGTGTTTATTATGGTCTTCATCGGTCTATTCCCTGATACAGCTCCCATATAAAGTCTTTTTGGGGGCTCAAGAAATAGAGAGATCGATTTATATGGGAGCTGTATCAGGCCATAGACCGATTCAAACCATAATAAACACGTATGTTGATAGTCATGAGAGGATCTGTCGTACAAAATTTCAGGCAAATAGGATAATAATTGCGACCTCTAGAGACTCAAAAAGTCAAGATCCCAGATCGGTTTATATGGCAGCTATATCAGGAAAATGATCCGATTTGAAACTTATTTGACAAAGTTGTTGAAAGTAAGAATAAAATACGTCATGCTAAATTTTAGCCAAATCGGATAGGAATTGCGCCCTCTAGAAGCTCAAGAAGTCAAGATCCAAGATAGGTTTATATGGCAGCTATATCAGCTCCTTCGAAAGTTAGCGTGCTTTCGACAGACAGGCGGACGGACAGACGGACATGGCTAGATCGACATAAAATGTCACGACGATCAAGAATATATATACTTTGTGGGGTCTTAGACGAATATTTCGTGTAGTTACAAACAGATTTATTATACCCTCCCCTGCGGTGGGGGGTGTAATAAAGCTAAGACAATTATAACAATAATTTTATATATGATCCTTTATTTTGATTTCTTGAGTCCCTGGAATACTATGCCGCATCAAATACTGATGGGTTCGTATAAAACGATCCTTCGATTTATTAAGCCTTTTGGATATAAAGTATTAAGCCGATTTTTTGGTATACCCAGAAAAATACGTTTGCTAATACAGCAAACATTTTCAGCAGACTTTTTATTACACATTTTTCATACTTGAAGGAAACGTATTAAAATTTTCAAACATCTAAAAGATCATCAAGGCATTTCCTATAATGTGCATTTTTTTGGATCTTTAAGCTGTTTATTATTTGTTTAAAAGCATAAATGTGATTTCGACAGATATGACGGTCTGCTGTTATTTGAAATCATAAAAAAATTATTGGGTTAGGTTAGGTTGAAAAGAAAGTGTAGATATTAATCCGCCCCATGCCACTATGGACATACACCTAAGCCAGTAATCGGCTTGTTGTGCGCTCTAAAAACTATAAAATAACCTCTAAAAAGAAAATTTTAAGTTATGAATTCCGTGCTACTTATAAAATCCTTAATTGTTTTCAATAACACTCCCCTAACTTGGTTCATGTCTGGTATTGTGTCTCCACTTAAGTTTCCGGTATCTGTTAGACACGAAAGCTGGACAATGACAAAGGAAATGCTGCTACGTTTCATCACCTTCCCCGCATGTCCTACACATGCAATCACATGTCGCACCGATTTTACATAAGTGAGCTCAAAGGCCTATGTGTCCCGTTATGATAAAAATAGATATACTGACCTCCTTCTTACTTCCTTTCAGTAAAAGCCTTGTCTTCTCACGATCTGGATCCCCCATAGCATTTTCGGTGTCCTACCGATCGCTTCGCTGTTCCACGATGTTGCATGCGCATTCGTCGCCCACTCCCTTAACTCGGACTGCGTCGACCCGAGAGGCTTCGGGTTAACCAAAATTATTGACGGCAGTCATCTGGCCTTCACCGCCAAATCGTCTGCCCTTTCATTTCCCCTTACTCTGTTACCCAAACAATGCGAATTTTGCCATCATCAGAGAAGGCGTTAATCTCCTTTTAACACTGCCAGACTGTTCGTGACCATACCGTCCTGGTTGTTATTACCCTTTTGGCAATTTTACTGTCGGTATAGATGTTCACACTCGACGTCCTCGCGTTAGCACCACACCACTTCACGCATTCCGTGATCGCCTGGATCTCCGCCTGCAGGACCGTATTATGGTCAGGCAATCTAAAACAGATCTCAGTCTCTTTATTCTCAATGTAGACCCCACTCTGTCCTCTAGATTTGATCCATCCGTGTAACATGATATTCTAGATGTCAATACCAGGGTTCTGTCTATCCAAGACTGTGCCGATGGCAACAGTGCTTCGCACTCGACTTCAAGGTTCATCTCAGGTATCCGATCGGAAACCTCTTCCCTTCCTTCCAGGGTTTCTATCGTCGCCTCGATTATACCACGATGGTATGAGCTACTCTTATCCTCAATCCATTCACCCATCGCCTTAAGTCTCATAGCCGCAGTGGCTGCCTCACACTTAATCTGTATGTCAATGGGTCGGATATCTAGAATAGTCTCCAGTTCCCTCATCGCTTCGCCTATGCCAAGGAAAAATGTTCCCTGAACCTGTTTTATAGTTCTTATTTGCACTTATTCTCCATAGCAGTTCATCAAACTACTGAGGCGTAAGTAAGTATTGGTCTAATCCCGCTCCTGTAAAGCCAGTGGACTATTCTCGGATTCAGGCCCTATTTCGAGCCTACGGCCCCATTACGGTCTTCATAGTGCCCAACATCTGTGAGCCTTCACAGAACGCTCCTGTATGTTAAAACTACAATTCAGTTTCCTGTCCAAGATCACACCTAAGTATTTGTCCTTGTCATATATCGAAATCGTCTTATTGAGGAAACGGAGTACGTTATATTAGCCCACTTTTATCTTCCTCGTGAACAGGCATATTTCAAACTTCTTTGGGTTAACATTGAGTCCTTTGGGTCTTACCAAGTCATATGCCATATGCAAGACCATTTCGGCCCTTCTGAATAGTTCGTTCGGATCCTTACACCTTAGAAGTATTATAACGTCGTCTTCGTAGCAGACGGGTTCAATTCCCACCTCAGTCAGCGTCCGATCACCCATAGGAATAGTGATAAAATGCCCCCCTGTGGCGTGCCTTGTGCCACTTTCTCCCTTATATTTATGCCATGGGACACATAATTTATCCACCTGTTCCTTAGCATATGGTTTATCCAGTCTCTAAGGACCGGGTCCACCCGGTACTGGTCTAATTGTTAAAAGCCCCCTCGATGTCAATTCTTCTATTTTATGTACAACCTCGTGCATGGCAGTCTCCAAAACCTTCCCTTGACATAGGCATGCTGTTTGTATTTAAGCAGTTCTCTGGATGTCCTACTCTTTATCATGGTATCCACAATACGTTCCATGGTTTTGAGTAGAAAAGACGTAAGGCTAATGGGTCTGTAGGCCGTTGGTGTCGCATAACCTGCCTTGCCAGGCTTGGGTAAAAATACCACCCTTGCCTCCTGCCAGGCTATCGGAGTATATGCAAGTCCTAGGCACGCTGTGAAAATTGTAGCCAGATGAGGAGCCATATAGTCTGCCTCTTTCTGTAGTAACGCCGGAAATATTCCATCAGGTCCGGGTGACTTCCAAGATTCCGGTGTCTCCGTGAGTCCCGTCGTATTCTGTAGAAAATGGGTTTTCATCAAAAGCCTCAACATGTCCTCCGTTGTCTCTGCTCTCATTCCCATGTCGTCTACTAAAGTTTCAGTTTGAACATGGGTTTTTGTAAAAAGATTCGTATAGTTATATTCTCAAAACAACGTTGAGCACTGCAAGATAGAATCTAATATACAAGTATTAGAAGTATTTGTGAAATGTTGATGCTAAAATCACCACTTTAGCTGTTTTACTAACAAGTTTCTCTGAGTGTATGCAAAGAATACTTTCGTGCTTATGCCATGGCGAGGGTTGAACTTAACTCGTTTTAACGTGTTCTTTGGGGTTTCTTTAGTCAAAACTGTAAACCCGACTCTGAGTGTGGTAATCCCCATTATTTGCCTGTGCCACGTAACAAACCTTTTTTGTTGTTATTGCAACTTTTAAAACTATAGATTAATAAATACGTATATTATATTAAAGAAGGTATGAATTAAATCCAAAAAAACTGATTCAAAACCTTAATGATATCCATCACCAATTATGGGTTCACCATAACTATCAAAAAGACCACCACTGCTACCAAAGCCATCAAATATTCTCAAAGATTTGTGGGTTTCAAAGGGACCACCAAAACCATCACCGCCAGCAGCATGACTTGCAACAGTATCTTGGTGAATGTCAATTGCATATTCATCGCTCGGATTTGGTTGAATAGCCTTCATGTTAACTAAATGTTTTGGAAAGATTGGAATGAAATGAAACCCCGTTTGTTGGTAAGGCGAGGTTGGCTCTTGGGTCAATATACCCCGATTTTGGTCGCCACTTGAACTTGGTCCTGGAGGAATTTTATCTACTAAATCGGCTGAACACATTGTCGTCACAAGAACAAAAATGTACATGGAAATCTGTTTAAATAGTAAGAAAAATCCCAGTGAGTACAACGACAAACCATATAAAAATTCACCAAGGGTATTTTACCTTCATTTTGTAGTTTTGTCGAATTTCTACGGCCCCAAAGAATTTTCACACGTTTTTGAGTAGCAATGACACAAAACTGATGTGCATTTCCAGTCAAAGCTTTATTTTATACATAACACCTTTGTTGAAAAACCGAGAAAACATGGATGCATTAACTAAACATAAGAACTGGTGCGACACTCAATGTACCTACCTGTTGCATACAAGTCTTTGTCAACCTTTCACTTCGTCGCTAGGTCAAAACAACATGTTTGCTGCGGTGGTCGCTACTAATGTTCAAATCGTAACAGTTTAACACATACATATGTGTACAAACAAAGAAAAATGTAATTAGTTCGGCAGTGACGAACTTTGGACACCCACCACCATGGATATACACTCTACAAGGGAGAATTTTTCCTTTGCAAATAGGGAAACGCATATGCACCATTTTTGATCCCAATAAGCAAAATACGAAATACTATGGGGATCGGACGTCCTATGCTGAATGTAGCACTTTATAAGGTGTTCAGTGTAGTATTTTAGAAAGTTTCCGATATCCAATTATCGGACCAAGTGTTAGGGTGACCACCCCAACCCCCAAAACACCCCTAAATCGGACATATTTACCGACCACGGCAATATGGAATTCAAATGAAAGGTATTTGCGAGTAGAATACGAACCTGATATTCAAATGTGGGACCAAGTTTCTGGTGGCCCGCGGCTTCCCCAAAACAACTCCCAAACAGGACTTATTTACGAACAATGACAATATGGTGCTCAAATGAAAGGTATTTGGAAGAAAAGCACGAATTTGATATCAATATTCTGAAAAAGTGTCTATGGGGCCACCCCACGGCCATTACACCATCTATATAGAACGTATTCACCCCCATAACAACCGCCAAATAGAACGTATTTGCGCACCATGGCAATTTGGGTCTTAAAGGGAGTGGATCTCGATATTGATAGTTTTTAGGGCCCATATCCCAAAACCAGACATATTTGCTCACATTTGCAATAAGGGTTTTAAATGAAAGGTAATTGAGATTAGAAATCGAATTTGATATCCAATATTGAGGCCAACGGCAATATGTGGTTCAAATAAATGATATTTGAGAGTAGAACACGATGCTGATATATTTTTAGGGCTAAGTGTTTGGGGACCACCCCACTCCCCAAAACACCCCTAAATTGGTATTGCGGAGAAGAGTACGAAATTTATACCCACATTCGGGACCAATTTTCTTAGGGTCTACCCCTTCCCCGTAAACACCCCACAAACAGCAGTTATTAACTGACCATCGCAAAATATAAACTCGCTCTTCAGTTACTGTTTAGAAAGCTTCTGTTAAAGTTTGCCTGTACAGTAAAAAAAAGTTGGCCGAAATTGGAAGATTTTTCCTCATTTGTAGGATTTAGCAATGAAAATGAGCCAAACAACCAACATTTTAAAATATAGATGCTATCTTTAAATTTAATTTCCTATTTACTAATGGACACGAAAATCCGTTTCAAATTTCGTTCACTGATTGATTCTTATTTTACTTCACAGATGACTGTCCAATTATTATTCCTTTTTAAACTTTAACTTAAAAAACTAATCATTTAAAGACGCTCCTATTTGCAATGCGTTTTTGTCTTAACTAAGGTACAGTGTTGTCTTGTCCCAAAGTCAATTTCCTAACTTTCAACGAAATTTTAAATTTCTATCTTTAGTAATAAAACTCTAAGTTAATGAGTTTAAAATAAAAAGCCCTTAATATCAAGGAAAATATCTTAAATCAAAGGCAACGTTTGCTTAAAATGTTTTAAAGTAAGTTTGTAAAATGCTTCAAAGTAAGTTTGGCTCGAGTCTTTAAAATAAGAATATTTTTTTTCGGTGTATTTTGAAATTTTAATTTTGGACTATATCTTCCAAAAATTTCTGTTTGACTTGAAAATTGATAAAATTGAACTATATCTTTAATTCTTCTATATGCGGTGTACACTTTAAACGAAATACACTAAATCGTTAATCGTTAAACGATCGCCATAATGTATCGTATTTGATAATATATCGTATTTGAGGATGAATAGGCTATAACTGGAGTGTTACGTTTCAAATAAAAACTTTTTTCTTTTGGGACGCTCTAATCTAAATTGCAAATGGAAATTTGCCCATGAACTTTCCATTATGGCAGGGGGAAACTTCTCACATATCACAGAGTGCTGTTCGATTCTCGTTAAACTCCTTTTTATAGCCGAGTCCAAACGGTGTGCCGCAGTGCGACACCTCTTTGTGGAGAAGTTTTCTACATAGCTGCCATACCAGATGGTGCAGTACTCACAAATGTAGCCAGCATAAGCAGGGGAAAACCACTGCCCAAAAATTTTTATGATGTTCCCGCCAGAATTCGAAACTATGCGTTCAGCGTCATAGGCGGGCATGCTAACCTCTGCGCTACGGTGCACTATTTGTTTGATGCCGATTTTGATGAAATTTGGTTTGGCACATAGAATGCATAAAATTCAAATCAAAAAATACCGACTTACAATAACAATAAAATAATAAAACCTATCTAACTATGAAATAATAAAACTTATTTAAATTGAAATTACCTTAAATGATGCCTTTAGCTATTAGCTGTATTCGATGCATCAGAAATGAAAAATCTGTATATATATTCACATAATCTATAAATTTTACGAGAATATTAAATCATATTTTTCTAAGTAAATAATAATATTCTTTCTGAATTATTCATCTTTAAAATCAAATTAGACCGCTACAACAAATTTATAAATTTTTTAGCCATATTTTTTTTTTCCTTGGCTCTATAAAGAGCCGTATTCTATCAAGTAATATAGGATATGGCTAAATAACAAAGCAAACTGCCAATGATCTACATAATACACACACGTGTGTCCAACAACAAAAATATACAAAAAGACCAACACTTTCGTATCGGACACACACTCATACAGACACACAATTCGTCTGCCTTTTTTAATTTTATGAGAAAATCACACAATAAAAAAAACACGCATATACAATGATAGACAAGACATATTCTTCTTCTATAAAATTCGGTAACGAAAATTTATGAAAAAAGTCATAACAAAACATGGGGACTGTTTTATAAAGGAGTAAATCTATTACAAGATGCTATTGAAATGTCTTAAAAGTGAATTTATATATTTTAAGGATCATGTATACAATATTTCATTACCCGCTAACTAAAAAATTGTAAATTTAACTTGCTCTAATAACGTGGTGAGCTTCATACTAACATGTCCTCAAAATATATACAATAGTAATAAGCTTCAGTAAAAATTTGCTGCTAACATTTTTTCTCATACAAAAATGTTTTTGGTATGACACAACCTACAAATTAGGATGTAATTTTCCCTTCCGTGAGTATTTTTGAACGAAAATTTAAGTTTTTTAAACCGGTAACAATGAAAAATTTTTAAGAAATTTCCATACCCACTTTAAATATGAACTTATTTTTTACTACATTATAAGACTTCCTTTTTTGCAGTATATAACCCAGAATAGCACACCCTATATTCTGAAAGATTATAGCCTCTATTACACAGCGTTAGAAGATTGCGAAACGTTCAGCTTTCTAGTTGCAAAGTTATAAAGGCTTTACAACTGCAAATAAAATGCTGAAATAGTTTTGGCCAGAAAAACAAGGGGTTAAACCGTAGTGCGGCGGCCACCAAATCTAAACAAATTTAATTTTATCCAAGTTTCATTAACAATTGTCAACACAACAGTTTTTTTGGTATCGGTCTATATATGGACAGCTACACCCAAATATAGACCTTACTAAACCAAATCGGGTAAAAATTTCGAGTGCTTTTGTGAGCCCATGTCTTTAAATTGGGAGATCGGTCTTTAGGGTAGCTATGTACAAATAAGGTCCGATTTGAACAATATTTGGCAAGAATGTGTAGGGGCGAACAATAACACACCTGTTTATCGAATACGAGCGACAAGTGCTTCTCTTATGGGCTCAAGCCCCTTAATAAGGAGTTCGATCTATATTGCGCCTATATCCAAATATTGTCCGATATGGACCTTATTCGTCGCGTATGTCGACAGGTGTACTATAGCTTACTGATTCAAATTCAACAAAAGCACACGATAAATGCGCATTTTATCGGCTTAAGATTATAAATCAGGAGATGGTTCTATATGGCAGCTATATCTAAACTTGGGCCGATCCTCGCCACATTCAGTACCAGGTTTAATTCAATCCACTCTTTCAAGTTTCAGCGGAATCGGGTAATCTTTTATAGGCCCAAGACTCTGTATTGGGATATCGGTCTATATGCCAGCTACATCTACATGTAGCCCCATCTGGACCATACACGTTTTGAGCATTCGAAAACCTAGTGAAACTCACTGATTCAAGTTTTACCCAAACTGTATTGTAAATGCACCTTTTAAGTGCTCAAAACCCTAAATCGGCAAATCGGTCAATATGACAGCTATATCCAGATATGGTCCTATTTGTAGTTTCAAGATCTTAACCTGCATATTAGAAAAATATGGATCTGTGCCCAATTACAGCTTAATGATATTAATTTATGAAGGCTGAAGCTTGAAACCAAATGGCGAACGAACAGAAAAAAGGATATCTTAGAATTTTACGCCAATCAAGAATAATATACTTTGTAGAGTCTGAAATGTGTATAATACGTCATGCAAAATTTCAGCCAAATCGGAAAGGAATTGCGCCCTCTAGAAGCTCAAGATGGCTATATCAGGTTATCAACCGATTTAGGCCATATTTGGCACAACACGTACATGTTGGAAGGGATACCAAAACACCACGTCCAAAATTTTAGCCAAATCACATAAAAATTGCGCCCTCTAGCAGCTCATGAATCAAGACCGAAGATCGGTTTATATGGCAGCTTTATCAAAACATGGACCTATTTTTATACCCTCCACCATAAGATGGGGGGTATACTAATTTCGTCATTCTGTTTGTAACTACTCGAAATATTCGTCTAAGACCCCATAAAGTATATATATTCTTGATCGTCGTGAAATTTTATGTCGATCTAGCCATGTCCGTCCGTCTGTCCGTCCGTCCGTCCGTCCGTCCGTCCGTCCGTCCGTCCGTCCGTCCGTCCGTCCGTCTGTCTGTCGAAAGCACGCTAACTTCCGAAGGAGTAAAGCTAGCCGCTTGAAATTTTGCACAAATACTTCTTATTAGTGTAGGTCGGTTGGTATTGTAAATGGGCCATATCGGTCCATGTTTTGATATAGCTGCCATATAAACCGATCTTGGGTCTTGACTTCTTGAGCCTCTAGAGTGCGCAATTCTTATCCGATTGGAATGAATTTTTGCACGACGTGTTTTGTTATTATATCCAACAACTGTGCCAAGTATGGTTCAAATCGGTCCATAACCTGATATAGCTGCCATATAAACCGATCTTGGGTCTTGACTTCTTGAGCCTCTAGAGTGCGCAATTCTTATCCGATAGGAATGAAATTTTGCACGACGTGTTTTGTTATGATATCCAACAACTGTGCCAAGTACGGTTCAAATCGGTTCATAACCTAATATAGCTGCCATATAAACCGATCTTGGGTCTTGACTTCTTGAGCCTCCAGCGTGCACAATTCTTATCCGATCAGAATGAAATTGTGCACGACGTGTTTTGTTATGATATTCAACAACTGTGCCAAGTATGGTTCAAATCGGCCCATAACCTGATATAGCTGCCATATAAACCGATCTTGGGTCTTGACTTCTTGAGCCTCTAGAGTGCGCAATTCTTATCCGATTGGAATGAAATTTTGCACGTCGTGTTTTGTTATTATATACAACAACTGTGCCAAGTATGGTTCAAATCGGTATATAACCTGATATAGCTGCCATATAAACCGATCTTGGGTCTTGACTTCTTGAGCCTCTAGAGTGCGCAATTCTTATCCGATAGGAATGAAATTTTGCACGACGTGTTTTGTTATGATATCCAACAACTGTGCCAAGTATGGTTCAAATCGGCCCATAACCTGATATAGCTGCCATATAAACCGATCTTGGGTCTTGATTTCTTGAGCCTCTAGCGTGCACAATTCTTACCCGATTTGAATGAAATTTTGCACGAAGTATTTCGTTATGATATCCAACAACTGTGCCAAGTATGGTTGAAATCGGTCGATAGCCTGATATAGCTGTCATATAAACAGATCTGGGGATTTGACTTCTTGAGCTTTTAGAGGGCGCAATTCCTATCCGATTTGGCTGAAATTTTGCATGACGTATTTTATTTTTACTTTCAACAACTGTGTCAAATAAGGTTCAAATCGGTTCATAACCCGATATAGCTGCCATATAAACCGATTCAGAATATATATGACAACACAGAATATGCGGTTTGGACAGGAGAGGAACTTTCGGAATATTTTGGAACTGATTCGGGTGTTAAACAGGGATGCCTATTATCGCCAATGCTATTCTCTCTATATATAAATGATCTACATGAACACTTAGAAGGTGGAATATACATCAAAAATTTGAACATAAGACTTTTGCTATATGCAGACGACATTGTTATCCTAGCAGATGATATACATATACTGCAAACCATGATCTTAAACCTCGAAAACTACTGCAGAATGTGGAACTTACAAGTCAATATGAGCAAGTCTGAAATACTCATATTCAGAAAGGGAGGAAGGCTTAGCGCAAGAGAGAAATGGATGTATAATGGAAATGAGATTAGAATTGTAAACGAGTATAAATATCTAGGCGTCACATTTACACCAAAGCTATCATTTTTAAAGCATGTAGAAAATCGCACAAACCAGTCAAAGATGGCAATAAATACCACATGGACTAACTTTCTGGGAAAAAAAGATGTCAATATTCCCATGAAATGGAAAATCTACCAGGCCGTTTGCAGGGCAATACAAACATATTCTGCTCAAGTATGGGGATTTGCTCACTTTGACGAGGTTGATAAACTACAACGTTATTTTTTGAAGAAAATACTGAAGGTGCCCTGTTTTGCTCCTAACTACGCACTCATGCTCGAGACCGCGGTTGAAAGTTGCCATTTATATACACTAAATCTACATCTACAATACATACACCAAATAATGCACAAATATCAAGAAACTCGTTTACCAAGAAAGCTAACTAATTTATTACTGCAAGAAGAAGGATTTTGGGTATCAGATATTAAAAGAACTGCACAACGATTAAACGTACAATGGCCAAATACCACGAATGAATATGAGTGGAATTTATTCAGCACATGCTTGGTTAATAGTGAACGACATTATATCTTTTATGAAAACTTGAAGTTAAAATATCAAAGCCAATCTAGAATATACAAACATTTAGATTATAGAATGGGAGAAATGTACTTTACTGATTCTTACTCTAGCGATCAAATTTCCTGGGTCTTTAAGGCAAGATGTGGATTGATCAACCTGAATGCCAACAGATTTAATGCAGAAAACGAGGAAAGAAAATGTTCTATGTGCAACCTTAATCGAAATGAAACATTACTGCACTTTCTTGGAGAGTGTCCTGTTTTGAGAGAATTTAGAATTACAATATTCCAATCTGCTGTGCTATCTGAGGAAACCATGATCAACATCTTAGACGGCCGTGAACCTGACAATTGGCGACAGCTAATTTCATACTTAAAAACATGTTTATCCTACAGGAAATTTCTAGTAAATGAGTACAACTCCGTATAGAAGGCATGAAAAGTTATATATATGACAGACGGCTTATAACAGAGCCATTGTCTATTAATACCTTACTTTCTTTTTTTACCAAACTGTAATTACAGATCAGCAATCTATTGTAATGTAAAGAAATATGTTGGTGAATAAAGAAATTATTATTATATTATTATATTATTATAAACCGATCTGGGATCTTGACTTCTTGACCCCTAGAGGTCGCAATTATTATCCGATATGCCTGAAATTTTGTACGACGGATCCTTTCATGACCATCAACAAACGTGTTTATAATGGTCTGAATCGTTCTATAGCCTGATACAGATCCCATATAAATCGTTCTCTCTATTTTACTTCGTGAGCCCCAATGGACGCAATTCTTATACGAATTGGCTGAAATTTTACACAGGTCTCCAACATATAATTTAATTGTGGTCCGAACCGGATCATATCTTGATATCGTTTTAATAGCAGAGCAACTCTTTTCTGATATCACTTTTTGCCTAAGAAGAGATGCCGGGAAAAGAACTCGACAAATGCGATCCATGGTGGAGGGTATATAAGATTCGGCCCGGCCGAACTTAGCACGCTTTTACTTGTTACTCCTATCTTTACTCCTTCGAAAGTTAACGTGCTTCCGACAGATGTGCGGACGGACGGACATGGCTACATCGACTTAAAATGTCATGACGATTAAGAATATATACATTATGGTGCGTAAGACGCATATTTCGGGGTGTTATAAACGGAGTGACGAAATGAGTATACATCCTATGGTGGCAAAAAAAAAGTACGTAAAAAGTAATCAGTAAAATACAAACCAGTTATACAAATGTTTATCAATCCCATAGCAGCCGGTTGTACGTACCGAATTGACCTGATGATGTCCTTCATCGACAAGGGCTGCCGCCTCATTGTACAGCACATTGCTACAACAATAACAACATCCAATGTTCATGAGGATGTTAATAAAAGTAATGTGAACAATTATTCCACAGAAAGAAAAAGGAAATGGAAAGACGTGAGTGTGAGCGAATTGAGATGTACAGGAATCGGAATATAGATCGGAAATTCTACCAAAGAATTAAACTTCAAACCGATGGCTTTGGTGCAGGCACATTCTCCTGCAGAGACAAAGAAGGAAATCTGGTAACTGACACAGATAACATGATGGAGATATCGACAGAACATTTTACCCAACTGCTAGTGTTCGACGTTAGCGGCGAAGAGGATACCGCAGAACCAATCCCTGATGATGGTATAGAATGTTTACCTCCTAATCAGAACGAGGTCCAAGTAGCAGTGACCCGACTAAAGAATAACAAAGCAGCAGGAACCAACGGGTTACCCGCTTAACTATTTAAGGCCGAAGGCGACACGCTGATAAGGCGTTTGCATCAGCTTATCTGCTCAAGCTGGCTAGAAGAACCCATACCCGATTGGAACCTCAGCATACTATGTCCCGTACACAAGAAAGGGGACAAGACGGAATGTGCCAACTACAGAGGAATAAGTCTTAATATCTTACAGGAGAAGATTATACGAGATGCAGTTGTGAATAGATATGACACACTAATCACAAGAGAACACATGCTACTCGCCTATGCCGACGACATCGATATCATAGGTCGGTCACCGGAAGTAGTAACTGCAGCCTTTGAAAGAATCGAAAGAGAGACAGTGAAAATGGGTCTGGCAGTAAATAGAGATAAGACGAAATGGATGGTTTCAACTCCCAAAAAGCCTTGCACTTTGTCTACCTCGTCACCGCCGTAATCGAAACGAATGACACCAGTTTTGAGATTAGGCGAAAACTACCACTGGCAAACAGATGCTACTTTGGACTTAGTAAGCAGTTTAGAAACAAGGTCATCTCTCGACAGACGAAGATTACACTATACAAGGCACTGATACTACCCGTGCTGTTAACCACATGGGTACTTGTGAAGCAGATGAGGCAGTGCTTGGAGTATTTGAGAGAAAGATTCTTCGTAAAATATATGGACCAGTTTGCGATAATGGAGAATATAGGCAACGTATGAACCACGAGCTGTATGAGCTGTATGACGACGATAGCATAGTTACACGCAGTAAAATACAACGGCTGCGTTGGCTAGGTCATGTTATCAGAATGGATGAAGAAGCTCCAGTAAAGAAGTCTTTTGTAGACAAACACGGTGGTACACGCAAACCGGGAAGACCAAAAGCCCAATTGAAAGATCAAGTGGTGGGAGACACCTCGAAACTTGGTGTCAGAGATTTTAGAATGAGAGCAGAAGATCGAGGCGCTTGGAACGCTATTCTACGTTCAGCTAGTGGAAGAAATATTCTGTCATAGCCAATTAAAGTAAAGTAAGAATAATTGTCTGATAATAAAATAAATTTAAAATATATATAAAATTTTTTCTAAAATAATGTGTTATGGATTGAAAAATGATACAACCTCATTCCAGTGTAGGGTGCTAAATATGTATATGTGCTTAGACAAACAAATACACAAATATAATTTATTGAAGTCATTGTAATTTTCAAATCTTACTTCATTTTTATACTGATCCACTATTTATGACACCTTAACGTTTATACTCCGATTGGTTTAACAAACAATAACTCTTTTTTGTATTGTTTCATATGCATTATAAACTCATTTTTAAATCTATGAACTTTGTGTGCGAAAGGTGCAAATTCAATTTAAATGGAATTATAAATAATGTGTGTATTCAAATGTGATATGTAATTCGCATCCGAAAATTTATCAATTTCTAATTTCTTTTTTATTTGCCAACTAGCTGAACGGGCCCGCTCCACCGCGCCTTCCTCCACTCTCTTATTTTATCTGAGCCCTATACTGACATGGTCAGGAAGTACTGTTTGGGGGTGCAGATATTTTGCCCCAATGTGGAAATCATATTGATGCTCTACTCCCAATTTTCTTTCATTTGAGCCTTATATTGCTATGGTCGTTAAATACATCCGGTATGGGGGTATTTTTGGTGGTGAGGTGGATCCCCATATATCAGATTCGTGATCTAGTCCCAAATACTTTTCATTTGAGCCCTTTATTGTTTATATTGGGTTGCCTAAAAAGTAATTGCGGATTTTTTAAAAGAAAGTAAATGCATTTTTAATAAAACTTAGAATGAACTTTAATCAAATATATAATTACCATTTTGTTTGATAACCTTTTGCCATCTTCCTGGCAAATTTAGTATTCCACGCTCATAGAACTTCTGGCCTTTATCTGCAAAAAACTAAACCAAGTGCGATTTTATAGCCTCATCATTGCCGAAAGTTTTACCATTTAAGGAGTTCTGCAAAGATCGAAATAAATGGTTATCTGATGGTGCAAGGTCAGGGCTATATGGTGGATGCATCAAAAGTTCCCAGCCAAGCTCACTCAGTTTTTGGCGAGTGACCAAAGATGTATGCGGTGTAGCGTTGTCCTGGTGGAATATGACACCTTTACGATTGACCAATTCCGGTCGCTTCTCCTTGATGGCTGTATTCAATTTGTCCAATTGTTGACGGTAAACATCCGAATTAATCGTTTGGTTCCTTGGAAGCAGCTCAAAATATACCACACCCTTCCAATCCCACCAAACAGACAGCATAACTTTCTTTTGGTGGATATCAGCCTTTGAAGTGGTTAGAGCTGGTTCACCATGCTTGGACCATGATCGTTTTCGATTTAATTTGAGCACAATCCATTTTTCATCCCCAATTATGATTCGTTTTTAAAACGGATCAAATTCATTGCGTTTAAGGTGCATATCACAAGCGTTGATTCGGTTTGTTAAATGAATTTCTTTCAATACATGTGGTACCCATATTAAAATTGACGCCAAACAAACAAATGTAAACAAAATTTCGCGCACTTTTTTTCTAAAGCAAGCTAAAAGTAACAGCTGATAACTGACAGAAGAAAGAATGCAATTACAGAGTCACAAGCCGTTGAAAAAATTTGTCAACGCCGACTATATTACTACTATATTACCGACAATTACTTTTTGGGCAACCCAATATATTTCCATTATTATATATTTCCATTTGGCGGACTTTGTTATTGAGTTTTTGGAGTTTAGGGTAAGGTGAGGGTCCGCCCATTAAAAAATTGGATGTTAGGTCTATTCCATTCTCTTAGTTTTGGTGATGGATTGGAGTAGCCAAACCCTTTGCCCCGATAGTGGATATCAAATTCATACTTTACTTCCAAAAACCACATTTGAGCTATATATTGCTATATACGTGTGGTTTAGGGAGAGTTTATGAGGTGATGCGTCCCATAAATCAGATATTAGATTCGAGCCCCTTTTTGCCATAATCTACAAAAATTTCCAGTTTGAGGGGTATGTAGAGTGTGGCGGCCACCCACGCACTTAGCCTTGAAAAATATCAGCTTATAGCTGTACTCTCAAATTTCGTTTATTTGAACCCCAATTGCTATTGGTTAGGGGGAGTTTATAGGGTGACGAACCCCAAACACTATGCCTCACAATTGGATTATTTATTGCCATAGTAGATAAACTTGGCGGTTTGAAGAGAGTTTAGGGGGAGGACCCTTAAATAGTATCATAATAAAGGGTCCGCCCCCTAATGTGAAGCATTTTAAAGGTGGCTAACCAGATATTCAGGGCTATTGGTCTTGTTCAGATCCACACTTAATTTTGTTTTTGTAATGGTTCTCTACATTCAGAATCATAATTCAAAGGTATCCTTTGGGATCACCTACTGTTCAATACTTAGCTGGATCCAAAGGGGTGGCTTGTTTGTGCATCACCGCCGCACTGAGGACTACACCATCTGATGCACTGATGGCTTGTTTGTGCGATCTGGATGGTTTAAAGGTAGGAACTAGAAGACATCTTCCTTCTTCTGTTCCTGTGGTATCACAATGGACGAAAAGGTCTTAGAGAGTCTGATGGCAGACCGACACTTAAACCTAACCTAACCTACCACTTGGGATACCACATATTTAAAAAATTCGCAGTTCCTTCTGGGTCTATCCTGATCGGTCCTAATATATTATTTTTAATTACTTTTTTATGTAGGATAGGGGGAGGGGGATTGCCCTCTGACACATCCTTTAATTTGAGCACAATACATTCTTGGTCGTTCTACATGACAGTTGGGTGTTGTATTTATTGGGAGGAGAAGGTCGGTCTTCCCGACGCTAACACACAAACGACAATTTATTTGAGTCGTTTATTGTCAGGATCTACATGTCCTGCTGAACTGCAGGACGGCAGGACGTGACCCAGATACTTGAATCCTTATATCAACATTATATTAGAACTCTACTGACATAGACGTTTCCTTAAATTTACATATTATCGCTCTCGTGCTATTGAGGGGTATTAAGTGACCCACCCACTAAATTCTGTCCCAAATGTGTATACCAGATTCGTAGTGAACTCCCAAAGACATTTGATACCCATTTTGTGATGTTGGACATTCATCCCCGGGTGTTTTTGGGGTTGGGGTGGCCCCATGGACACCTTGGACAAAATTCTTTAAACAGATGTGTGCTCAAAACAAGCCAAGCACCTTTTAATTGATACCTATATTGACCCAATCGGTAAAATATCCTATTGGGGGGTTTTGGGGAGCGCCTCAGACACCAAGGAATACATTTTATATCAGCTTGTTACTCTACTGTCAGATTTGTACTCTACTTTTAAATAACTTTTATTTGATGTTTGGTGGTGTTTTTGGGGGTGGGGAACCCCCGACACTTAGGTTGACATTTTAATGCCAAGTTCGTACTCTACTCTCAAATACCTTTCACTTGATACCCATATTGTCTTAATCGCTAAACAAGTCCAATTTCGTGTTTTTTGAAGTACTATAAAGTGGCATGCAAAATTTCGCTTAAAACGGTGCACCCATCTCCGAGATCTGACGTTTTTAAAAATCAAGGTATGGGGGAGGGTCCGCTCCCCTTCGGATATAAAAATTTAGTACCCTACTTCCACCGGGGCCTCGAACTCTATCATCTGTGAATATCATCAAATATGTTTCTCGTTCTTAGGCAATAAAAAAAATTTTTCTTTCAAATTCTTTATTCTATAAAAATTTTGTTTTGTTATTCTTCTTATTCGGAGAACAGATTAATTGTCAACAACTTCGATCACTCTGCCCTCTGTTTGTTCGTATTGGCGTGTCCATTCAGATCCAATCGTAAACAGCCAGTAGAGGGCGCGAAAGTAAATATTATTGCTACTCGCTTGAAGTTGCTTAACGGCTATAACATTGATCAGCAAATGGTAGTTGTCTTTAAATGACCATGTGACTACCTATCAAATATTCATCATTTAGTATTTTTTAAACCTATTCAAATTGCCATATTAATCGATTTTCCAACTAATTTGCCAGTCTATATATTTGGTATCCCCTTTTGCGCAGATGAGTACATGACCACCTGTACCGCTGAACGTCTGGATTCGAAGCCTGGCGAGGACATTGGAATAAATTTTGTGATGGTCATCTCCACACTATTGGTGGCAACACTTCTTAGTAATTAAACTATGAATACTTTTGACTTGCCTTGGAAAAAAGGTCCTTTATCGATGAGCTAAAAATTTAATTGGCAAAGATGATTGATATGTGAGTTTTATCGCTGCTGCTACTGTAGTGGCCACAGAGACGCTAAAATTTGCATCTCCGTCTATTATGCCGTTACAATTTTGGGGTACATTGTTTTTTGCCTCTAAATTAATTAAATCACACAGTGTCCTGTTGAGCCATTATGATTGATCGACTGTTTTGGGTTTGAGCTGGTCCCCTAGATATATGAGTAAAATAAAGATATTAGATTCGCAGTCCACTACCTTATACGTTTCATTTGGACCCCATATTGCCCTGACTGGTGTACAGCCGTGTGGTGAAGGGCGTCTATGTTGTTGTTGTTGTTGTAGCAGTGTGTCGTACACTAAATCGGCAGCCCTTGCCGATGAAGGAATCCATCGAGTCAATCCGGTACGACCGGCTGCCATGGGATTGAGGGTTGAGCGCCACACCCCATCTGCCACTCGAGCACAAATTTGGATGACGCACTCTACTCAAAAATATCTATTACTTGGTCCACCATTGTTTTAATGGGATTTTAATTTAATATCATATTCGTAATCGGCTCCCAAATACCATTAATTTCAGTCTCATAGAGATATGGTCGAGTAATAATCCCCTTTTAGTTGTGGGGCGACCCCCAATTACTTGGACCTCATTTTTTATGTCATATACGTAGTCTACTCTCGAATGCCTTTCATTTGAGTCCTATATTGATTTGCACGTCCAATATGTCAGTTTGGGGAAGTTTTGGGGTTGGGCTACCCCTTGGGTACTTGAACTTAATTTTTAATACCATATTCGTATTCAACTCTCCAATACCTTTCATTTGATACCAATATTGCCTTTATCGATCCACTTTTGATTTTTGGGGTAGTAACGGAGGGTGTCGGTTCACTTCCCTACCTTTCCGATTTGGTTCGCGTATTACGCTATGTCTTCGGTGATCAGCGGGCGGAATACGGTAAAGGGATCACATGAGGTTCCTACTGGCCCGGGAAACAAGCCAAAAGAAAGTGCATTCATTAACGATTTCTTGAAATTTCAGCACGAGGTCCCAGCGGACCTTTTCACGTTCCCGTACTAAAGACATTTCACGTTTCCATACTAAACACATTTGAATAATACGCTAATCAAATCGGAAAGGTAGGCGAACGCTGCATGGAATTTGGCAAATCCAACTAACGCAAAGGAATGGAAACCAATCAATTTGAAAGAGTATGATTTTGTATGCTGGACTCACTAAATCGAATAGTGAACCTCTTGAAGAGTTATGGGGCCCAACGCGCTGTCCAATATATAAAGCTGCATTATCATTAATCGTTTGAAGTGCCTTAGATTCGACAATGAAAATACGCGACAGCAGCGACTAATCAACAGCAAAACTATTGATGATATTTGGCAAATGTTCCAGTCTAACTTGGCAACAGCTTACACTTCGCATAATACAGTGACCGTTGATGAGCAGTTATTCACACACGGAGGCCGCACCCGCTTCACACAATACATTCCATCAAAGCCTGCCAGTACGGTATATAGACTCATAATCATTTTATCCTATCAAAGGAATGATTTACTCAGGGAAATTGCCTGACCAGACACGAGAGGTAAATGATGTACGTCAACTTTCGGAGAGATATACAGGCCGCAAAATTTATGAAGACAAATTCCAAAACAATCATACGCGTCCTGTCAATAGCACATTGTTCGGCTTCAACGAAGGCGATATAGCACTATGTACATATGTGCCAAGATGAACAAAGTCCTGTCGGCACAACATTATACAGGCGATTATACGATGGACCAGATGCTTGACACATATTCATACAATCGCTCAAAAAACCGCTGGCCATTGGCTATGTTTTATAATATAGTGGACATTGCTGCATTAGCGGCATTTATTTAATACAATGAGATGAAGCCAATAAAAAGAAGTGACAGACGACGGTCATTTCTACTGTTGCTGACAAACCAATTCACACTACCAAACATACAGGAAGGAGCGCTGAACAACCCCATATCCAAAGATACGGAACGCAATGGAAGTATTTGATGTAAAGGTATGAAAAAACAATCCTAATGTTGAAAGGCAGAATAACTACAAAAGTTTGTTCCTTTTAGATATTATCCAAACCGGCAGAAGGATCTGCGTCGTCATTTGCGTCTCCACCCAAAAAAAAAAGTTTGCTGAAAACAGCAAATACTATCTGAGGAATATTAACAGTTAATTTTGCAGCTATTGTAGCAGTAGTTCTGCTATTACAGCAGAAGTATTGCAATTTCAGAGTAGCAGGCTTACTGCTGAAAAGTCTGTTAATTGCAGAAAATGACTGCTGCTTAACTATGTTGAAGAATAAATGTTAGAAGAATAAAAAAAACTCATATGTAAATGTGTGTCGCAGTCGATGTTTATAACCACCACTGAAAGTATACTTTCCATAACCTTTTTTCTTTAAATTTAGATACAAAGGCCATGCCAGTCATGTGCACATTAGTAGAGCAATACCCAAAAGACCAATAACAATAAAAAGCTAGCTCAGCCACCTTTTGAAATGTATGCCAATTGGTGCATCAGGTAACTTATTTACAACAATATATCACTAATCAAAATCATCTCCTCCAACAAAACTTCTAAATGCCTAAAGTAATCAACACAAGTAACAGACAACCATAAAAGTATCATACATTTTTTTTCAGCAGACTTGTGTACTCAAAACAGCAGGTTTTGTCAGTTGAAATGGCAGTAAGAAATTTTTGCTAATACAGCTGCCCTATGTTTGTTGAAACAGCAGTAATGTCTGCTTCCCATTTTCAGCAGACAAAAACTGATGGTTTAGCAAACCTTTTTGCTGTTTTGAGTAACAAATTTGGTTGAGTATAGAACGAACTGACCGTCACCTATGCCGTTATGCGGGTCTATTGCCTTTCCTTTAACAATCCAGTTTGTGCAGAGCATTTAACACTTATGTATTGATGCTACACCTGTACAGATAATGTGTTGTACGAGGGACAATCTACACAACAATAGTTTTTTTGGCTTTTTGCCATACAAAGTACCCGGTGGACCTTGCACTTCGTATAATGGTCCGTCCGCCCTTCTGATGTTAAACATTATATAGCCTATTGTTCTTTCCATACCACTACCCACAATCTCTGACAATTTCAAGAAAATCGGTTCAGCCGTTTTGAGTCTACAAACAAACCCACAAACAAACAAACACAAATTAATTTGTATATATATGTATGTAGAAGAAGGCGAAATTTTCAGCAAGACTCATCTTCACGTGGAAGTTAATTTTGAAATCCACTAGGACAAACTTTGATTTGAATTTAATGACATATCAACCAAAAAGTCACATCACATAGTTCAATCTGGATGAAAATTTTATTTTATATTATCTGAATATTATATGGCTAAGGTCTCTACGGCCATTTTACTGAAAATGGTATTTCCCCAGCATGGGGACAAAATTATTCTTATTTTTGTGATGATATCCATCTACAAAATACTGGAAAACTAGAACGAATGCAAAAATGTGCACATTTTGGACTCATTTTGTATCTTACCTAAATAAATCCGGGCAAAATTTAATATTTAAGTTTCATCTTGGATATTTTAATGTAAAACAAGTTCTAACTTTTCCAAACATGTGTACAGGGTTTTTTCCGGGACACTACAAAAGTAGACCAATAGGGACAGCAAACGATGACAAATTTTTAAAAATTCTCTTCATTAAGATTTGCCATTTCATGATGGATGTGTATGCATGCGTCGTATGTTCGTGAATTAGGCTAAGTAACAACTTGAAAATCATTCGGATTTTTATCGGTAAAAATCCTCCTGAGATTCCATTGCAGGATATTGTCCGGCATTAGACCATTGCTAAATGCTTTCTATTCAGAGAATAGTATAGCAAACACATTGAAAAGTCTGCAAAAGTGTGTAGTTGTTGGAAGCATTTGGCTAGTTTCCCGTATCGCGATTTCATTTTCGACCAAGAAAAATCATCAGCGGGAGATGTCAAATGGATCATGGTGCTTTACAACCATTCCAACTAGAGTAAGTTGTAAAGCACAATAGATAGCATTAAACAATGGTCTAAAGCCGGGCAATATCCTGTAATGGAATCTCAATAAGATTTTAAGACCGAAAAAAGAAAGCGGAAACAGGTAAAAATCATCTTCAGCGATGAGGCTCATTTCTGGCTAAATGGCTTCGTCAATATGCAAAATATGCGTTATTGATCAGACAGCAATCCACACGTACTCCATGAGTTTTCATTGCATACCGTAAAACAATTACGGTTTGGTGCGGTTTATGGGCCGGCGGCGTCATTGGGCCGTACTTCTTCCTTGATGATCAAGACCGGCGCGTTACTTTAAATGTGAATGTCACAATCAATTTAGTAGAAACCAAGTTTGGAGAACGTGTTTTCTCACGAAATGATCGAGTCGATTGCCGCCTCAGTCGTAGGAAAATTGGGTTCAGCGTAAAGAAATCGAGTTCTATACATAATGGTAATTTATATCCTACACCATTACTATGGTACAGGGTTTTGTGACTTGGTTGTAACATCCAGAAGGAAGAGAGATAGACCCATTGATCAGTATACCTATCGATTCAGAATCACTTTCTAATTCGATTTAGCTATGTCCGTCTGTCTGTCTGTAAGTCCATCCATTTAAATTTGTGTACAAAATACAACTCGCAATTTTCATCCGATTGTCTTCAAATTTGGCACAATCATTTTCTTGGAGCCTATTGAAATTAATTCAGATTTAGCTAAAGCTTCCATATATATGTTCGTCTGATTTGGACTGAAATTGCAATTATATCGTCATTTGAAAACCGATTCTCACGAAATTTAGCACGATGGAATCTCTTATAAGTTTCGACGTTATCGGTGAGTTTCATATCGGCTCAGATTTAGCTATAGCTCCCATATGTATGTTCGTCTGGTTTGAACTAAAATTACAATTAAGTCGTGATTTGAAAACCGATTCTCACGAAATTTTGCAAGAGTATTGCAATAATTTGGTCTTTTGTTAAGCGATTCACACGAAAATTGACTCGCAATATTGGTATTGAATTTTAAAGAAATCGGTTCAGATTTCCCATATATATTTTTATCCGATTTTGAATAATACTCAATAATTTAGTAATTTATTAACCAATCTTCACAAAATTTGGTTTCAAAGGTTCCTCTTATTACTTCTGATGACTGATGCATTTCGTTTAAATTTGTTCATCTTTAGATATAGCTCCGATATATAAGCATCTATAGATTTTTTCTCAAAAATTTGCACAAATGAAATATTTTGATATCAGGGCAAAAATGACTACCGAATGTGGACACCGGTTATTTCCGATACATTCTCGACAAATCACGCATTCGGAAGTCTTACAAGAAATAAAAATCAGTCGTTGGGAAAGAGGTCCGCAGACTTTTTAACAAAACACGTGGTAAAAAGCGGAATATATGGGATGTGTATTACACACGGCTCAAGGAATACAATAAAATTACCAGAGCGGCAAAACGTGCCTGCTGAAAGCTTTTCTGCGAACATGTCGATAGAGTTAATGACGCCGTCAAGATAAACAAGTAAAAGCGTGCTAAGTTCGGCCGGGCCGAATCTTATATACCCTCCACCATGGATCGCATTTGTCGAGTTCTTTTCCCAGCATCTCTTCTTAGGCAAAAAAGGATATAAGAAAAGAGTTGCTCTGCTATTAAAACGATATCAAGATATGGTCCGGGTTGGACCACAATTAAATTATATGTTGGAGACCTGTGTAAAATTTCAGCCAATTCGTATAAGAATTGTGCCCATTGGGGCTCACGAAGTAAAATAGAGAGAACGATTTATATGGGATTTGTATCGGGCTATAGACCTATTCAGACCATAATAAACACGTTTGTTGATGGTCATGAGAGGATTCGTCGTACAAAATTTCAGGCATATCGGATAATAATTGCGACCTCTGGGGGTCAAGAAGTCAAGATCCCAGATCGGTTAATATGGCAGCTATATCAGGTTATGAACCGATTTGAACCTTATTTGACACAGTTTTTGGATATCATAACGAAATACTTCGTGCAAAAATTCATTCCATTCGGATAAGAATTGCGCCCTCTAGAGGCTCAAGAAGTCAAGACCCAAAATCGGTTTATATGGCAGCTATATCAGGTTATAGACCGATTTGAACCATACTTGGCACAGTTGTTGAATATAATAACAAAACACGTCGTGCAAAATTTAATTTCAATCGGATAAGGATTGCGCACTCTAGAGGCTCAAGAAGTCAAGACCCTAGATCGGTTTATATGGCAGCTATATCAGGTTATGGACCGAATTGAACCATACTTGGCACAGTTGTTGGATATAATAACAAAGCACATCGTGCAAAATTTCATTCTGATCGGATAAGAATTGCGCCCGCTAGAGGCTCAAGAAGTCAAGACCAAAGATCGGTTTATATGGCAGCTATATCAGGTTATGGACCGATTTGAACTATACTTGGCGCAGTTGTTGGATATTATAACAAAACACGTCGTGCAAAATTTCATTCCAATCGGATAAGAATTGCGCACTCTAGAGGCTCAAGAAGTCAAGATCCAAGATCGGTTTATATGGCAGCTATATCAAAACATGGACCGATATGGCCCATTTACAATACCAACCGACCTACACTAATAAGAAGTATTTGTGCAAAATTTCAAGCGGCTAGCTTTACTCCTTCGGAAGTTAGCGTGCTTTCGACAGACAGACGGACGGACGGACGGACGGACAGACGGACGGACATGGAAAGATCGACATAAAATGTCACGACGATCAAGAATATATATACTTTATGGGGTCTCAGACGAATATTTCGAGTAGTTAAAACAGAATGACGAAATTAGTATACCCCCCATCTTATGGTGGAGGGTATAAAATGTTACTCTCAAAAACCCATATCCAAACTGAAACGTTAGTATACGACATGGGAGTGAGAGCAGAGACAACGAAGGAGGATATATATATATATATATATATCTGAACTGATTTCTATGAAATTCGGCAATTTTATATATATATATATTGCGATTTTCACTCCTTGAGCCAATCTTGCCAAAATTGTGTACAACGCTTTCCTCGATGACTATTACAATAACTAAGAAGTTTGCTCGAAATCGGTTCAGATTTACATGTAGCTCCCATATTAATGTTGGCATTTGTCAACAGTTACATTTGCTCGAAAGTGCATACGAATTGTTTAACTATGTTCAAATACATGCTGAGATTCAGATATTCCAACATCTTGAAAATTTCAACTAGATTTTAGTTTACAACAAAGGTGAGAAAAAACGTTAGCGTTAAATCGTGGTGAATTTAACTGCCGCTTAATTCAATTCTCACTCATTTATGGTACACTTTTTTGAGTGTTTAGCTCAATCTGAACCGGTAAGAGGTGGTAAATTTCATAAAAATCATTCCAGAAAATTCCGTGCTTTGTGCAAAAACATGCTGAGATTCAGATATTCCAACATCTTGAAAATTTCAACTAGATTTTAGTTTACAACAAAGGTGAGAAAAAATCGTTAGCGTTAAATCGTGGTGAATTTAACTGCCGCTTAGTTCAATTCTCACTCAATCTGAATCGGTAAGAGCTGGTAAATTTCATAAAAATCATTCCAGAAAATTCCGTGCTATGTGCAATTTGGGTGGTAGATATATAGGACAAAATCTACATACATATATCTAAATCTGAACCGATTTCTACAAAATTCAGTGCGCATAGTAATGAAATATGAGTGATTGTGGGAAAATTAGTTATTTAATCCACTTGACAAGAGTTAATATGTGGCAATCGGGCTAATATAGATATTGGAGCTATATCTTAATTTACTCTCTTCTATGACTACTACAAAATCAATGGATTTTGGCAGATTTTCTTCATTGAAAGCACTAATTATTCAATTTAGCCTAAATTCAAATTTAAGCAAATTTTAATTTCGATGACGCAGCCTGCATACCCAACATCATAATAAGGTATCAGAAGTCGGGCAAAGCTGACTTTATAAAATATTAGTTTTTCTAAGCCAAAGACCTAATTTCATCGAATTCTATAATGTCGTTTGCAAAATTGTCATATTTTACCTATGTAGATTGTTACCTTGTCCCCACTGTTCCCAACCTGATGCATTGCATAGATATGTGGCATGCATATTGAAGCTGGTTGATTTTGATTGAACCGTTAAGCTTCCAAAACTATAAAATATTGAAACCATTCATTTGAGACGACCTTAGCAAGTAGAAAATATAAATATACCTTGATTGTTTTCATTTTTCACATAATCTATTTTGGCCGACTAAAACAATAATTTGGCATCAAAACAAAGCTTACAAAACTGATGGACAAATCGATAAATAAACGTCTGTTTTGGAGTTGTTTTAAACAAAACTAAACGCTGGACGTTTTCGCCGAGGGGTGAATGAATTGGTGGCGGAATAAATTAACATAACCCGTCTTATTATTATACCAACAAAAATTATCTGTCATCACCTCCAATATCAGCTGGTTACTACCAATAATGATGCTGAGTTTTATGTTAGCTTTGGAGCTCCATTCAATCAAAATAAAAATTCAAATAAAATGGAGGATGTCATAAAACAAACAATTTATAAATTATAGACTAAAGTTGTATGCATGTATATACATTTAAACAACTGTATATACGAGTATTAAAAATATGTAATCGGTGTTTTAAAAGGTTTTAGTGGTTAAATAATCGTATGTAAGTAATATAAAAATATTGACTAGGTACACATAAAAATATAGTTTTTTTAGTTTTTTTTCACGATAAAAGCACAAGATTTTACCACACAACGAAAAAATATTGACTTAAATTTGACCAATTAAATATGATATTTATTTATAACACTGAAATTCTGTTTGCCATTAAATCATGACATTTGATTGGTTAAAAGACAAATGTTTAACAAATTTTTAGTTGCACGAATTAAAATTTTTATTTAATAACAGAATCGATTTGTATCTATTTTTACAAGAGTCAAGATGGTATTGTATACTCTTTCGTACACATGTAATGCAAAGTGCAGATAAGTCATATATATTTCTTGCTTCTCTTCCACACAATCGTTTTTTTTTTTTTCATTTTGTGCTTTTCTAATGTAAGAGAAGACAACTATTAGCGTGATTAGAAGAAAATAAATTTGTCAAAAAAAAAACATCTAGAAGTGAAAAATATATTTACCGTTTCATAAAACTCAACCGATTTACGTAAAATAAATATATAATGCGAATTGAAAGAATCCAAAACAAAAAAATCGGGTGTGTGAATGTATAAATGTACAAATTATGTATTGGGTTGCCCAAAAAGTAATTGATTTTTTTAAAAGAAAGTAAATGCATTTTTAATAAAAATTAGAATCAACTTTAATCAAATATACTTTATTTACACTTTTTTTTAAAGCAAGCTAAAAGTAACAGCTGATAACTGACAGAAGAAAGAATGCACTTACAGAGTCACAAACTGTGAAAAAATTTGTCAACGCCGACTATATGAAAAATCCGCAATTACTTTTTGGGCAACCCAATATAAATAAGGTATCCCGAGCAAAAAAAAACAATTATATCGTCAGATCCAAATATATCTGGGATAAGATAATGTTGGGTCTAATAATATCCAAATAGATCTGCCATATCCAATTATATATAATTATATCTGATGCTATACAAAACTAAATCTGGCAGTAGATATAATTGGATATGGGACCAAATATAATTATATCTGCTTTATAATTATATGCAAAGAATTATGCTATATATAACTACATTTGGTCTTGGATATAATCATAATTATATCTTGGGCAATATATATGTATATCTTGCGCTACAAATAACAGAATAGTTTTCTTTCAGTGTTTTAACGTAGAAATGCTTATATTTTTAATAGTTTTAAACATTTATTATTATTATTTAAATATTTACTAGCTGGACAGGTCCCGCAGAGATGTGCCTTCTTTCACTCTCTTATTTCATCTGAGCCCAATACTGACACGGTCAGGAAATAAGTCCTGTTTGGGGGTGCTGGTACGGCCTTTCAGATATTTTTCCTCAATGTGGATATCATATTGGTGCTGTACTCCCAATTTCCTTTCATTTGAGCCTTATATTACTATAGTCGGTAAATATGTCCGGTATAGTGGGCTTTGGAGGGGGAGCGGCCCCCTGCATATCCCCCTTAAATAAGGATACCAAATTTCTGTTTTTGAGTTATTATAAACAAACTTAATTTCGCTTAAATCGCCGCAAGATCTCAGAGATCTGGCCTTTTTGAAAAAAGGGTAAGGGGAGGGTCCACCCAATAAAGTTTGGATGTAAATTCTACAGAGCAAAAGCCACAAGAGCACCACACGATTAGGATATCTAGGGCGAGATTAGAAAGGCGCAGAACAAATCCTGGGTAGAATTCTGCAGCTCCGTGGAGGATACATCTGGGGCTTCTAGGTTAAGGAAGATGCTGTCCTTGGGACCTATTACGGTGGGGTATATCCAGAAGTCAGTATATATGGACAATGTCTAGTGAGGAAACACTAGAACTACTCGTTGATACACTTTTCCCGGGAAATTCTCCAATGGACAATGTGGCGCCAGAAGAGGTTGTAACTGATATGCATTCGTCGAAGGTTATAAGGGAAATTTTGTCTGAGCCGAAAATCCTTTGGGCGATAAGAAGTTTCGACTCTTTTAAGTCGCCAGGCCCTGATGATGTATCACCTGTTGAATTACAAACTGTGTCTGATAGAGTTCCCTGGCTTAGGGAGATATACTCTGCTTGTATCAGAATATCATATATACCTGTGGGATGGAGGGACACGAAAGTCATTTTCATTCCGAATGACTTAACCTTACCACATAAAAGCGAAGGATTTTCGTATATTTCGTATTATTGAAGACTCTTGAGAGGTTGATCGGAACATATCTTAGGGCAAAGATCCCTGGAGATCGCCTGTCTTCTCCCGCTGTCAAGGAATATACAATGTTAGAATTTCTTGACATTGAAAACCGACGTCAATCATGAAGGAGTTGTAGTTTCTATGCATCGACTCTGCCGTTAGAATGTTTATTAATAACTTAATTACTAAAAGATGCATTGCATGCATGCACGATAGACTTGGGATCTGTAGATCCAGAAATATGGGTCAGCAGAGGAACAATTCCAGGAGGTGTACTGTTTTCTCTAATTTAGAATATAGCCATAAACAATATATTATTGTCTCTGGAAAAAAAGGCTGTAAAAGTGGTCGCGTATGCTGATCACGTAGCAATTGCGGTTAGGGTAAGTTTTCCAGCACTCTAATAGAGATACTTCAGAAAGCTCTTCCTGCGACTACTCAGTGGGCTACCAAAATGGTCTAGGTATAAATCTGTGCAATACAGAAGTAGTTCTTTACAGCAGGAGATACAAGTTACCTACAGTGACAATTATGGAAAGTATGACGATATAATAAAGTTTTGATGTAGAAGAAAAACTAAAAAAAAATTTTAGCACCCAGCTTTGCCTTTAAAGGTGAGGTTATATCGCCCATTGTGATACAACAGGAACAGGAGAAGGAAGATGGCTTCAAGTTCCTACCGTTGAACCATCCAGATCGCTTTAAAAAGCCCAACAACATGGGAATGTTCACGTCCGCTAAAACAGACAAGTTCTCAAAGAAATGAGAACCTAAACTGTAACTCCTTCTGAATGTCAATGCGCGACACACACAAAGCAGATATTCTATAGTCTCTACTACATCAACGTCCTCATAGCTTCGGCAAAAGTCGTTACTGTCAACCTTCAGTCTGTTTGCATGTTTTCCGAAAAGACATTGATCTGTCATGACGGACACATGACGGAGACGTCTGTTCTAGCCAGCGACAGCAAAGCAGCAGACCTCTTCAAGTCTATATTAAGCCACATAGTTATGGATTGCTCACAGCCCCCTCTTTGTGACCATCTATTATTCCTTGTCCTTCGGGCCTGGTCCTGAAAACTTAGCTTGCATGTCGTTAAAGAAGAGAACTGCACTTGCAGTCAGAAGGAGTTCCACTTTAGGATCTCATTTCTTTGAGTACCTGTCGGATTTAGCAGATGTGAATAATCCCTTTTTTTGATGGGCTTTTTAAAGCGATCTGGGTCGTTCAATAGTAGAAACTGGAAGGCATCTTCCTACTTCAGATCTGTGGTATGGTTGACTGCGACTAAAACCTAATCTAGATTCCATTTCAGAATATTGTCCGGCTACAGACCATTGCGTTCAATGCTTTCCATTCAAAGAACAGCACAACAAATAACTTTCAAATTTAATTTTTAATTACATCTGCACATTCCGCCAATTTAAGGTTGTTCATCACTCACTGTTCCAAATTTCATCGAAATCGAATAAAAAATTCTTCTTTTATGGGCTCAATACTCTACACATAAACGATATGTTGGATGTGAGTGCAACTCAAACACAAAGAGTAAGAGGAAATTGGTTGGCATTCATTACGAATTTCCTCTATATATAAAAATAATTTCTTCTTTTTACACCTTCCGGAGATGGCAATGCCGATGAAGGCACTCTCCGCTTGTAACACTAATTGGTTTTTAATAAAAATATCAAATATTTTAAGTAAGTAAGATTTGATTTGTTTTCTATTGCGCTTGTGAATTAAGTCGTCCTTAAGAGCCCTGTTCAAATTCAGATGTGTGCTTTACAATCTACTCTCGTTGGGATGGCTGTAAAGCAACATGATCCATTCGACATCGCCCGCTGATGATATTTCATGGTCTAAATTGAAATCACGATACGGGATAACCAGTCAAATGCTTCTAGCAACAACATACTTTTGTTGTCTTTTAAATGTTTTTGCTATAATGTTCTTTGAATAGAAAGCATTAAACAATGGTCTAAAGGCGGACAATATCCTGCAATGGAATCTCAATAAAATATGTTTAGGCAATACTGTTAATTTTGTTATTAATCGACTGAATTAAAATATCGTTAATTTATGGGAAAAACACCAATTATTTATTTTAACTGTGTCAATTAAACGTATTTTGGCATACAGTGGAAGAATAAACAATTTTCCAATAAATTGGTTTGTTGAGTTGATAATCGCTTTAAATAATTTATTAATTTTGTCTTAAATGCAAATTGCAAAATCGTTTATTAATAATATAAATTTGTGTATAGGATATCAGCAAAAATTTTAATTGAATATACAAAATTCTAATCAAATCAAGATTTTCATTTTTTCTGTGAAGATAGGTTTCTTACAAATATACGTTTTCGTTTATTTTTTTTTTGACAGAGTATTTTTAACTGGAGGCCACGCAAACCTTAGGTTATCAGCAGTGTAAACTTCTCTACTAAGTGGTGTCGCTCTGCGGCAAGCTGTTCGGACTCGGCATTTAGAAGAATGTCCCTTGTCATAAAGCTTAAACTTGTATTTAACAGCGCTCATATGAGAGAAGAATACCCCCCGTTCCTTAATCGCACAGTCAAGGTCTATCTTGGTCCCTCCTGCCTAATTCCAGTGTCACCTGGAGAAGATGGCTTTAACGCTCGTTAAATAAAGTAAGTTGACATGTGGCGCGAAGTCCAAATGTTTCTTTACTCTTCTAACTAAAAAAGCGGTTAAAATGCTAGACTAGTCCAAAGAACCGATCGCCAAGGGAACAGGGTGGCCATTGGTGATTTAGAGGCGCCAACTACCCGCCCCGCCATATCAAGAATCACAGGTACTCAATATTTGTGCAAGAGCCGGTGCCGCCCGGTCTCTCACTGAGACTCTCGGCTCGATACAGTTGATTGTCTGCAACTACCGTTGCAGCTACTCCGTATGGAGCATTCCACTATCCGCAACCTGTGGACGCACTGTACACCACACTGAGCGAAGCTCATTGTTCCAGCCTGTGTGGTGCTCACAGCTATCCCGTGCCGTCCTTGATATAAATAGCAATTAATGTAAAAAAAAAGAAGAAAGGAAAAAATTGACTCCCCTTATTTTGACGACCCCCGCAACCAAATTAAGGTTCTTCATTTGCGTACCTACAACTGAAATTTCTGAACTCTATCAAAGAAGAGGTATTATATGCACTGACGAATGTATCATTACCTTTCAGGATATGCGATAAATTGGGGGAAGCGTCACAATAGCACCGAAAGATGACGCATTGTCCCATAGCTGTGATCACACGAGACATTAGATTGGCTTTGGATTTCTGGTTAGTTTTTAGACTTAGTTTAAACAAGCAACAATCCGCATTATTGTCAAATTATTTTATCTCAGTCTTATGTGTGCCCATTCTGCGAGTGAAGACAAGAACGAACAATCCAAGGTTATATTTTATGCTCTAGAGAGAGCAAATGGACGCTGCTGATTTTTATGTACAGTACGTACATTAAAATCATGCAACAAGGCCAAGAAAGAGGAGAAATGTCTATTTCGCAAAAATTATATAAAGAGTGTACCCTCTTAAATGTTCCGCTGTAAAAGATTATACGAGATGCAGCGGACTTTAGTAACAAATTTGGGGATCTGTCAAAAGGCGAGCGGACAACCAAGGACTTGAAATTTTGCACACGATCTAGCAGCTATAACCATTCCAAATTTCAAAGAGATATCTCTACCCGTTTTCACACGGCATATTTTTTGATAGTTTTTTCGATTTTCTCCCACAGTGCGACATCGGTATTATGCGTCGGTCAACGAAAGCAGTGACTAAAGCTTTTGGTAAAATCTAAAAATAGTCAGTTAAATTTGATGCGGCCCTTAATAGAGATAAACCATCGTGGATTGTAATAAAAACCAAAGAATGTTGGAAACCACAACTATGAGAAAGTCTGCAATTTTATCTACCTCCGCACCGCCATAAACATAACAGGAACAAAGCAACCACTCGACAGACAAAAATTACTCTGTACAGGACTCTGATACTACCCGTGTTGTTATATGGCGAAGGCAGACGAGGCAATACTTGTAGACATACGGACTGATCGGGATTATTCCGACTTTCTGTGTGCCTACTCCCTACAGTTGGAAAAAAATATATCGGAAATCCCTATATACAAATACGATTGCACATTTTTTTCTTGCAATCAATCTGTCCGATCTGTTGGTCCACGCGTTAGGGTGCCCGTCTGTTTGCTGTAATCACGTTAATAGCTTTAAAATAAACTATAGAGCTGAAAAATGATTTAATATATTTATAGAGACCCCATATATACCAATCTTCCAATTTACCATTTAAAGCTCATTAAGGGCGCCTTTTCATCCCATTTCGCTGAATTATATTTAGACCAGCCATACCTATGGCAAATACGGTCCAATTTGAACCAAAATTGGGATATAGCAGTCTCCCGATTTGCCGTTTTATGCTTATAAACTGCCTCTTTTGTCGTTGTATGCCTGCCATTATCCCAACCCATCGGCCTTCTCTGGCAAAAACATTTTCCTCTCGAAGGTGGAGGTGGATGTGTAAATGGCGCGTTGCTCTCAAGTTTATTGAGATGGTCGATACTTCGGTTTCTAAAACTCTCATCAATAAGATGAGCTTCTTTTAATTGGGCGTGGGGAACAGTTGATAGCCATTCGTCACCTGTGCTGCAGTCAGCCATCCTCAACTGTACTAAGGCGAACAATAGTATTGCGGGTCCAAAAACGAATGTTATTGTCGCCAATGACTGATTGCACAGAAGAAATGTTAATTGTAGCAAAGAAAACATTTATTGAAATTTTAAAAAATTCAATCACGTTTTTTATAGATTATACATTTACAATATACAAATATTAACAATTGAATTTATTTTTAATTACATTTTCAAAAACTTTTTTAGATATTATCATTTTAATGATTACAGCAATTTCAATGAAAAAATTCATTGGATCAATTGAATTCGACATTAAACTCGATTTGCCAGTACCAGGGATCAAAACAAAATGGTGCGTTTTGGCTGGCTGAAGCAATCTCCTCAGCTAATGCTGAAAATTTATCCGTGTAACTATCGTCCATATCGCTAAAGTCTAGTGAATTGGTTGAATGGAAAGGGGGATCCCCCCACCACGAATAAAAGAGAAGGGGAATGCTCCGAGGCAAGACCCAATAGACCTTTTGTGGTTGGGTTATTCGGTTCGATCAAGGCGTGCACTAGCGGTAAAGCATGGAACTTCGACAGCAGCAACTAGGGAATTATCTAAGGACAAATCGGCCAAGTCGCAAGTGTCCAGCGCCATAAGAAAGAGTGGCTCTACTGCTTCCTCAATTGCCTCTGGATGCGTAAGGAAACTCATCATGACAAGATCAGACGATGACGCAAAAGTGGTGCAAACTCTAAACCCTTACTATGCACTGTGGTCTCGATCAACTCATGTTCTGCCCAAAGCTGGAATTTGTGTATATGCCTCTAACGACATGTTAGATGGTTAGCTTTCGAGATAAGGCCAAAGAGCAACGGATGACAGTTGGTCGGTCAAGAATTGGGACTGTAAACTCTCCTAGATAATGTGACCCAATCTAAACTTGAAAGGTCTACCGCTTTACTGTCACTGCCTAGAAGAGAAGTCTCAATCATCATGTCCACTAACACACAGAAACTGAGCCGACGTTTGAACGCGTCGAGGAAGTGGAGACTATATAACATCTGCTGTGTGTGTGAAAATAACTTTAACAAGTTAAAGTTATTTCCTTTAACTTGGTTTTTATACCCACCACCGAAAGATGGGGGTATATTCATTTTGTCATTCCGTTTGCAACACATCGAAATATCCATTTCCGACCCTATAAAGTATATATATTCTTGATCAGCGTAAAAATCTAAGACGATCTAGCCATGTCCGTCCGTCTGTCTGTTGAAATCACGCTACAGTCTTTAAAAATAGAGATATTGAGCTGAAATTTTGCACAGATTCTTTTTTTGTCCATAAGCAGGTTAAGTTCGAAGATGGGCTATATCGGACTATATCTTGATATAGCCCCCATATAGACCGATCCGCCGATTTAGGGTCTTAGGCCCATAAAAGCCACATTTATTATCCGATTTTGTTGAAATTTGGGACAGTGAGTTGTGTTAGGCCCTTCGACATCATTTGTCAATTTGGCTCAGATCGGTCCAGATTTGGATATAGCTGCCATATAGACCGATCCTCCGATTTAGGGTCTAAGGCCCATAAATGCCACATTTATGGTCCAATTTCGCTGAAATTTGGGACAGTGAGTTGTCTTAGGCCTTTTGACATGTTTCTTTAATTTGGTCCAGATCGGTTCAGATTTGGATATAGCTGCCATATAGACCGATCCGCCGGTTTAGGGTCTTAGGCCCACAAAAGCCACATTTATTATCCGATTTTGATGAAATTCGGAGCAGTGTAATTGTGTAAGGCCCATCGACATCCTTCGTTAATTTGGCTCAGATCGGTCCAGATTTGGATATAGCTGCCATATAGATCGATCCTCCGATTTATGGTGTAAGGCCCATAATAGCCACATTTATTATCTGATTTTGCTGAAATTTGGGACAGTGAGATGTGTTAGGCCCTTTGACATATTTCTTCAATTTGGTCCAGATCGGTTCAAATTTGGATATAGCTGCCATATAGACCGATTTCTTGATTTATGGTTTTGGGCCCATAAAATGCTCATTTATTGCCCGATGTCCCCGAAATTTGGAACAGTGAGTTAAGTTAAGCCCCTTGACATACTTCTGCAATATCCCACAGATCGGTCCAGATTTGGATATAGCTGCCATATAGACCGATATCTAGGTTTTAGGTTTTGGGGCCATAAAAGACGCATTTATTGTCCAATGTCGCTGAAATTTTAGACAGTGAGTTTGGTTAGGCTCTTCGACGTCCTTCTTTAATTTTGCCCAGATCGGTCCAGATTTGAATATAGCTGCCATATAGACCGATCTCTGGATTTAAGGTTTAGGGCCCATAAAAGAGGCATTTATTGTCCGATTTCGCCGAAATTTGGGACAGTGCTTAGTGTTAGGCTCTTCGACATGTTTATGCAACTTGGCCCAAATCGGTCCAGATTTGGATATAGCTGCCATGTAGACCGATATCTCGTTTTAAAGTCTTGGCCCCATAAAAGGCGCATTTATAATCCGATTTCACTGAAATTTGACACAGTGACTTATGTTCGGCTTTTCGACATCCGTGTCGTATATAGTTCAGATCGGTATGAGGTATATGAATAGAAGGTATGAAATTTTCACCGAATTTTGATGAAAGGTGGTTTACATATATACCCGAGGTGGTGGGTATCCAAAGTTCGGCCCGGCCGAACTTAACGCCTTTTTACTTGTTTTATACATACATTTTAATTACATTGCAATTCAGTACCACCACCGAAGGATGGGGGTATATTCATTTTGTCATTCCGTTTGCAACACATCGAAATATCCATTTCCGACCCTATTAAGTATATATATTCTTGATCAGCGTAAAAATCTAAGACGATCTAGCCATGTCCGTCCGTCTGTCTGTTGAAATCACGCTACAGTCTTTTAAAAATAGGGACATTGAGCTAAAACTTTGTCCAGGTCATAAGCCGGTTAAGTTCGAATATGGGCTTTATCGGATTATATCTTGATATAGCCCCCATATAGACCGAGCCGATTTAGGGTCTAAGGCCTATAAAGCCACATCTATGATTCGATTTTGCTGAAATTTGGGACAGTGAGTTGTGTTAAGCCCTTCGACATCCTTCGTCAAATTTTCCCAGATCGGTCCAGATTTGGATATAGCTGCCATATAGACCGATCGGCCGATTTAGGATCTTAGGCCCATAAAAGCTACATTTAGGCCCATGAAAGTTACATTTATTATAAAAGGCGCATTTATTTTCCGATGTCTCCAAAATTTTGGACAGTGAGTTAAATTAAGCCCCTCGACATACTTCTGCTATATGGCACAGATCGGTCTAGATTTGGATATAGCTGTCATCAGGGATTTAGCCAGGATTTTATTTTGGAGGGGGCCCACCCCATATTTTTCAAAATCGAAAATTGCCAAAATTCTTGTTACTGTTAAATTGGTAAAGATCCTTTTTTTTAAAAAAATTGTCGTAGCTATGGGGTACAGGAACTGACACATCGGCGGTGACATTTGGTCATAAAGTGAGAACTGAATTTTAAACTGATTGCCAACACAGTGCATTATCTTTTGGAAGTTGTTAATGGCTTCGAACTATATATTGGGTTGCCCCAAAAAGTAATTGCGGATTTTTCATATAGTCGGCGTTGACAAATTTTTTCACAGCTTGTGACTCTGTAATTGCATTCTTTCTTCTGTCAGTTATCAGCTGCTACTTTTAGCTTGCTTTAGAAAAAAAGTGTAAAAAAGTATATTTGATTAAAGTTCATTCTAAGTTTTATTAAAAATGCATTTACTTTTTTTTAAAAAATCCGCAATTATTTTTTGGGCAACCCAATACAACGACAACGGCTCTTGCAGCTGCTCCGTGCGTCCAGGTTCGCATTAACGACGAAAAATATCCAAAAATAGAGCTACCTTAGAAAAATTCTAGCTCGAGTTAGGAAAGAGGTATCGTAGTGAAATTTGGATTGGCGTAAAGCAGACGACTGAAACCAGTTACAACAATTTCTTATACCCCAAAAATCAAACGAAAATTTTTCTCAAAATTCTTAGAAGTGAGATTTCTGGAATCCTTTTTAATATCTATTAAAAAAAACAAATTTATGACAATAAATATTTTACGCAAAAATCATTAAATCGAGCTTTCTTCGCTAAATGGTCATAAAATATTAAGAAAATAAATTTTTGTTGTAGGGGCTTAGGAAATTAAAAGATTTTTTTTCAAAAATTTTTAAAAATCTAAATATTTGAAAAAATTGCTACATAAATATAAATTCTCTAAATTATGAATATACTACCGGTCGCTTTGCTGACCCCGATAGTACATCCATTATCAGGATCTAACTGTATCGCAATTTTAATGGCTTTAGCCTTACCGTAAAGAAATAACATTTTGAAAGTTTTAGATCAATCCGTAAATATAATAATATAATATATAATATATATATATATAATATAATATTTCTATTATAGATCTATAGTGAAATCTATAAAGAAAGTACTAAATAGAACCAATTACAGCACTTAAGTAGTTTTTATTCCACTCCTTGTACGATTTCAACATGTCGTATATTTGTCAAGACTTTGGTCATTTTCAGCATTTTTTTTTTACTTTTACACTTCACTGTTCACTGTTAAAGTAAAAAAGCTATTTCTTTCTTTTTGGTACCAAAATTTTTGATTTGTTAAAAATTACTTAGTCGGCCAACATATATTTCTTAGTAGAATCTACACGTTAAATTTCAGATCTCTAGTTCAATCCGTAAAGAAAGTATGAAATGTTACCAAATACGGTACTAAACGTAAGTTTCTTCCGTTTCCATTACTATTTCTATCTACCCCCTTTATTTCGCAACAACAATGATTTAAGCCAAATTTTGAAGTTCTAGCTCTACCCGTTCTCCCTATGCAAAGTTCACCTATTTCGTACCATTTTTGGTACTTTTTTTTCTAAATGTTCAAAAAAATGTTGGCATCCCAATTTAGGTTGCCTTGTACATAAATTTCAAAATTCAAAGCTCTAGCTCAATTAACAAACGAGGTACCAAAAAGTACATATTGCGGTACTAAACGTATATAGAGATAAAATTTCATCAAAATCGTACAACGGAATCGAGAGTCAGGCGTAATGGGTTAAAATTGTGTCTTTTAAAATATTTATTGAAATTTATCTATAGAAAAAATTTTAGGTAAATGTTGTTTGGGACAGATAAGCATAATAAAAAGTCTTTAAAAATTTTAATGCAAAATTTAAATTAAAATAATCTCGAGGTTAGATTGTCTTTAGAGAGTTTTTTGCTGAGTTAGTCCTTAAAAAAGTCATTAAAATGTAGTCTTTAGAAAAACTTTTATAATCTTTTTTTATAAAAATTTTGTCTTTCGAAAAAGTTTTAAAGAAATGTTGTCTTACAAAAATAATTTCGAGAGGGGTCCGGCCCGTGCTGAACAAGATATCTGAACTTAAACGGATGCTATACACACTTGAAGTGCGGCAATATGAGCAATATTTTATTAAAAAATTGGAAAACCCCCTTGAGTTCTCAAATTCCAAAGCCCAGATACCTCATTTCGACACAATTTTTTTTAACTCCATATATCTCCTAAACCCATGCAAAAAATTTGTACACCTAACAATATTTGTAGCCTCCACATCAAATTTACTAATACGGATGTGTAAATTATCGTTGTCCTAAATTTGGTTTTTGGGTGTTTCGGCCAGTATTTATTTTTGTCTTTTTAAAACATTTTATTTGCAAAATTCAGAAACAAGTTTTTAAGATATCTCTATTTGTTTTTTTTTTTTTTTTTTTTCTTAAAATCTTTTCAATTTGAATTTTCGTTTTTAGAAAAATGCATCTACAATATGTGCAAATGCAAATTTGTCCATGAACATTCCATTAATTAAAAGGGACAAACAATATGTCCTCTTCACAAAATAAAAGAACAAATTAAGTTATTTAAGAAGTTTTTTCAACAAAGACTTATTAGTAAAAATGCTTTTTGTTTTTTTTTTTGAAGAAAAAAATACACTTTTTTCATATATTTTGACTTCCAAATTGTACAAATTTTAATTGAGTAATCAGATGTGGACACTTTTTGCGACAAAGTCGTTGTATATTTTGTCACGAATCCAACCACAAATACCTTCGTAAATTGCAAAATACATGATATATTGTAGACCGCAAGCTGACTTTTTACAAGGATTTTTGAGCAATTGTCAGGAAAAAGAAATTAGAAATCGGACCAACAAATTTTCGAAATACCAAGGTGATCAACTTTAGTGACCTGCCAAAAGACGTGAAGGTCAGTTGCGATTGTAAATGGGCCATATCGGTCCATATTTAGATATAGAACCAATACAATTTTGCATAGTGCGCGTTTCTATTACCTCTTACATACGTGCCAAAAATGGTCTAAATCGGCCCAGAACCTATATAGCTCCCACACAAGCCGATCTCGCGATTATCTGATTTGGCTCCAATTTTACACTATTAATTTTTCTATGACTTCCAAATATGATTTGAGTCGGTCCATAACCTGATATAGCTCCCATATAAACCAATCTCCCGATTTTCATTTTGCATAGTGACATATTCTATATCAGTTCATAACCTGATGTAGCTCCCATATAAACCCATCTCCTGATTATACTTCTTGATACTGTAGAGAGCGTAATTCTTATCCGATTTGACTGAAATTTTGCACAATGGCATCTACTATGGTCTCCAATATCTAAGCCAAGTATGGCCTGACTCGGTTCATAATCCGATATAGATTCAATAGCATAGCAATTCTTATCCACATTATCCCTTGTTTGCTATAGGCAAATACCGGGCAAAAAAACTTGACAAAATGCGATCCATGGTGAAGGGTATATAAGATTGGGTCATGCCGAACTTAGCGCGCTTTTACTTGTTTATCCCAAAGACGAACGTTTTGGTGAAAATCGGTTCAGATTTTGATATAGAACTCTATATATATTGCTGGATGTTTTATTGCCCTTCAGAAAGAATTTGCCAAATTTATCGAAATAGGTTCTCAATTGGCGTATTTTTAAGACATTTTGCTCAAACTTGAATCTGTTATCAGACGGCGTTTTGATATAGCCACCATATACATATGTAAATATTTTTACTCATGGTCTTGTTCAAAAGACTTAATCTGTAGAACTGTAAAGACTAACGATTTTCATGCTCTCCAACATCAGTGATAGACAACATTTGTAAATCGCCTACTGCAACATTGAGGCAAACTGTGCGATAAATCATATTAAAAATTACAATCAAAATTCCATCGCCAATAGAGACCACCAACACATGTCAATATGAACTGGATCAAATGCTAATTTACAAACATTCCACAAAAATGCAACAACTTCGAATGGGGAAAACCAAACTGGGAAAGATTGAGTAAGTTAAAAAAATATATTGAAACATATGATTAACATCATATTCCCATTGGTCGTTGAATTTGAATTTTTCTAATTTAATATTCAACTCGAAGTTTTGGGATTGACATAAAAACACAGTGATCACATGGAAGCGATATCAGTTTCGATTTAGCGAAACAAGCTAAACTTGTAGGAATTTCCTTCAATCTCCCAAAAATTAAGCAAGAGGATTCCTAAAATGAAGGTACGCTATTCGTTCAAAGGACCACTACCAAAAGGATTTGCAGATTTCTTACCTCTTCTCTCATTTATTTTGTTTATGCTGATAATAGGTTTTCGTTTGTGTTCTGGCTGCGTTGGTGGCGACTTGCTCCGCTGGGTTTCTAGGGGGTGGCTCCGGAGGAGGTGGTGGTGGCGGCGGCTACGGTGGTGGCCATGGAGGTGGCTACGGCGGCGATGCTGGTGGTTCCGTTCAAACTGTACAAGTTATTCACGCCGATGGTGGTGATGGTGGAAGCTTTGGTGGACACGGAGGCCATGGAGGTCATGGAGGTTTTGGTGGTCATGGCGGCGGTGGCGGAGGAGAAGACGTCAAGATTATCCAAGTTGTTCATGACGATGGTGGTGCTTCTGGTGGTCATGGCGGCCATGGTGGTCATGGTGGTTTTGGAGGTGGTGGTGGCGGTGGTGAAGACGTCAAAATCATCCAAGTAGTTCATGCTGATGAAGGAGGTGCCGGGGGTTATGGAGGTCATGGTGGTCATGGCGGTTTCGGTGGTGGAGGCGGTGCTGGTGGTGAAGATGTCAAAATCATCCAAGTTGTTCATGCCGATGGAGGAGCTGCCGGTGGTCATGGAGGTTATGGTGGTCATGGAGGTCATGGAGGTTTCGGAGGTGGCTCTGGAAGTGAAGATGTCAAAATTGTGAAGGTTGTTCATGCCGATGGTGGTGCCGGTGGTCACGGAGGATATGGTGGTCACGGAGGACATGGTGGTCACGGAGGACATGGTGGAGGTGGAGAAGTTAAGACTATTAAAGTTATTCATGCCGAAGGTGGTGCTGCCGGTGGTCACGGAGGACATGGTGGTCATTCTCATGGCGGTGGTTTCGGAGGACATGGTGGTCATTCTCATGGCGGTGGTTTCGGAGGTGCCGGTGGTGAGGTCAAGACCGTAAAAGTTATACGTGTTGATGGTGGTGGTGACGGCGGCCATGGTGGGCACGGAGGCCATTCACATGGCGGTGGTTTCGGAGGTGCCGGTGGTGCCGGAGGAGAAGTTAAAACCATCAAAGTAATACATGCCGAAGGTGGAGCTGGTGGTGGTCATGGCGGTCATGGTGGTCATGGAGGTCATGGAGGTTATTCCCACGGCGGTGGTTTTGGAGGTGCCGGAGGAGAAGTTAAAACCATCAAAGTTATCCATGCCGATGGTGGTGCTGCTGGCGGTCATGGTGGCCATGGAGGACATGGTGGCCATGGAGGACATGGTGGCCATGGAGGCCATGGAGGTGGTGCCGGAGGTGCTGTTCAAACATTTAAAGTTATCCGCCAAGAAGGAGGTGGTACCGGCGGTTTTGGTGGCGCAGGAGGCTGGAATTAATTTGATGCCTTTCTAACGCCAATATGAAAATAGCAATCATCTAATGTGCCAACACTTTTGTTACTAGTTTTTTAAGCGAACCCCCATTTCTTCCTATTTAAGTCATCCCACATCCAATCGTAGCGAATAAATCGAAAACGCCAATATCAATAATTTTTTTAAAAAATTTGTGTTTCATATATTTCCTTGTTATATACATTTAATGGAGGACTCAGTTCTAATCACAGAACGATTAGTCCATATTTCGGGGCTAATTTCAGATTTGAACAACAAATCAACACAGCAAAAATAGGCAAAAATAGGCAAAAATAGTTAGTTAACAACAAGGAGCTATACACTCACAGAAAAACGTCTGGTGACAATAGCAAACACTATCTGCTGACTGGTAATAGTTTATTTTCCTGCTTTTACGGTAATAGTTCTGCTATTACGGCAGTAGTCCTGCAATTTCAGAACAGCGGGCCTACTGCTGAAAAGTCTGTTGTTTGCTGAAAATGACTGATGTTTCATATATGATGGGTTTGTTAGAAGAAATAAAATGAAAAGGAAGATTTTTGGAAAGAAAATGAGGAAAAAAAGATAACCTTTTGTTGTTGTTGTTTATTGCACACGCTATTTGTTTTTGAGTATAAGTCATCGTTATTGGAAACAATACACAGCAAACCGTCACAACAAGCAAGTAGGTATGAAGTCTTCATAATAAAACAACTATGCGGTATTTCCCTTTTTAAAATACCCTTGCATAATTGTTGTTCCACTTTACTGAACACGAGAGAAGGATTGTTGTTGTATTAAAAGCCAAATTTTCAGAAAAACCAAACAAATGGGTTTCCTCGCAGAAACGAAGAGTATGAAGCGACAATACATTGGTAGTCCAAAACAAGTAAGAGCGTGCTAATTTCGGCCGGGCCGAATCTCAGGAACCCACCACCATGGATTCTGCTAAAAATTTATACATACCACATACCAATTTAAAGCTTTTAGGAACCGACCAAGGATAATCGATAGACCGGCTTATATGGGGGCTATATTAGGTTATAGACTGATTTGGACCGTACATGGCACAGTTGTTGAAAGTTGTAACTGAATACCACATGCAAAATTTCCGCCAAATCGGACGGAAATTGCGGCATGTAAGGGCTCAAGGAGTCAAATCGGGAGATCGGTTTATATGGGAACTATAAGGTTATAGACCGATTTGCACCGTACTTGGCACAGTTATTGGAAATCGTAATAAAGGGTGATTTTTTTGAGGTTAGGATTTTCATGCATTAGTATTTGACAGATCACGTGGGATTTCAGACATGGTGTCAAAGAGAAAGATGCTCAGTATGCTTTGACATTTCATCATGAATAGACTTACTAACGAGCAACGCTTGCAAATCATTGAATTTTATTACCAAAATCAGTGTTCGGTTCGAAATGTGTTCATTCACCGTAACGTTGCGTCCAACAGCATCTTTGTATGGGAGGTATATCTAATTCTGAATCAATATGGCCCATTTGTAATCCTCAATGACCTACATCAATAATAAGTATCTGTGCAACATTTCAAGCGGCTAGTTTTACGCGTACGACCGCTATTGTGATTTCGACGACTCATAATGTCGAAAAGTTCAAGAGTATATATTCTTTAGGGGGTCTTAGAGGTGTTACAAACGGAATGACTAGATTAGTGTACTCCCATCCTATGGTGGTGGGTATAAAAAGTGTTGGCACAAACTGATTGAGGAAGGTTTCTTGAATGAATTATTAGCCAGTAGGCAAATGGAGTGTCTCTCATAGGTAGACCAAATACACAGCCAGATTTAAGAAAATTCTTGATTGAGATATTGATCAGTAGGCAACTGGAGATGTATGTCTCAATGGCTGTTAACATTCCATATGGATTTTTCATAAAATATCGATACAAATACAAATATCCCACAAAACCAGTAGCCACAACAGAGTGGGCATTAGCAGAGCAATAAAATTGATGAAAGATTTTTAACCACCTTTCGATATGAATACCAACGGCCGCAATGTCTATGTGTAGTAGAATCTGTAAATAAGATAAAATTTCCTTTCAGTAAAAACCTATAACAAAACAAAGGCCCTTTTATATATTTATTTATGTATTCATCAATATTTAATTATTCATCAATAACTATCTTGTTGCTTTCAAAGTAATCTCCCTTAGATATTTTTTTCCAATTTTTACGGTGTTTTTTTCAATCCTCTAAGCACTTCTGAAACTCGCTTCTGGGTTACACAAAACTTTATAGAGTAGACATCCATTTTTTCGAATATTAAAAAGTAGAAGAGCTCACTAATACCCTTTTTATTTGTCGAAAACAAACTGGCAATCCAAATGGCCGATACTACCAACACATTCAAGAGACATGTGTACCAACATTATAGAAAAAAGCGAAAATCCAACATACGTAACTCACGTCATTTGAAAATAATGGTTGTTTTTGATCACACCTCGTACCCTTCTAGATAAGGTCCGTAGGACCCAATGTAAACGCGGACCAAAGATCAGAAGCGTCAGTCAACGTGTCTGTCGTAACATGTCTATCAGACATTATAGGCTAAAGTTTGCGAGTAACGATTCACTAGAGACAGTGAGGAACAGAAACCACTATAGATCGTTTCCTGTGTGCATGTTTCGCACTGGCAAGCAAAAGCAGTTCCACTTCAGATTTTCTTTTCTCTGATAACTCTTCTGAATTGTCAACTGCAGGACCTTGGGATGTCTTGATTCCCTGGTTCCTATGTATCACAATGAATTACAATATCTAAATGAGTTTGATTGTAGACTGCCACTATAACTTAACCTAATCTAAATTATACCTTAGACCTTCTTTGCCAAAGGTGGATGATTTTGGATTTTACTTCTTGTGCACAATTTATGGCAATTTTTATCGGGGTTTTCTGCAATTTCGACTAAAGATTTGATTAAAACCTTAATCCCCCTTATCAATCGTTCCAGTTTTGTGATTTGTGTATTTTCCACTTCGAATTATCTTGCAGATACAGAAAACGGACAAAATTCGTTGCTTTAATGGGAGCCTGTTTGCTGGTCCTACTAAAACCCATACACATACAATGCATTGGATATCAGTTGAAACTCTTAATATGTTTTATTACTATCTTAGCACGAAACAGGTCAAGCAATCTTATGAAATGCCATCCAACGAAATAGCTTCGCAACGTACATACATGGGTGATGCGTTCAAACCGCTCATTAATAGGCCTTAAATACTTAATTGAGCAGCTGTATCTGGCAGCTGGAAATTTTAAATCAAATTCAGACCTGAGACAAATTATAAGCTGAAAACAGATGCCATCAGCGAATGGAGTAGAGAGAGAGAAGAGAAAAACAAAAACGCTATGAATATTCCCTGTGCAACATTAGAGCGTTAAACAGCACAAGATGACAGGTATTAGTCCCGGCTGTTTCCATGACACTGATGACGATGGTGGTGTAGTGGTTGGGGCTGCTGCTTACATTAGCATCCCACTGCATTTCTTTTTTGCTGGCTGACTGAGGGGTCGTCCGTAATAATTTATTCCCAAATCTGAACTGTAGTTTCATATAAAACGGCGCTGACCTCAACGAAACGACATCAGTTTCATTTAAGTTAAACTAAAGAAACTTGTAGGAATCACTTGGTTCTCTTATTAATCGAAGCGAAAGGATTCCTAAAATGAAGGTAGGACAAATCAAAGGATATAAAAACCAACGGAATTGTCAAGGATATTAACACATTTTCAATATTTTACTTTCATTCTTATCCATTGTGGACTAAAGGTTTTCGTTTGTGTGTTGGCAGTTTTGGTAGCAACATGCTCCGCTGGCTTCCTAGGAGGTAGCTCAGGAGGTGGCGGGGGAGGGGGTGGCGGCGGATACGGTGGCGGTGGTCACGGAGGTGGTTATGGCGGCGGCGGTGGTGGCGGTGGAGCTGTCCAAACTATTAAAGTTGTCCATGCCGAGGGCGGTGCTTCAGCTGGAGGTCATGGCGGTTATGGAGGCCGTGGTGGTCACGGAGGTCATGGAGGCCATGGGGGTGGTGGTGGCGGTGCCGGAGGTGCTGTCCAAACAATAAAAGTTGTCCATGCCGAAGGCGGTGCTTCAGCTGGTGGTCATGGCGGTTATGGAGGTCATGGTGGTCACGGCAGTCATGGCGGCCATGGAGGCCATGGGGGTGGTGGTGGCGGTGCCGGAGGTGCTGTAACCGTGAAAGTTATCCATGCCGATGGTGGTGCTTCAGGTGGTGGTCACGGAGGATTCGGTGGTCACGGCGGTCATGGCGGTCATGGTGGTCACGGCGGTCATGGTGGTCACGGTGGTGCCGGCGGTGCCGGCGGTGGCGAAGTCAAGACCATTAAAGTTATCCATCAACAAGGAGGCGGACAAGGAGGTTTTGGAGGTGGTCATGGAGGCGGTGCTGGCGGACATGGAGGTTTCGGTGGTGGTGCCGGTAGTGGCGGTGAGGTCAAAACCATTAAGGTTATCCATGAACAAGGCGGCGCCTCTGCAGGTGGTCATGGTGGATACTCTGGTGGCGGTCATGGTGGTTTCTCTGCTGGTGGTGGTGGCGGCTTTGGCGGTGCTGAAGAAGTCAAAACTATTCAAGTTATCCATGAAGGCCCTTCTGATGGTGGATTCTCAGCTGGTGGCGGCGGCGGCGGCAGCGTTGGTTACTCTTATGGCGGAGGTGCTGGCGGTGGTGCTGGCGGTGCTGAAGAGGTTAAAACTATTCAAGTTATTCATGAGCAAGGCGGTGCTGATGCTGGTGGCTTCTCTGCCGGTGGTGGATTCTCTGCTGGTGGCTACGGAGGTGGCGAAGAAGTTAAGACCATTCAAGTCATCCATGAGCAAGGTGGTGCCGGTGCTGGCGGTTTCTCTGCAGGCGGTGGCGGTGGATTCTCTGCTGGCGGCGGTGGTGTTGGCTATGGGGGTGGTGAAGAAGTTAAAACCATTCAAGTCATTCATGAACAAGGTGGTGCCGGTGCTGGAGGTTTCTCTTCTGGCGGCCATGGTGGTTACGGCGGTGGTGCTGGCGGCGCTGGAGGTGCTGGTGGTGCTGGCGGTTTTGATGATGCTCTAGAAACACTTAAATCACTAAAGGTCATCGGTGCCTTGAGTGTGGATGGGGGTGCTGGTGGCGCCGGCGGTTATGGCGGAGCTTCTGCCGGTGGTTACGGCGGTGCATCTGCTGGCGGTTGGCAATAGGATTTTCATCTGTGATCGAAATTCTCACTCTCTTGTTTGAGCCATAGTTTCGCGCTACAAAATGCCAAAACCTGTTGTTATTAGATTTTTAAGTAGTTAAATTTCTTATATTATTTTTTAGATATAGACCCATTTGTTGCTACATCAAGCTGTGAATAAACATCATTTCAACATGTCATTAGTCAATATGTTACGAAAAATTGATTAATTGTTTAATTTAGATTTGTGTGTGTGTGTGTGTATGTGATCTTACTTTATCCAATTTATCTTAATTGACATTCATGCACGCGTAAAACATCAATACCAATGATTTCGGGAAGCAAATATACATAATTATTTGCACAATATGGAAACTGTCTCCTTGCCTTTTTTATGAAATTCGCAAAACCATTTCGCAAGTAGATTTATCAAAACAAAACGAAAAAGTAAAATGGTGCTAAGTTCGGCTGGGCCTAATCTTATATGGATCGCATTGTCAAGATCTTCGAATGCCCTCTTCAAATACAATAAGCTATATCAAGTTTTTGACCGATATGGACCGTACTTGTCATGGCTGTTAGAAGTCACAGAAAAGCATCACCTCAAAAACTTTAGGCAAATCGAGTAATAATTGCGTCTTCCAGAGTCTCAAAAGTCAAATTGGAAGATCTGTTTATATGACAACTATAAAAGGTTATCAACTGATTTGGACCATACATGGAACAGTTTTTGGAAATAATATCAAAATTTCAGCCAAATCGAATAAGAATCGCCCCCTCTACTAGCTCAAGAAACGGGAGATCAAACCGATCTGGCTGCTATAACAGGTTATGAACTGATTTGAACCATGCTTAACACAATTGCAGGAAGTAATACGGAACCACCACGTGCAAAATTTCAGCCGATGGGAATTGCGCCCTCTAGAAGCATAAGAAGTCAAGACTCAATATCAGTTTTTATGACAACTGTATAAAAACATGGACCGATTTAGCCCATTTACAGTCCCAACCAACTTAGACCAATTAGAATTAGAAGTATCTGTGCAAAATATCCAGCACCTTGCTTTTTCCCTTCGAAAGTAAGCGTGCTTTCGACAGACAGACGGGCCCGGCTAGATCGACTTAAAATGTCATGACGACCATGATTTATGGGATCTTAGACGCACATTTCGAAGTGTTACAAACGGAATGACGAAATCGGTATACCCCATCCTATGGCGGAGGGTATAAAAACACCTATTGTTACCTTTATTACACTCAGAAAAATTTGTTAGTAAAAATAGCAAAAAAGGTTTGCTGTAACAGCAGAAAATCTGATTAAAATGGGACAGCAATAACTTTCATTATTTTATTTTACCTTAATTGGCTATAACAGAACATTTGTTACATTAGCCAAACGTAGAATAACGTTCCAAGCGTCTCGATCTTCTGCGCTCATTTTATAATCTATGACACCAAGTTTCAAGTGCCTAACACCACTTGATCTTTCCATCGGGCTTTTGGTTGTCCCGGTTTGCGTGTACCACCGTGTTTGCCTTCAAAAGAATTCTTTGCTGGAGCTTCTACTTCCATTCGGACAACATGACTTTAGCTAACGCAGCCGTTGCATTTTGATACGTGTAACTATGATATTGTCGTCATGCAGCTCGTATATACTCTCCATTAACGCGAACTGTTCCATATATTTTACAAAGAATCTTTCTCTCAAACACTCTAAGCTATGCCTCGTCTGCTTTCACAAGTACCCATGCCTCAGAACCATATAACAACACGGGTAGTATCAGTGTCTTGTATAGTATAATCTTTGTCTATCGAGAGGTGGGCTTATTTCTAAACTGCTTACTTAATCGAAAGTAGCATCTGTTTGCCAGTATTATTCTTCGCTTTATTTCAAAACTGGTGTCATTCGTTTTGGTTACGGCGGTGAAGAGGTAGATAAAGTTGTAGTTCCCAACTTTCTCCATTTTCTTTATCTGATCGGTTGTACCGGGCGTTTTGGGAGTTTTATGTCCATTTACAGCCAAATATTTTTTCACTAATTCCCTTTCGATTATTTCAAAGGCTATAGTTATGCGAGTAGCATGTTATAGTGTGTCATATCTATTCACATCTGCATCTCGTATAATCTTCTCCAGCAGGATATTAAAGAGATCACACGATAGGCTAGCTCCTTGTCTGAAACATCTTTCGGTATTAAATAGTTCGCAGAGATTCTTTCCTAAACTTACGTTCCTCAGTAAGAATAGGAAAGAATTTCTCTTTATCAGCAAGTGTCATCCTGCAGAGTCGTTTCAGTTTTGCAAGAATACAAAACTCGGACATGGCTTGCAATACCTCTGCACGTAAAGGGGTATCGAAAGCGGCTTTGTAGTCAACAAAGATACGATAGGTGTTGATTTGTCCTTCTCGAGTCTTTTCCAGGATTTGGTGTTCTAGTTTGGATTTACCAGGTCTGAAGCCGCATTGAAAGGGCCCAATTATCTCACAGTACGCTCGTGAGTATCTTGTATGCGTTGGGCAGGAGACTTATTCCTCTGTATTTAGCACATTCCGTCTTGTCGTCGTCATCGAGAATGCGTTCTTCTATCCAGACTGCGCAGACAAGCTGATGCATACGCCTTATCAGCGTGTCGCCTCCGGTCTTAAATAGTTCAGCGGGCAACCCGTCGGCTCCTGCTGCTTTGTTGTTCATTAGTCGGGTCACTGCTACTTGGACCTCATTCTGTCTAGATGGTAAACTTTCTATACCATCATCAGGAATTGGTTTTGCGGTATCCTCTTCGCCGTCATCGTTGAACAATGTTCTTCCCATATCCTTAGCATGCTATCTGTGTCAGTTACCATATTTCCTTCTTTGTCTTTGCAGAAGAAGTGCGTGCACCAAAGCCATCGGTTTGACAGACAGTATCCTGCGGAGGTAGACAAAGTTGGAACAGGAACGAAGGAAGCGCGCACAGCCCCTGAGTCTTCATGGAGGACTGTGACTTCCAATAGGAGGCCACAGCCATCACGGAAGGGGAAGATGGTCGCTGAGAATGGCAAGGAGCCGCCCTTTTACGCCAGAGTAGCAAGGAAGCACAACAGAGATGAGCTGACTTATGCAGTCATCAATATCGGCTGTGAATCCGGTAGGATTCCACCAGATCATCGGTCCCAAGTGGAGGATCTGGTTAACGATCGGATTTTTGAACATGTGTTAAACTCTGTAGAGGGCCAACCCATACAAATGATGAGCTGCGAGTTTAAAGGGGACATCTGTACGCTGCGTTTTGCGTCGGCGGAATGTAGTGATACCGTAAAACAGCTCGTCAGAGGTATTCACGCTGCCTGGGAGGGCGCAAAGCTCGACTTTGTGAGAAAGATGGATATCCCCCAGCTCTCCAAGGCTACGGTCTTCATCAAGGGATGGGGCAGTAAATTTGCGACGGAACACATGTTGGGATTCTTGGGCAAGCAAAACCAAGGTTTGGTCGCAGAGAAGTGGGAGGTCTTCCACAGCGAGGAGAAGGAGGAAGGAACTCTCTTTGTGGTTGGCATTGATCAAGTCTCCGTGGCGAGTTTGGCTAAGACTAAAGGCATGGCACACTACGGGAGCAAAGCTGCCTTTTTCAAGATTGGGAAGACTAGGATAGGTAGAAATTTTCATTCTTCGACACCAGGCCGTGCAGTGGCAGGTGACTCAACACCGCCCAACAAACAGGGGGCCAACAACGAGACAATCACCGCATCTCTCAATATTGGAAAGACTAGGAGAAGCAATGATCCTAATACTAAAATATCAGGCAGTGCAGTGGCGAGAGACCCAACACAACCTAACATCATCACCAACATCAACGATTTAAAGATTCGGAATGCTGGGATAGATAAAGATCTTAATTTTGAAACATTAGGCAGCGCAGCTACAGGAGACTCAATTTAACCAAACGAACAGGGAGCCGATGATGGTACCATCACCTACTCCCAAGAAGCCCATTTACTTAAGATTTGGAAGGCTAAGAAAGGCAAAGATCCTAGTATTAAAACACCAGGCAGAAAAGAGAATCGAAACTTAGTAAAGCTTAACAAACAGGGACCAGACGATTGAACCATTACCTTTATAAAAAGTCGGAAGACTTGACTAGGCTAGGTTCATTGCCGATGACATCAGGCAGTGCAGGGACAGGAAAGTCAATGCAGTCTAAAGAACAGGGAGCAGACGATGAGATCATCAACTACTCCCAAGATGCCCTTTTACTGGAGGACCAATGATTGAGGTAATCCAGATAAACCTCCACCGGAGCGAGACTGCTACACACAGGATTACGACTGCACTTAACAGTGCTCGTCGTAAAAAGCGGAGGTATATTGGGATGTGTATTACACATGGCTCAAGGAATACAGTTAAATTACCGGAGCGGCAAAACGTGCCTCCTGATGATAAAAAAAGTTTCTCTCACAAACCCATGTCCAAACTGAAACGTTAGTATTCGACATGGGAGTGAGAGCAGAGACAACGGAGGACATGTTGGGGCTTTTGATGATACCCCATTTTCCACCAGATACGAAGGGACTCACGGAGACACCGGAATCTTGGAATAATGATGTTGATCGAAAGTTTATAATTACGGAATTTGCAGTGAAGGAATCCTTGAGGAGCTTCAAACCATTTGAGTCACCCGGACCTGATGGAATATTTCCGACGTTATTTCAGAAAAAAGCAGACTATCTGGCGCCTCGTCTGGCCAAAATTTTGCACAGCATGCCTAGAACTTGCATATACTCCGAAAGCCTGGCAGGAGGCAAGGGTCGTATTTATACCCAAGCCCGGCTAGGCAAGTTATGCGACACCAAAGGCCTACAGACCCATAAGCCTTACGTCCTTTCAACTCAAAACCATGGAACGTATTGTGGACACCATGATAAAGAGAAGGACATCCAGCGAACTCCTCAAATACAAATAGCATGCCTATGTCAAGGGAAGGTCGGTGGAGACTGTCCTGCACGGGGATATGCATAAAAAGAAGAATCCTTCGATGCCAAAACGTACACATTGGCCGTATGCATTAACGTCGAGAGGGCTTTTAACAATGTGCGGACCGACACTCTGATCCAATCCTTTGACCAGTACCGGGATAAACCATATGCTAAGGAACAGGTGGACAAACTGCGTGTCCCAGGGGGGCATTTTATCGCCACTCCTATGGGTGACCACCATAAATGACCTATTACGGATGTTATAATACTTCTAAGGGGTAAGGATCCGAACGAGCTATGCAAAAGGGCCGAAAGGGGCTTACATATGGCATATGACTGGGCTAGACCCAGAGGTCTCAATGTTAACCCAGAGAAGACTGAAATATGCCTGTTCACGAGTAAGACAAAGGTGGACGAATTTAACGCACCACGTTTCCTCAATAAGACAATTTCGATATCCGACTAGGTCAAATACTTAGGTGTGATCTTGGACAGGAAACTGAATTGGAAGTATTACATTCAGGAGCGTACTGAGAAGGCTCACAGATGTTGGGCACTATGTAGACCGTAATGGGGCCGTAGCCTCGAAATGGGGCCACAAACCGCTCTACAGGATCGTGATTAGACCAATACTTACTTACGCCTCAGTAGTTTGGTGGACTGCTATGGAGAAAAAGTGCAACATAAGGACCATACAAAAGGTTCAGAGAACATGTTGTCTTGGCCTAGGCGGAGCGATGAGCACCACGCCCACTAGGGCACTGGAGACTATTCTAGATATCCGACCTATTAACATACGGATTAAACGTGAGTCACCCACCGCGGCTATGAGACTTAAGGCGATGGGAGAATGGATTGAGGATGAGCGCAGCTCATACCATCGCGGTATAATCGAGGCGACGATAGGAAACCTAGAAGGAAGGTAAGAGGTTTCCGATCGGATGTCTGAAATGAAACTTTAAGTCGAGTGCGAGGCACTGCTGCCATCGGCACAGTCTTGGATTGACGGAACCCTAGTATTGCCATCTGGAAGATCATGTTACACGGATGGATCAAAGCTAGAGGACAGAGTGGGCCTGGGGTTTACATTGAAAACCCAGGGACTGAGATCTGTTTTAGACTGCCCGACCATAATACGGTCCTGCAGGCGGAGATCTGGGCGATTGTGAACGTCGAGTGTGAACATCTTTACCGACAGTAAAATTGCCATAAGGGCAATAACAAACAGGACGGTAAAGTCACGAACAGTCTTGCAGTGTAAAAAGCAGATTAACGCCTTCTCTGAAGATGGCAAAATCCGCATCGTTTGGGTGCCGGGCCATAATGGAGTAAGCGGAAATGAAAAAGCAGACGATTTGGCGGTAAAAGCCAGAGGCTTGCCGTCAATAAACTTGGTTAACCCGAAGCCTCACCGGTCGACGCAGTCCGAGTTAAGGTAGTGGGCGACAAATACGTATGCACATTGTGGAACAGTGAAACGGTCGGTAGGACGGCGAAAATCCTATGGGGGGATTCAGATCGTGAGAAGACGAGGCTATTACTAAAAGGAAGCAAGAAGGAGGTCAGTATAGCTATTGGTATCATAACGGGTGTATGTCAAAAGTGGCATGGGGCGGATTAATATCTGCACCCTTTTTTTAACCTAACCTAATCTAACCTTGTGGCGAGCTAAAAGAAATAATAGAATATATTTTTCAATTTTTGCCACAGTTAGCAAATTAAATTTTAGTTAAACACTAACTTACAGTTATTAAATCATGCTTACTTTCGAGCATATTATTGTAAACTCAAAAAATAAAAATTGTTAACATTTTAGTTACATATATTGAACAAAATTCCACATTTCTTAGATTGTTCTTTCAGTAATAAGTTTCTGAAGAGGTTTCATCGACGATAATATGCTTTTACCCATGTTTGGTGAAGTTCTTGCTTATTCCAAAGAAATAAGTTTAAGTAAAATTACTAACACCACCTGAGTTTTTAACTATCTCATCTATACTCATGAAAAGTTAATTTTATTTGTACACAGTTAATTTTCTAACCCCTTACGATTTTTATACCCTCCACCATAGGATGGGGGTATACTAATTTCGCCATTCTGTTTGCAACACCTCGAAATATGCGTCTGAGACCCCATAAAGTACATATATTCTTGATAGTCATGTCATTTTAAGTCGATCTAGCCATGTCCGTCTGTCTGTCAAAAGCACGCTAACTTTCGAAGAAGTAAACCTAGCCGCTTGAAATTTTGCACAAATACTTTTTATTAGTGTAGGTCGGTTGGGATTGTAAATGGGCAATATCGGTTCATGTTTTGATATAGCTGCCATTTACACCGATCTTGGGTCTTGACTTCTTAAGCCTCTAGAGGGCGCAATTCTCATCCGATTTGACTGAAATTTTGCACGTAGTGTTTTGGTATCACTTCCAACAAGCGTTTTAAGTATGATTCAAATCGGTTCATAATATGGTATAGCTGTCATATAAACTGATCTTGACCTTGACTTATTGAGCCAATAGAGCGCGCAATTCTCATCCGATTTGGCTGTAATTTTGCATGAGGTGTTTTGTTATGACTTTCCATAACTGAGCAAATCGGTGTATAACCTGATATAGCTGCCATAGAATCCAATCTTGGATCTTGATTTCTTGAGCCTCTAGAGGGCGCAATTCTCATCCGATTTGGCAGAAATTTTGTACAACGACTTCTCTCATGACCTTCAACATACGTGTCTTATATGGTCCCTACTACCCTATCGATGAATAGCTTGATACACCTATCTCCCGATTTTGCTTCTTGAGCCCTAAAAGGCGCAATTCTTATCCGAATAAACTGCAATATTACACAGTGACTTCTACAATGTTCAGCATTCATTTATGGTCCGAATCGGACTATAACTTGATATAGCTCCAAAAGCATAACAGTTCTTTTCAATATTCTATTAATAATATATTAAGCATTTTTCTGAGTGTGTGGTGTCGAATGGAAGGCAGCACGAATCTGGCAAAAAAATAAAATGGGTTTGGGGATCATCCTTTTTCCTTTAACCACCAATCATGACAATGATGGTTTTACAAGTAAAGTATGAACCTTACTTTGAAGTATGTATTCATCTTTTATAGAGTTTTACCCCAAAAGGCACTAACGGACACGTAGCCTCACTATAACAATATGGCGCTCAAATTCAAGGTGCTTGAAAATAGAGAAGGAATTTGACACCGAAATTTTAAGCAAACAATCTCAAGAGCTTCTAAACCTGATCGAAAAGACATGTTGCCAATTTCAAAAGATCTGGGAAAGGCTTTTAGGAGTAGAGTACGATCATAACATTTAAACATTCAACAAGTGGCTGATAGTCCGCCTTACACCTAAGTTGTCATATAGCCCAATATTGGCAATATGATATTCAAATGGAGGGTATATGGTAGAAGGGTAAAAATTTTTTCCGTCCACATGTTGAAGCCAGGATTCACTGAATAAGGTTAAGCCAAGCTATCACCCGACATACTTTTTTTTAATTTGTGGCAGTACTTGGCATTGAGGATGTCAACTTGTTCTCCTTTTACATTCATTCTTTCTTTTCGTTTTCTCCTATTTGATGACATTTTCAATCAACAGATTTGACATCCTTAATGATGTTCATGGGGCTTATTCACTTTATGTTTTTGCAAGTGAACTTACCTTCTATTAATGAATCCTGTGTTAAAGCTCTAAACAGTATGGTAAGCACCTGAAATGGCTATATAAAGTCAAGTTTCTAGCATTCGCCCGCTTCAATTTCCACCAAACGGACATAAAATCGGTACGAGTCCTACAAATCTTATACATAAAAATCAATTTGTGTTTGTTTGTTTGTGTGTTCCTTATAGACTCAGGAACGGCTGAACCGATTTTCTTGAAATTTTCACAGATGGTGCATAATGATTCCGTGGTGAAAATAGGGTACTCCTTTTTTTAATATCTGAAGGGGGGACGGACTCTCCCCCTTACCCTAATTTTCAGAAACGCCAGATCTCGGAAATGGGTGGTGCGATTTAAGCGAAATCTTGTGTGCTCTTATATAGTAACTTAAAAATAAAAATTTGGTATCCAAATTTCGGATGGGGTACCTAGGGGGGCCGCAGCTACCTAAAACCTACCAAACATATATTTAGACCAATCACGACAATATGGGACTCAAATGAAAGGTATTTAGGATAAGAAAACGTATCTGATATCCAATTGTCAGACCAAGTGTTAGGGGGACCACCCAAAACACCCGCAAATCGGACATATTTACCGACCATGGCAATATGGGACTTTAATGAAAGGTATTTGCGAGTAGAATACGAATCTGATATCCAAATGTGGGACAACGTTTCTGGGGGTTCACCCTTTTCCCAAAACACACCCCAAACAGGACTTATTTACTGACCATGGGAATATGGGGCTTAAATAAAAGGTATTTGAGTGTAGAAATCGAATCTGATATCCAAATATGGGACCAAGTGTTTGGAAGCTGCCTTTCCTTAAAAATTTTGAGTGTAGAATTCGAATCTGATATCCAAATATGGGACCAAGTGTTTGGGGGCCGCCTTTCCCTAAAAACATCCGCCAAAGGGGACAAATTTACGACCATAGCAATATGGGACTCAAATGAAAAGTCTTTGGGAGTACAGCACAAATCTGATATCAATATTCGGGAAAAGTGTCTATGGGCCCACCCCACCCCCACAACACCACCCAAATAGGAAGTATTTGCTGACAATTGCAATATGAGACTCAAATAAGAGGGTTTTTTAGAGTAGAACACGAATCCGATATATATTTTCAAGACCAACTTACTGAGTGACCGCCCAGCCCCCAAAACACCCCCAGAGCCGGTCATGGTAGCCGATTATGGAAAGATGGGGCTCAAATTAAAGATATTTGGGAGTAGAACACGTATCTAATGTCAACATTAGGTACCAACTGTCTAGGGGACGTCCCACCACCATCACAACCCCCAAATAAGACATATTTGCTCACCAAGACAATTTGGGTCTTAAAGAGAGTGGAACTAAATATTTATAGTTTTTAGGGCCAATACCCCAACCGGACGTATTTGCTGACTTTTGCATTAAGGAGTTTAAATGAGATTAGAAAACGAATTTGATATCCACTTTTGAGGCCAATGGCAATATGGTGTTCAAATAAATGATATATAGATATATGAGAATAGAGCACGTTACAGATATATTTTCCGGGCTTAGTGTTTGGGGGACCACGCCAACCCCAAAACACCAATACCCCAAACCAGACATATTTGCTGACTTTTTGAAGGTATAAGGAATTTAAATGAGATTAGAAAACGAATTTGATATCCAATTTTGAGGCCAATGGCAATATGGGGCTCAAATAATTGAGAATAGAGCGCGTTGCCCGGGCTTAGTGTTTGGGGGACCACCCCAATCACCTAAATCGGGCATATTTACCGACCATATCAATAGTTGATACCCACTTTCGAGACCAATTTTCTGGCGGTCTACCCCTTTCCCAAAATACCCACACAAACTGCAATTTTTTACTGACCATCGGTATATAGGGCTCAATACGAATTTGATATCCAAATGTAGGACTATGTATTTAGGGCATCAAAACACCCCCGAAAGGGTAAACATTTTTCGACTATTCCATTATGTGGCTCTAATGAAAGGTATTTGAGATTAGAAAACGAATTTGGTAACCAATTTTGGGGCCATGTGTTTGGGGGGCGCCTCTTCGTGTAAACTCCCCTAAACCAATGGCAATATGAGGTTTAAATAAATGGTATTTGAAGGAAGATGCTGATATTTTTTCAGGGCCCAGTGGCTGGGGGACCTCACCCCCGAAAACACCCCTAAATCAGATATGAGAATTTCGGTCTGAAAAAAAGTATTTTAAGAATGGAGTACACCTTACATCCAATCTTAAATTCGTAGACCAACAAAGATCATATGGGATTCAGATAAAGGCACTTATATTGTTAAGCTGTTAGTCAAGCGATATACTATTTTCGTAACATGGTATTTCACTAAAAGCTCTTTAATTGTCGAAAATAAATATTCCAAGGAAAATTTTGCTCCATATAAAGTGAAAGAAGGCACAGCGGAGCGGGCCTGGGTCAGCTAGTAATAAATGAAAATGGAAAAAATCTCGGGCTAAGTGCCTGTGCGGCATTGCATTCAACCGAAGATATTGGCAAGCTGTGTATGCCAACAATGTGGAGTTTTTTCCAAGTCAAGATACACCCATGAGAACTAGAAGTTTAGATTATAAATATAAGTAAATTTGTATCCTGTGTATTGTAGAAGGAACATCGGAGCCTACTTGGGAGAGCTAGTAATAATAAAATTCCTTATTTTTATACCCTCCACCATAAGATGGGGGGTATACTAATTTCGTCATTCTGTTTGTAACTACTCGAAATATTCGTCTGAGACCCCATAAAGTATATATATTCTTGATCGTTGTGAAATTTTATGTCGATCTAGCCATGTCCGTCCGTCTGTCCGTCCGTCCGTCCGTCCGTCCGTCCGTCCGTCCGTCCGTCTGTCTGTCGAAAGCACGCTAACTTCCGAAGGAGTAAAGCTAGCCGCTTGAAATTTTGCACAAATACTTCTTATTAGTGTAGGTCGGTTGGTATTGTAAATGGGTCATATCGGTCCATGTTTTGATATAGCTGCCATATAAACCGATCTTGGGTCTTGACTTCTTGAGCCTGTAGAGTGCGCAATTCTTATCCGATTGAAATGAAATTTTGCACCAAGTGTTTTGTTATGACATGCAACAACTGTGCCTAGTATGGTTCAAATCGGACCATAACCTGATATAGCTGCCATATAAACCGATCTTGGGTCTTGACTTCTTGAGCCTCTAGAGTGCGCAATTCTTATCCGATTGAAATGAAATTTTGCACCAAGTGTTTTGTTATGACATCCAACAACTGTGCCAAGTATGGTCCAAATCGGTCAATAACCTGATATAGCTGCCATATAAACCGATCTTGGGTCTTGACTTCTTGAGCCTCTAGAGTGCGCAATTCTTATCCGATCAGAATGAAATTTTGCACGACGTGTTTTGTTATTATATCCAACAACTGTGCCAAGTATGGTTCAAATCGGTCCATAACCTGATATAGCTGCCATATAAACCGATCTTGGGTCTTGACTTCTTGAGCCTCTAGAGGGCGCAATTCCTATCCGATTTGCCTGAAATTTTGTACGACGGATTCTTTCATGACCATCAACATACGTGTTTATTATGGTCTGAATCGGTCCATAGCCCGATACAGCTCCCATATAAATCGATCTCTCTATTTTACTTCTTGAGCCCACAAAGGGCGCAATTCTTATTCGAATTGGCTGACATTTTACACAGGTCTCCAACATATAATTTAATTGTGGTCCAAACCGGACCATACCTTGATATCGCTCTAATAGCAGAGCAAATCTTTTCTTATATCCTTTTTTTGCCTAAGAAGAGATGCCGGGAAAAGAACTCGACATATGCGATCCATGGTGGAGGGTATATAAGATTCGGCCCGGCCGAACTTAGCACGCTTTTACTTGTTTAAACTTTAAAACTGCATTTTTATGGCTTTTACGTAAGTATTCCTGAAAATAGGTACAATATATTTTAATTTATTCTATCCTTACTACAAACGTTGAAAGCCATTTGCACATTAAATAAGTGTAGCACATCTTATAAGTGTAGGTCGGTTGGGATTGTAAATGGGCCATATCGGTCCATGTTTTGATATAGCTGCAATATAAACCGATCTTAGGTCTTGACTTCTTGAACAAATAGAGGGCGTAATTTTAGTCCGATTTGATTGAAATTTTGCACGTGGGTTTTGGTATCACTTCTAACAACTATGCAAAGTATGGATCATATCGGTCCATAAACTGATATAGCTGTCATATAAACCGATCTGTGGTCTTGAGCCTCTAGAAGGCACAATTCTTATCCAATTTGGCTGAAATTTCGCATGACGGAATCACCAATAACATATCAATTATTTTCTTTTATCCCTTCCTCTACTTCGTTTGCCTAAAAAAAGAGACACCGGGAAAAGAACTCGACAAATGCGATCCATTGTGGAGGGCATATAAGATTCGGCCCGGCTGAACTTAGCACGCTTTTATTTGTTTTTCATTAATTTAGGAGTTACATTTTTTGTACGTAGTTTTTAGCCTTCAAAGTTTTTTTTACCTTTTCACCATTGTTTACATACAGAATGTCATCATTCATATAAGAAAGGGACAAAATTACAAGCTTAGTTGATAATACACCAACCAAAACATTAATCAATTTTGCTGTATCAAGAAGGTTCTTTGCTGATGCCAAACAAGCATCTCAAAGAGGTGTTTTGCTTAAGGTCAAAGTTGAACTTTCAATTTTTTTCAAAAAAATGGCAATGAAAAATTTGTTCATAAACTTTTGATTTAGTTTTTATTTTTATAATTTATTTACCAACGTATGATCGTCGTTTAATAAGTGTAGTCTATGTAAAAAGGAAAAAATACCTTTTACATGCGTTTTGTCAACAAAAATCAAAAGTTCAACTTTAACCTCAAATGGCTCAATAACAAGTGAGCCGATTTGAATGATTTTAAAACTAAAAGAAAGCTTCAGTTGTTGAATAAACAAGTATAAGCGTGCTAAGTTCGGCCGGGTCGAATCTTATATACCCTCTACCATGGATCGCATTTGTCGAGTTCTTTTCCCGGCATCTCTTCTTATGCAAAAAATGATATAAGAAAAGATTTGCTCTGCTATTAGAGCTATGTCAAGATATAGCCGGTTCGGACCACAATTAATTATATGTTGGAGACCTGTGTAAAATGTCAGCCAATTCGTATAAGAATTGCGCCCTTTGGGGCCTCAAGAAGCAAAACATAGAGAACGGTTTATATGGGAGCTGTATCGGGCTATAGACCGATTCAGACCATAATAAACAGGTATATTGATGGTCATGAGAGGATCCGTCGAACAAAATTTCAGGCAAATCGGATAATAATTGCGACCTCTAAAGGCTCAAGAAGTCAAGATCCCAGATCGGTTTGTTTGGCAGCTTTATCAGGTTATGAACCGATTTGAACCATACTAGGCACAATTGTTGGAAATCATAACAAAACACGTCGTGCAAAATTTCATTTCAATCGGATAAGTATTGCGCACTCTAGAGGCTCAAGAAGTCAAGACCCAAGATCGGTTTATATGGCAGCTATATCAAAACATGGACCGATATGGCCCATTTACAATACCAACCGACCTACACTAAGAAACACCAAGAAGTATTTGTGCAAAATTTCAAGCGGCTAGCTTTACTCCTTCGGAAGTTAGCGTGCTTTCGACAGACAGGCGGACGGGCGGACAGACGGACGGACAGACAGACGGACGGACGGACGGACATGGCTAGATCGACATAAAATGTCGCGACGATCAAGAATATATATACTTTATGGGGTCTCAGATGAATATTTCGAATAGTTACAAACAGAATAACGAAATTATTGGGTTGCCTAAAAAGTAATTGTCGGTAATAAAGTAGTAATAAATTAAATTTAAATTTAAGTAAATTTTTTCAACGGCTTGTGACTCTGTAATTGCATTCTTTCTTCTGTCAGTTATCAGCTGCTACTTTTAGCTTGCTTGCGCGAAATTTTGTTTATATTTGTTTGTTTGGCGTCAATTTTAATATGGGTACCACATGTATTGAAAGAAATTCATTTACCAAACCGAATCAACGCTTGTGATATGCACCTTAAACGCAATGAATTCGATCCGTTTTTAAAACGAATCATAACTGGAGATGAAAAATGGATTGTTTACAATAACGTTAGTCGAAAACGATCATGGTCCAAGCATGGTGAACCACCTCAAACCACTTCAAAAGCTGATATCCACCAAAAGAAGGTTATGCTGTTTGTTTGGTGGGATTGGAAGGGTGTGGTATATTTTGAGCTGCTTCCAAGAAACCAAACGATTAATTCGGATGTTTACTGTCAACAATTGGACAAATTGAATACAGCCATCAAGGAGAAGCGACCAGAATTAGTCAATCGTAAAGGTGTCATATTCCACCAGGACAACGCTAGACCGCACACATCTTTGAGTGAGCTTGGCTGGGAACTTTTGATGCATCCACCATATAGGCCTGACGTTGCACCATCAGACTACCATTTATTTCGATCTTTGCAGAACTCCTTAAATGGTAAAACTTTCGGCAATGATGAGGCTATAAAATCGCACTTGGTTCAGTTTTTTGCAGATAAAGGCCAGAAGTTCTATAAGCGTGGAATACTAAATTTGCCAGGAAGATGGCAAAAGGTTATCGAACAAAATAACAATTATATATTTGATTAAAGTTCATTCGAAGTTTTATTAAAAATGCATTTACTTTCTTTTAAAAAATCCGTAATTACTTTTTAGGCAACCCAATAGTATACCCCCCATCCTATAGTGGAAGGTATAAAAATATTATTTAAAAATCTCGTATTCGTAAAACTACGATTTTTGAAAAGTGGAATAAAGGTTTTGAAAAGTGGCGCAGGAACCTAAGAAGTATGGCACATCTTAATCTTAAATGGACTATGACAGAACATTTGTCCCATTAGCCGAACGTAAAATAGCGTTCCAAGCGCGTCGACAATCTCTGACACGAAGTTTCAAGGTTTCTCCCACCACTTGACCTTTCCCTTAGGCACTTGGTCGTCCCGGTTTGCGTGTACCGCCGTGATCGCCTTCAAAAGACTTCTTTGCTGACAACATGAACTGGCCAATGCAGCCGCTGTATTTTGATGCGTTCAAATATGCTTTCGTCGTCATACAGCCTATATTTTCCATTAACACAGACTGGCTCATATGTTCTAGGTAGGATTTTTCTCTCAAACACTCCATGTACCGCCTCATCTGCTTTCGTACCCATGCTTCGGAGCCATACAACAGCATGGGTAATATCAGTGTCGTGTATAGTGTAATTTTCATCTGTTGAGAGGCGGCTTTGCTCTTCGCTGCTTGCACAATCCAAAGTAGCACCTTTTAGCCAATATTATCCTTCGTTTTATTTCATCATTCGTTTCGGTTACGGCGGTGCCGAGGTACATAAAGTTGCTGACTATCTCTTTACCTGCTCGGGTTTACAGGGCTTTGTGGGAGTTGATATCATCCACTTTGTCTTATCTCCATTTACTTTCAAACCTACATTCGTTGATTCTCTTTCGATACTTTTAAAGGCTGCAGCAGCTTCTTCCGTTGACCGACCCATATTATCGATGTCGTCGGCATGGGCGAGTAGCATATGTTCGCTTGTGTGTAGAGCGACATGCTTTTTCGAACCTGCTTCTCGTATACGAGGGTTTCCTTCTATATACCGGGATTGGACAACCCTTGTGTTGAAATCTGCCAACTGACAGCTCTAAAGTAAAGCTTGACATTTTTGAGGTTATACGTACGCAGAACGTTTTGAAGTCTTATTTACAGTAATTTAAAACATTTATCTCGCCCAAAAAATAAATTAAATCGTGAACTTTTTCTTGCGATTATTTTTTGCAACTTTCAACGTGGATGAACTCAACTACAGTGCATCGATGGACTTAATTCAATTTTTGGCGATGATGCTTCATCAAGGACCAGCGTTTATGGATGGTATGGTAAATTCAACCAAGATATTAGTTCTCTCCAAGACGAATTTCGTGAAGGTCGTCCAAAGTCAGTTGTTGTTCCAAAAACCATTGATGCTGTGCGCCAACTGATATTGTATGATCTTCGTGTGAGCTATCGTGATATTGAGACAACCTTAGGCATTAGTGGCACCAGCATATATTGAAAATTCCATGAACATTTGACCATCAGGAAAATTTCTTCGCGTTGGATCACACACAGTTTACAAATCGCTCAAAAACGCTCGTGTCGATTGGTCGAAAAAATGCTCTAAAAATACGAAACAACTGTAATCTTATATACCCTCCACCATGGATCGCATTTGTCGAGTTCTTTTCCCGGCATCTCTTCTTAGGCAAAAAAAGGATATAAGAAAAGATTTGCTCTGCTATTAGAGCGATATCAAGATATGGTCCGGTTTGGACCACAATTAAATTATATGTTCGAGACCTGTGTAAAATGTCAGCCAATTCGAATACGAACTGCGCCCTTTGTGGGCTCAAGAAGTAAAATAGAGAGATCGATTTATATGGGAGCTGTATCGGGCTATATACCGATTCAGACCATAATAAACACGTATGTTAATGGTCATGAGAGAATCCGTCGTACAAAATTTCAGGCTAATCGGATAATAATTGCGACCTCTAGAGGCTCAAGAAGTCAAGATCCCAGATCGGTTTATATGGCAGCTATATCAGGTTATGAACCGATTTGAACCATATTTAGCACAGTTGTTGGATATCATAACAAAATACTACGTGCCAAAATTCATTCAAATTGGATAAGAATTGCGCCCTCTAGAGGCTCAAGAAGTCAAGACCCAAGATCGGTTTATATGACAGCTATATAAGGTTATGAACCGATTTGAACAATACTTGGCACAGTTGTTGGATATAGTAACAAAACACGTCGTGCAAAATTTCATTCCAATCGGATAAGAATTGCGCACTCTAGAGGCTCAATAAGTCAAAACCCCAGATCGGTGTATATGGCAGCTATATCAGGTTATGAGCCGATTTGAACCATACTTGGCACAGTTGTTGGATATAATAACAAAACACGTCGTGCAAAATTTCATTCCAATCGGATAAGAATTGCGCACTCTAGAGGCTCAAGAAGTCAAGACCCAAGATCGGTTTATATGGCAGCTATATCAGGTTATAAACCCATTTGAACCATACTTGGCACAGTTGTTGGATATCATAACAAAACACGTCGTGCAAAATTTCATTCCAATCGGATAAGAATTGCGCACTCTAGAGGCTCAAGAAGTCAAGACCCAAGATCGGTTTATATGGCAGCTATATCAAAACATGGACCGATATGGCCCATTTACAATACCAACCGACCTACACTAAGAAACACCAAGAAGTATTTGTGCAAAATTTCAAGCGGCTAGCTTTACTCCTTCGGAAGTTAGCGTGCTTTCGACAGACAGACGGACGGACAGACGGACGGACGGACGGACAGACGGACAGACGGACGGACGGACAGACGGACGGACATGGCTAGATCGACATAAAATTTCACGACGATCAAGAATATATGTACTTTATGGGGTCTCAGACGAATATTTCGAGTAGTTACAATCAGAATGACGAAATTAGTATACCCCCCATCTTATGGTGGAGGGTATAAAAATAAAATGAGAGCACAACGTTTTGCGACACCTGAAAAGTGGTTGATGCGTTCAGAATGCATGTTTTGGAGATACCTCAATCAGAGTGGCAAAAGTGCGCGATAATTGGTTCAATCGCATTCAAAAGTGTATAGATCTTAATGGGGAATATTTTGAAAAATAATAAAGCGATTTTAGATGATTTATATTTGTTTTTGTGTTCTCTAGTCCCAAAATATAAAAGGCAACCCTCGTAGTCTTCTCCCGCAGGATATTAAAGAGATCACACGATAGGCTGTCTCCTTGTGTGATACCTCGTTTCCCTAGTAAAAAAGAAAAAGAAAAAGAAAAAAAGAAAATTTCGGGAAAAATTTAAGATCAAATTGTATCTAATTATATCTAAATGTATCTAATTAGATATAAGTTGAACCAAATATATATGTTGGCAGATATAATTGGATCTGACCATATCAATTTTTTACTCGGTTTGGTATTGAACGGTTCGGAGAGGTTCTTTCTTATTTTAAGTGAGGAGCGTGTATCAGCAAGTGTCACCTGCCAAAGTCGTTTCAGTTTTGCAAGAATACAAGACTCAGACATGGTTTCAAATACCTTTGAACCTATAGGGCTTTGTAGTCAACGAAAAGATGGAAGGTGTTGATATGTCCTTCTCAGTTCGTTTCCAGAATTTGGCGCAGTGCAAATATCTTGACAGAACCCAATTATCTCATTGATATAAGGTTTTAATCTTTCACAATGTACGATCGATAGTATCTTCAATGCGATGTGGAGAAGACTTATTCCTTTGTAGTAAGCACATACTGTCTTGTCCCCTTTCTTGTGAGGTTCCAATCATCGGGTATGCGTTCTTCTTACATGATTGCACATGGTTTTTGCCGGGTTATTGGACCTCGTTTTGACTAGGTGGTACACTTTCTATACCACCAACAGGGGTTGTGTCAATGGTATACTCATAGCCACCATCATCGTATACCAGCAGTTGGGAAATGTGTTTTTTTCCATATCCTCAGTACACTATATGTATCAATTACCAGAAAAAAGTGTTACACTCGACGAAATAATTGTCAAATTATATACTAAAGTGGCACAACGGTTACTCCGGTTCCGATATCAAATCAAAATCGGTCTATATGGTCCTTAGGCCGATTGGGGTCATATTTGGCGTGGAGGCTAAAGAGTATATTTGAGCTTGCCAATCACTTATTTTTCAGAAAAAACTAATCTTGTATATCTGTTCAGTAGATCAAAAGTTATAGCCCCCAGAAGGTTAGAGGAGGGGAAAGTGATCAACTTTGGCACCCGGTATTGAAAATATGGACCAACACCAGCATTTTTCTGAAAGCCAATGTCCTCCTCCACAAATGTCTATCCGCTTAAATCAACAGATAAACAGATTATTTTTACCATATGTTTAAAAAAATGTAATTTTGGGAGCCGAGCACAAACAAAGTATTCAAATCGCTTTTCCGCCATCCAAGTAGCTGCTGATGTCTGCTTTGAACTCATTTAAAAATATGATTAATGCATATTTGGCACATTCTTATCCCAGTTCTTTGAAGTGACTTTTTGCAGTGGGAAGGCAACTCAACTCGTCTCCTCTAATTGATGACGAGCATATTAAGCAGCATTTAAATAAATTAAATACACAAATATTTCAAACCCAATGCTTTCTTTTTAAAATTATTCACAAACATTCACATTCCATGCGTTAAAGTGTGTTCCCTAGTAGACGTTTGACCTTGCGACCTAGGTCATGGTTTGTTTACCACCATAAAGCAAATCAAAGTTTTTTGGTCTTCTACGTCACATTTGTTTAGGCAACTGAATTTTTAATTGACCACTTGGAATACATTTTGGGGGAAAAAATTTCACGGGAAGAGACATAAGAGGAGAGAAGTTAACAGATTAAACGGTGCAGTAGCATATTCCGATTGGGCAATTAATTTATCTTAATTTGATTTAATCGAAACACCAGGTGGCTTCGCTCTGGCACTCGACGAAATTGAAACCCCATTTCATGTTGAGATTTCCTGGTGGAACTAGAGAGCAAGCGCTTAGGTTTATCATTAGAGATCCAGGGAAGATGACCATGATGTATCTGTGTTGTTGACTGCTCGCATTCCCGTTTTTTGTTGGTGTTCCCCTTTTTATGGAATTTTTAACTTTGTTTTGATGTTTCATATAAAACACCGATGATGGCGGAGAAACCACATCAGTGTTGTTCAAGTTCAGCGTAGTAGTAACTTGAGCAAATTTTCTTGAATCTCCCCAACGACCTGCATCAAGAAGATTGCCAATATGAAGGTAGACCTCGAAACAAAAGTCTTTTTAACACCAAAAGGCAAAACGATGGGGGATATTAATGGAGTTTCTTTTCTTTCATTTGGGGATTAAACTATAGGTTTTCGTTTGTATGTTGGCAGCAATGATAGGTATAAGCACCGCCGGCTTTATTGGCAGTAGTTCTGGAGGCGGTGGTGGAGGAGTATATGGTGGCGGCGGAGGAGGCTTCGGTGGCGGTCATGGAGGTGGTTATGGTGGTGATCGTGGAGGCTCCGTTCGAACCATTAAAGTTGTTCACGCCGCTGGTGGCTCCGGTGCTGGAGGTCATGGTGGTCACGGAGGTTATGGCGGACATGGCGGTCGTGCCGGAGGACCTGTCCAAACTATAAAAGTTCTTCATGCTCAAAGCGACTCTTCAACTGGCGGCCATGGAGGTCACGGCGGTTATGGAGGATACACCAGTCATGGTGCTGGCGGTGCCGGAGGTGCAGTAACCATTAAAGTTATTCATGCTGAAGGTTCTGCGGGAGCTGGTGGGCACGGAGGTCATGGAGGCTACAGTAGTCCTGGAGCTGGTAGTCACGGCGGTCATGGAGGTCACGTTGGTGGTGTTAGAACCATAAAGGTGATTCATGAGCAAGGTGGTGCTTCAGCTGGTCACGGTGGGTACTCTGCCGGAGGTAATGGCGCTGGAGCTGGAGAAGTTAAAACCATCCAAGTTATACATGAACAAGGTGGTGCTTCTGCTGGTGGTCATGGTGGATACAATAGTGGAGGTGGCGGTGGTGGTTTCTCTGCTGGTGGCTATAGAGGAGCTGAGGAGGTCAAAACAATTCAAGTCATCCATGAGGGAAGCACTGCTTCTGCTGGGCAAGGTGGCTACTCTCGCGGCGGTGGTCATGATGGATTTTCTGCTGATGGTGCCGCTGGTGGCTATGGAGGTGGCGAAGAAGTAAAAACCATTCAAGTTGTCCACGAACAAGGTGGTGCTGGTGGATCCGGCATTGGATTCTCTGCTGGTGGAGGTGCTGGAGGCTACGGCAGTGGTGAAACAGTTAAAACTATTAAAATTATCCATGAACAAGGAGGTGATGGTGTTGGAGGTGCCGGTGGATTCTCTGCTAATGCTGGTGGCTATGGAGGAAATGATGATGTAAAAACCATTCAAGTTATCCACGAACAAGGTAGTACCGGTGGAAGTGGTTTCTCTGCTGGTGGCGGCGCTAGCGGTGGATTCTCGGCTGGCGGAGGTGCCGGTGGTGAAGAAGTCGGAACTATTCAAGTCATTCATGAGGATGGGGGTTCATCAGCTGGTGCTTATTCTTCTGGCGGCGGTTATTCTGATGGCGGTGGCTATTCTTCTGGCGGTGACTATTCTGCTGCTGCCGCAGCAGGTGGCTTTGATGATACCTTCGAAACTCTCAAATCCCTTAAGGTTATTGGTGCCTTAAGTGTCGATGGCGGCTCTGGTGGAGCTGGTGCCATTTCCAGTGGCTACGTAGCAGCCCCAGACGGAGGTTGGCAAGTGTAACTATCTAGTCGCCCATCAAGTAGTTTAGGTAGCTTTTTAATTTAATTTTATTATGTAAACTCACCAAAGCACACATGGCTCTCATTTTGTACAAATGCTCCATCACTTCCATTTGTAGATGATTAGGAAAAGAAAACCAAAATAAAATAACAGAAAAAAATTAATCACTCATTCATCTACCTCTTCATTATTCATAATCGCTTAAATGCTAAAAAGATTTAACCTCGGTGCCAACGCAGTGGGCCCACCGCGTGTTAACTCTCAATGAAACAAAATGCTTCAACGACACGCTGGTGGACAGTTAAGCGTTTACAGCGTCCGTCATCACAATGAAATGCTGGCTGCGTTTGCGTTACCGGCCGGTCCACTGTACTTAATCAAAAAAAGTCTTTTTGACCCTGAATTTGAAAACGCTGCAGATAAGACATGGTCAAGTGCATTGGGAAAGTTTGGTTGGCACGATTTACTACATATATCGACCGCTTACGTGTAATAAACAGATTTGTCAAACAATTTCGATAGTCGGTCGAATGCACAACATAACGCGTGGCAATAACAAGTGGTAACAGAGCAAGCTCTGTTACCACTTGTCACAAGTCACTAGCTTTGTATATTTATGATAATGTAATTAGCATAGCAAAAGTTAAGATTGGCAAGACTAAAAGTACTTACATAAGTATCGCATTAATGAATTTTCTAACTCATCAAAATTGCAACGAAGTAAAAAAACACACAAACTCTAAACTATTGGAGCAATCGTTATGATGAAAGATGAAAAGTGGACAGCAGAATGTTTGCTATGAATGTCTGCTGGAAAAGAGAACGCTGCATTTATATCCTACACCACAACTGCGGTACAGGTTATTATACCCAGGGCCGCGGAGTATTGTTCGTAAAGATGATCACACTTAACGGCTGTATTGAGTCTTCCGTTCCTGCACTGCCTTATGTTCCAATATTAGGATTTACTCAAGTTCTTGATTAAATGGGCTTCTTGTGAGTAGACGATGGTCTCATCGGACTAACAATTTTGTGTGCATATTGCAGACAATTGTTTTTTCGCCGAATTCAACATTATTTTTTATACCCTACACCACTACTGTGGTACAGCCCAAAACATTTTTGGGCGTTATGACCTAACCTGATGCGTTCATAACGCCGAATATAAACGCCTAAAAATCGACCAGAACGCCCATTGGGTTTTATGACCTTTTTTGTTTTAAAAGTAACAAAACAAGTTTCTAATATTTTTATGAAAATTCGGCACTAAAAAAACCTACAGAGCAAAAAAAAATAGTAAAAGTAATATTGGGATTATTTTTATCCTTTTTAGGGCTTTATTTCGTCGATATTGTTTAAATACTTCATTTCACTATGAAACAATGCCCAAATAAACAAATAAGACAAATTCCAAAAAAAATTGTAGGGATTATTTAATGATTTTGGAGGGTTATTTCATTTGGTTAAAACTTGAATTTTTATCGAGTTTGTATAAAACTTATTACTAGAAATACCGGGTGTTGTGACCGGTCAGCCATTTGGGCGACCTGCCATTATGTCCAACAGTCATTGGCACAAAATCAATTTTGTGCGTTGAAACCGCGGTATGGTCGGTTGAATTTACATAGCAATTGTTAGAATCTATGGCGCTACGAAATAACCTTCAACGCAAACAAATTAAATAGCCCCCAAAATTAATTAGGAGAATATTTTATCTAATTTGGGGTTTAATTCGTGGAAAATGCTTGGATATCGAAACGATATAAAATAATTCCCAAAAAAAATATATGATTTCTTATGGTTAAAAATTAAATTTTTATCGAGTTGGAAAATATTACTAAATATACCGTTTTAGTTTTTGTCGAGTCCAGTTAAATCATTGGAGTAATATTTTTGCGTATTATCATCCATTTAAAGTGCAACCATGAAGCTTATGGAATTTTAAATCATTGCTGGTACACGCAAAAACAGCAAATTGTTGTATATTCTCAGTGAAGAGCAATGAATGATTCGTGGGTGTTTTCTAACTGATTAAAAAAATTCAGTTCTAGTTAATTAAAACGAAAATGAAGCACATAAAATAAAGAAAACAAATAAAAGTGTGCTACCGGGCCGAATTTTATATACCCTCCACCATGGACCGCATTTGTAAAGTTCTTTGCATGGGCAAATAAAAAACAAGTAAGAAGGCGTAAAGTTCGGCCGGGCCGAACTTTGGATACCCACCACCTCGGGTATATATGGTTTACACCTTTCATCAAAATCCGGTGTAAATTTCATACCTTATGTTCCATAGCAGTTATATCGAAATATGTTCCGATTTGGACCAAATACTAATCGGTACAAGTCAATATTCAATTGTGTATAACAAAATATTGGTCTTTTCAGTAGCTATATCTAAAAATAAAGCGATCTGAACCATATACGACACGGATGTCGAAAAGCCTATCACAAGTCACTGAGTCGAATTTCAATAAAATCGGATTATATATTCGCCTTTAATGGGGCGAAGACTTTAAATCGAAATATCGGTCTACATGGCAGCTATATCCAAATCTGGACCGATTTGGGCCAAGTTGCAAAAAAATTACGAAATCCTTACACAACGCACTGTCCCAAATATCGACGAAATCGGACAATAAATGCACCTTTTACGGCCCCCAAAACCTAAAACCGAGAGATCGGTCTATATGGCAGCTATATCCAAATCTGGACCGATCTGGGCAAATTTGACGAAGGATGTCGAAGGGCCTAACACAACTCACTGTCCCAAATTTCAGCAAAATCGGATAATAAATGGCTTTCATGGGCCTAAGACCATAAATCGGAGGATCGGTCTATATGGTAGCTATATCCAAATCTGGACCGATCTGAGCCAAATTGACAAAGGATGTCGAAGGGCCCAACACAACTTACTATCAGAAATTTCAGCAAAATCGGATAATAAATGTGGCTTTTTTGGACCTAAGACCCTAAATCGGCCGATCGGTCTATATGTGGGCTATATCAAAATATAGTCCGATATAGCCCATCTTCGAACTTAACCTGCTTATGGCTCAATATCTCTATTTTTAAAGACTGTAGCGTGATTTCAACAAACAGACGGACGGACATGAATATATATACTTTATAAGGTCGGAAATGGATAATTCGATGTGTTGCAAACGGAATGACAAAATGAATATACCCCCATCCTTTGGTGGTGGGTATAATAATAGATAAGAATTGCTATGCTATTGAAGCCATGGCAGGTTATAAAGCTATTCGGTTTATACTAACAACGCTAACTTTCGAAGAAATAAAGCTACCTGCTTGAAATTTTGCATAAATACTTCTTATCAGTGTAGTAAATTGCCTATATCGGTAAATGTTTTGATATAGCTGCCATATAAACCGATCTTGACTTCTTGATTTGGCTGAAATTTTGCATGAGGTGTGTCTTATGATTTCCAAAAACTGTGCTGAGTATGGTTGAAATCGATCCATAACATGATATAGCTGTCATCAAAACCGATCTGGGGTCTTGACTTCTTGAGTCTCTAGAGTGAGCAATTCTTATCCGATTTGGCTGACATTTTGCACAACGGCTTCTCCCATGACCATCAACATACGTGTCAAACATGGTCTGTCGTGTCAAAATCGGTATAGCCTGATACAGCTCACCTATATACCGATCTCCCTATTTTACTTCTTGAGCACCTAAAGGGCGCAATTCTTCTCCGAATTCCAACATTCAATTCAATTATGGTTTGAATCGGATCATATCATTATAATAGCTCCAATAGCATAGCAATTCTTTTCTTTTATCCTTTCTTTGCCTAAAAAGAGATACCGGGAAAAGAACTCGACAAATTCGATCCATGGTGGAGGGTATATCCACGTTTACTTGTTTTTTTATACCCACCACCGAAGGATGGGGGTATATTCATTTTGTCATTCCGTTTGCAACACATCGAAATATCCATTTCCGACCTTATAAAGTATATATATTCTTGATCAGCGTGAAAATCTAAGACGATCTAGACATATCCGTCTGTCTGTCTGTTGAAATCACGCTACAGTCTTTAAAAGTAGAGATATTGAGCTGAAACTTTGCACAGATTCTTTTTTCGTTCATAAGCAGGTTAAGTTCGAAGATGGGCTATATCGGACTATATCTTGATATAGCCCCCATATAGACCGATCGGCCGATTTAGGGTCTTAGGCCCATAAAAGCCACATTTATTATCCGATTTTGTTGAAATTTGGGATAGTGAGTTGAGTGAGGCCCTTCGACATCCTTTATGAATCTGGCTCAGATCGGTCCAGATTTGGATATAGCTGCCATATAGACCGATCCTCCGATTTATGGTCTTAGGCTCATAAAAGCCACATTTATTATCCGATTTTGCTAAAATTTGGGCAGTGAGTTGTGTTACGCCCTTCGACAACCTTCCTCAATTTGGCCCAGATCGGTCCAGATTTGGATATAGCTGCCATAGAGACCTATCTTCCGATTTAAGGTCTTAGCCCATAAAAGCCACATTTATTATCTAATTTTGCTGAAATTTGGGACAGTGAGTTGTGTTAGGCCCTTTGACATCCTTCGTCAAATTTGCCCAGATCAGTCCAGATTTGGATACAGCTGCCATATAGACCGATCTCTCGGTTTTAGGTTTTGTGGGCCGTAAAAGGCGCATTTATTCCGATTTCGCCGAGATTTGGGACAGTGCGTTGTGTAAGGCTTTCGACATTTTTCTGCAACTTGGACCAAATCGGTCCAGATTTGGATATAGCTGCCATGTAGACCGATATCTCGATTGAAAGTCTTGGCCCCATAAAAGGTGCATTTATAATCCGATGTCTCTGAAATTCGACACAGTGACTTATGATAGGCCTTTCGACATTCGTGTCGTATATGGTTCAGATCGCTTTATTTTTAGATATAGCTACTAAAAAGACCAATACTTTGTTATACACAATTGAACATTGACTTGTACCGATTAGTATTTGGTCCATATCGGAACATATTTCAATATAACTGCTATGGGACATAAGGTATATAATCTACACCGGAGTTTGATGAAAGGTGGTTTACATATATACCCGAGGTGGTGGGTATCCAAAGTTCGGCCCGGCCGAACTTAACTTACTTGTTTTGGTTATAATGTCATGTATTTTTTTGTTATGGGATTATAATGGACATAATGAAATAACACCCAAAACAAAAAATTGGGTTTATTTTATTATTTTTACTTGGGACTTATTTCATTTATGTTGGAGATTATTCTTCGCTAAATGGTCACAAAATATTAATAAAATAATTTTTTTGTTGTAGGGGCTTAGGAAATTAAGAAACGTTCTTTGTTTCAAAAATTTTTACGATTCAAACTATTATAAAAATTGCTATGTCACTATAAATTTTCTAAATTATGAATATATAAAATTTCATCAAACTCGGACAACGGAAAAGAGGGTCAGGCATAATGGGTTAAAATGTAGTCTATACAAAATTTTTTTTATAATTTGTCTATACCAAAAATTTTAGGAAAATTTTGTTTGGAACAAATAATCATAATGAAAGGACTTTAAAAATGTTTATGCTAAATTTAAATTTTGGTTTTAAAAAATAATCTCCAGGTTAGGTTGTCTTGAGAGAGTTTTCGCTGAATTTTGTCTTCAGTCAGGGCCCCCCAATGGTGACGTCTCTGGCTCCCATATATCTATCGCCCGACTTTCAATTCTAGAGCCTTTGCAATCACATTTACCAACTGATCAAACTTTGCACTGTGTATCTTCTACGGTAACCACAAAATGTACGGATTTTGGTCGAAATCGTTCAGATTTAGATTATTACTACTGGCATAGCTGTGGAGTTTTATGAAAATCGGTTCATACTCAGATGGAGCCTATTTTCACTTTTAGGGTCGTTGTCATCATATGTCTTAACAGATTTTCTCTAAATTTTGCACAATGTCTTTTTCTATGATTTTTACTGTGTGCCGATTTTGGTAAAAATCTTTAAAGATTTAATTTTAGAAACCTTAGTGACAAATTTTGCGATCATCGTTTAACATATGACCAAATTATTGGAAATTTTAGCTAAAATCGGTCGAAAATATATATGGAAGTTATATTGTAGTGTGTATATGTGTGAGACAAAGGTTTCTCTTGTGACTCTTCTAATGTCTGGTAAATTTCATAGACATCTGTTCAAATTTAGATATAGCTCCCATATATACGTATCTCTCGATTTTTACTTTTGAGACCTTTGCTAACGCATTTATCAACCGATCTTCTGAATATTTTGCAGAACTACTTCTTCTACGACTCCCACAATGTGTCCTGTAAATTTTAGTTTCAACAGCTTGGCCTGCATACCCAATGTGGTATCAAAAGGTCGGTTTCGACCAACTTTAGCCCTTTCTTGCTAGCTTTCATTTTTTTAAGGAAAAAATTTACTAATTTTAACGCGAAGTTTATTCCGATAAGATTTTTAATTGAAATACTGGAAGTACAATGCAAACCACCGTAGTGTTGAAACTAGCGCATTTATACACTAGTGTAAGTTGAAGCTTCTCCTGCAAGTGAAGAGTTAAACAGGCCGCAGCGTTACCACTACAAAACAAATTCCAACCAAAATTTTTCAAAAAAATCGTACCAAATTCCCTTCCAGCCAAACAAAATTGTAATCGAAATCAAAATACACCAAATCTTTTTATGGCATTGATTATATATTTAACAATATATAATATAACAGAAAACAAGTTAAAACAAAAATTAAGTTTGGCCGAGTCGAACATGTCGTCAAAATCCTGTAAAATATGTACCAGTTATGAACCCATAGTACCTATATGTATGTATAAGAAATATGATCTATTCTAAACCAAACCCGCCTCAATTCACTATTCCAAAATCCTGTGACATCAGTCAGAAATGAGTCTTATATGTGTTCAGACCAGAGCTGGCAAGCTATCGATATTCGCAACATTCGATATTTTCGATATTTTTAACAATAAATATCGATACTATGGTTAATTTCCCATCACATTTAAAACGAAAATGAGAAGTAAAAATCAAGAGATCGATTTATATAGAAGCATACAGATCGAATAAAACCGAATTAAATAAAGTCAGTTCGAAGTCAAGCGAGAAATCATTTTACAAAATTTAAGCCTATCGGATGAAAATAGCGCCCTCTATAGGCGCAATGTGTCTTATAGGATACACTCAGTGTCGGATCGCTTATTTTTACTAAATTTTGCAAAAAAAAAATAACTTTGCCGATCATCAGAAAATAAATAAAATATCGATAATACCATCGATATTTTTTCAGCTCTACTTCAGACCGTAAAACGGGAGATCGATATATACCGCAGATATAGCCAAATATTGTTCTATCTGTACAATATTCAGGGAGGATGTCTAGGGGTTAAACATAGACCACTGTACTAAATTTCAGCAAAATCGGGTAATAAATAAGACAATTTTGGGAGAACAAAACAGATATAAAATATCCGTACCTTATACTACCGGTGAATATGAGAGAATGAGTCTACACAGAAAAAAATTAAAAACTAGGTTCAATTATAAAGTTTGTGGATTCAATTAAAAAATGTGCTGAAATCGAACCTATAAAGGAATTTGTATTATTTATTTACAACTTTACAATTTGAATTTATGATAGACTACAAAATTCAATTAAAATGGATATTATCTCCATAAACCAATAATTTGAAAGTTGCCTTTTCTTTTAAGCAACATTTTTACTGATTTAATAAAAATAAATAATTGATATGTTTCAAATGAATAAACAACTTTTTATTTCATTGGATTAAATTGCGTATTAAATCTCTATACAAATTTATGCCAAAAGCTCACACTTCAAAGATATCAACTCCGCTTAATAGAAAACATTTACTATTAAGTTTTGGCGTTTGGTAAACGTTACGATTTAACTAATTGCAATAGTTTCTAACCAGCCTACGGAAAATGTGTAGTCAATTTACCCAAATATACAGGTCATATACTGGAGAATTAGTTATCTGTCACAGGACATATCCTACAGGGAATGAAAAGTTTCAATTATAAAATTATCATAATTATTGTTGAAAATTGCATACCCGTTAAATATATTTTTTCTAACTAATGTAATCTCCCTTAAAAATAATTGCAAAGCATACTTATTCTTTTCGAACTGTCCCATAACCTATCCTACGGTGTGAGAATGGTGGCGATTCGTCACCTCAAGCGACAAACCCTTATAAAAGTGATAGGTTCTTTCGATGTCCCTATCATCAGAGGACGGTCCCTACCATCAGAGGACGTTTCGCGTGATAGGTTTGGGACCTGTCTCATTTCCCGTAGGGTAGCTTCGCAGCAACTATTCCGCATTGTTTTAATAATTCCAGATCTCTTAATTACAAAGCTTTTAACTTGATGAAGTTCTGCTAAAGTAAAACAGTCTTAATTCTACAAATTTCGGTTAATTGAAACGTATTCCAATTATCCGGACTTCGCCTAATTGAAACGTATTCCAATTATCCGGACTTCGCCTAATTGAAACGTATTCCAATTATCCGGACTTCGCCTAATTGAAAACTTCGGATTATTGAATACAAATTACTAAATTACTTGTGTTTTGCTTTCATATTGCATAACTATTGAAATATCGAATAGAACCTAGTAAGGCTTTCTTACGGGAGGTTTGGTACACTATTCGGCTTTTCACGTGAACAGTCTACAGAGTTGTGAAATATGATGGCAGAATTGGGTTGGTGATTTTCGCACCAACTCAAATTGCCGTAAATATGTATAAGCAAATTTTGTAGAGATCGGAAAAAAATTGTGGCTACTTCAGCCATATGGGATATAGGATATATATTGGGGCAACATATATATATACATCTAGACATCTTATGGGTACACTTATCATTGGATCTAGCTGTTCTCCTTCTTAGCGTTGCAAACAAAAGCACAAAGTTATAATACACTGTACCACAGTGGTGGTGTGGGGTATAAAAGGGTGAATGTTGGTGATTTTTGGCACCAACACAAATTGGAAATTGAATTTTACAAATAATTAAGGAACAGGGGTACTTCTCTCATGTCAATGAAAGCAGTCCGATTAAAGTTTAAGCTCAATGATAAGGGGTCTCCTTTTTTATGCCGAGTCCGAACGTCGTCCCGCATATTGAGCCAGCATTAGTAAAAATGAAAATTGTATGAAGTTCACGCCAGCATTTGAACCCAGGCTTTCGACGTCATAGGCGGACATGCTAACCTTTGTGCCATGGTGCTTACTTCTGCGCTACGGTGGCCTCCACGGATAGTTCGGATGTTCTCTGGACCACATATTTCTTTCAGGAGAAAATAAATATTACATTATTTATAATTGACGTGACTATTGCGTTTAGGTCTCCAAGCACTCTATCTGCCTGCCTCACTAACTTTGTGTCACTCCAGTGAGTGACTTGAGTCACTCAAACATCTGTTTGTCATCCTATCTCCTTGGGAGGCGAGAAAGTTCAATTTACTGTTAGGGCAAAATAACTGGGTGTTTTGCTAGACAGGAAATTGAACTTCAAATAAAACATTTTGGCAAGTGAGGCAACTCTTGCCCTATACACCTGCAAGAGAGCCATTGGCAAAAGTTGGGATTTAAACCGAATGTCATGCATTGGGTATATTCTGACCTATATGCTATAGCTGGGACGACCAAAAGACTGATGGAAAGATCAAGTGGAGGGAGACACCCCCAAACTTGGTGTAAGAGATATTAGAATGAGCGCAGAAGATCGAGGCGCTTGGAACGCCATTCTACGTTTGGTTAGTGGAAAAAATGTTCTGTCATAGCCAATTAAAGTAAAAGTTAATAAATATAACGCCATCGACTGTAGCATATCTCTCAACGAAAAGGCTGATCAGTACAAAGTTCACCTGTTGTGGGTGCGACAGATATATCCCAGGGAATTGAAGAGCACACGTTCTTGCAGTACTAGTAGGTTAGGTTAGGTTAGATTGAAAAGAGGGTGCAGATATTAATCCGAACCATGCCACTATGGACATACACCTAATCCAGTAATGGTCTTGTTGTGCGCTCTAAAAACTATAAAGTAACTTCTAAAAAGAAAATTTTAAATTAGGAATTCCGTGCTACTTACAAAATCCTTAATTGTTTTCAATACCACTCCCCTAAGTTGGTTCATGTCTGGTATTGTGTATCCACCTAAGTGCCGGTATCTGTTAGACGCAAAAGCCGGGCAATGACAAAGGAAATGCTCCAACGTCTCATCATCTTACCTGCATGCCCTACACATGCTATCACTTGCCGCAACGATTATACATGAGTGAGCTCGTAGTCCTATGTGTCCTGTTATGATACCAATAGCTATATTGACGTCCTTCTTGCTTCCCTTCAGTAATGGCCTCGTCTTCTCACGATCTGGGTCCCTCCATACGGTTTTTGCCATCCTACCGACCGTTTCGCTGTTCCACAATGTTGCATGCGCATTCGTCGCCCATTCCCTTAACTTGGACTGCGTCGACCCGAAAGGCTTCGGGTGAACCAAGTTTATTGACGGTAGTACTCTGGCCTTCACCGCCGAATCGTCCGCCTTTTTAACTCCCCTTACTCCGTTATGGCCCATATCTCCGCCTGCAGGACCGTATTATGGTCAGGCAGTCTAAAACAGATCTCAGTCCCTGGGTTCTCAAAGTATATCCCCAGTATACCCCGGTACTAGTAACTACCTTACACATTCCTTGGGAACTAGAATCTGTGGCTATGCCTCTAGCGTCATGTAAATTAAGTCTTTAGGATCAGCCCCAAATCGATTGAAAGATGGCCACAAAGTGGGGGTTGCGAACACTCCAAAATTAAATGGCCTGATCTAGACTCTTGAAGGGACTTTGCTATTGCTGGCTAGAACAGACGTCGGCAAAATTTGGCACTTTGATACCTGACGATTTTCGATTTAAGTCCCTTTATAACTAATATTGAGACCGCTAGGTCTAGCCTAGTCGTATGCCATGTACAAGACCCTTTCGGCCCTTCTGCATGGCTAATTCGGGTCCTAACCTCCTGGGAAAAATGCGTTTTCATCAAAAACCTCAACATTTTGAGAGAAACTTTTTCAATTTGACGATTTTAATTTCACTATCGATCTATTCGCAGAAAAGCTTCCGGAAAGAAAATTTTGCCGCTCTGATGATTATATTGTATTCCTTGAGCTGTGTGTAATACACATCCCAATAAACTTTCCCTTTTTTACGACGTGCTCTATTATAAACTCTGCGGACCTCTTTCCCAAGTTGCGAATCTTCCCAGTTTTTCAGTGTTTTTGCTGAACAAATTTCCTTTCTTGAAGAGTACAACTATCTCATTTGAGACGAGTTCAACGATCGGAGATGCAAATGGAAAAGGAAAGCCAAAGATAGCAACACACACCAACCACTATGAGACACGTTTCGTCTTTGTTTAGAAGACTTTTCAACCATATTAGGTGTGATTGCTTCAAGGGCCGTGCGTTTGTATATTGTATTTGAATCGTATTAATAGCGAAAACGCTTATATGATACAATTACCACATTAACCACACTCGACAACCCTGTCTATTAGCTGTACTTTTCCTAATGCATGTATTTTTGTGTAATGACAGACATTCTTTCTGTGACAAATTACACTTCTTCCGTACTACCCATGATTTTGTGCATCTGTTGGAAGTTGTATTGATGGAAAAAACAATTACGGATGCTGTCTGAGGAGGAATTTGAACCCGTCTGCTACGCAGACGATGTTATAATACTTCTAAGGGGTAAGGATCCGAATGAACTATACAGAAGGGCCGTAAGGGTCATATGGCATATGACTGAGTTAGACACAGATGTCTCAATGTTAACCCAGAAAAGACTGAAATATACCTGTTCACGAGGAAGGCGAAGGTGGGCTAAATTAACGCGTCACGATTCCTCAATAAGACGATTTCGATATCTGACAAGGTCAAATACTTAGGTGTGATCTTGGACAGGAAACTGAATTGAAAATGTGACATTCAGGAGCGTACTGAGAAGGCTCACAGATGTTGGGCTCTATGTAGACCGTAATGGGGCCGTAAGCTCGAAATGGGGCCTGAATCAGAGGATAGTCCACTGGCTCTACAGGAGCGTGGTTAGACCAATACTTACTTACGCCTCAGTAGTTTGGTGGACTGCTATGGAGAAAAAGTGCAACGTAAGGACGATACAACAGGTTCAGAGAACATGCTGTCTTGGAAAAGGCGGAGCGATGAGGACCACGCCCACTAGGGCACTGGAGACTATTCTAGATACCCGACCCGTTGACATACAGATTAAGTGTGAGTCAGCCACTGCGGCTATGAGACTTAAGGCGATGGGAGAATGGATTGAGGATGGGAGCAGCTCATACCATCGCGGTATAATCGAGGCGACGATAGGAGACCTGGAAGGAAGGGAAGAGGTTTCCGATCGGATACCTGAGATGAACCTTGAAGTCGAGTTCGAGGCACTGCTGCTATCGGCACAGTCTTGGATTGACGGATCCCTAGCATTGCCATTTGGGAGATCATGTTACACGGATGGATCAAAGCTAGAGGACAGAGTGGGCTTGGGGGTTTACATTGAGAACCCAGGGACTGAGATCTGTTTTAGACTGCCTGATCATAATATAGTCTTGCAGGCGGAGATCCGGGAGATCACGGAATGCGTGAAGGGTTGTGGTGCTAACGCGAGGGCGTCGAGTGTGAACATCTTTACCGTTAGTAAAATTGCCATAAGGCCAATAACATCCAGGACGGTATGGTCACGAACATTCTTGCAGTGTAAAAATGAGATTAACTCCTTCTCTGAGGTTGGCCGCATCGTTTGGGTGCCGGGCCCTAACTGAATAAGGGGAAATGAAATGGCAGACGATTTAGCGATGAAGCCAAAGGACTGCCGTCAATAAAATTGGTTAACCCGAAGCCTTTCGGGTCGACGCAGTCCGAGTTAAGGAAATGGACGACGAATGCGCATGCATTCATTGTGGAACAGCGAAACGGTCGATAGGACGGTGAAAATCTTGTGGGGGGATCCAGATCGTGAGAAGTCGAGGCCATTACAGAAAGGAAGCAAAAGGAGGTCATTATAGCTATTGGTATCATAACGGGACACATAGGACTACGAGCTCACTTATGTAAAATCGGTGCGACAAGTGATAGCATGTGTAGGGCATGCGGGGAAGATGAAGAGACGTTGAAGCATTTCCTTTGTCATTTCCCTGCTTTCGCGTCTAACAGATACCGGCACTTAGGTAGAGACACAATTACAGACATGAACCAACTTAGGAGAGTGGTATTGAAAACAATAAAGGGTATTGTAAGTAGCACGGAATTCTTAACTTCAAATTTTCTTTTTAGAGGTTACTTTATAGTTTTTAGAGCGCACAACAAGCCGATTACTGGATTAGGTGTATGTCAATAGTGGCATGGGGCGGATTAATATCTGCACCCTCTTTTTAACCTAACCTAATATCTTAGAAGATCATTATCTGATTTGCATGAAATTTGACATATACACTTAGAATATTTGTTGTTAGTAAAAACATTTGACATGCATTGGAAAAGTGACACAGGTAGTAGGCCAAAGTGTCGGATTTCGTTAGTGTGTTATATACATTTTATAGAGGCTCTTTCGCATTTTCTTCTAGTCAAATATAACCTACCAATGTACGACCTTTGAAGCCCTCACACCTAAAGATTTCTAATGATGACCCCCTCCTTACCAAGGGGCCGAAACGCGTCAAACCATTGCTGATGTGGCGTATCTCCTGTGGCTTTCATTTTGCCATTGTATAAAATTTTCGATCATTAAGCTCATCTCGAAAGAGAAATTAAGACATTGAAAATGTTTGCTGTTTCAACGGGAAGTCTGTTAAAAATGGGATAGAAATAAATGTATGCTTAAAAATCAAATATTTTCACTCTAACTTTTGAAGGAGTTAAGCTAGCAGCTTGAAATTTTGCACAAATATTTCTTATTAGTGTAGGTCAGTTGGGATTGTAAATGGGATATATCGGTCCATGGTTTGATATAGCTGCCATATAAACCGATCTCGGATCTTGACTTCTTGAGCCACTAGAGGGCACAATTTTTAACCGATTTGTCTGAAATTTAGCATGAGGTGTTTTATTATAATTTCCTACAACGGTGTTGAGTATGGTAGCATTATGCTTTCCAACAACAGTGCTAAGTATGGTCTAAGTCGGTCCATAACCTGATATAGCTGTCATATAAACCGATCTTGAATCTTGGCTTCTTGAGCCCCTAGAGGGCGCAATTCTTATCCGATTTGGCTGAAATTTTGGACGATATGTTTTGTTATGATTTCCAACAACTATGCTAGGTATGGTTCAAATCGTTCCATAACATGATATAGCTGCACTATAAACCGATCTTGAATCTTGACTTCTTGAGCCACTAGGGAGCGCAATTCTTATCCGATTTGGCTGAAATTTCGCAAGAAGTGTTTTGTTATGACTTACACCAACTGTGCCAAATGTGCTGTACAGCTGCCATATAAACAGATCTGGGATCTTGAATTCTTGAGCATCTAGAGGTCGCAATTATTATTCGGATTGGGTAAAATTTTGTACAACGACTTCTCTCATGAACTTCAACATACGTGTCAATTATGGTCTGAATCAATCTATAGCCTTATACAGCTCCCATATAAACCGATCTCCCATCTTTACTTCTAGAGCCGCTTAAGGGCGCAATTTTAATTCGAATTGGCTCAAATTTTACACAACGAATTCTACTATGGCCTCCAAAATTCAGTTCAATTATGGTCGGAATCGGAAGAGAACTTGAAAATATAGCACCAATACCATAGCAATTCTTTCCTTTTACGATATGCTTGCCCAAAAAAAGAATACCGGGAAAAGAACTCGACAAATGCTATCCATTGTGGAGGGTATATAATACTCGGCCCGGCCGAACTTATCACGCTTTTACTTGTTTTATTTTAAAGCAGCAGATAGTGTTTGCTGACATCAGCAAACTAATTTTTCGAGGTGTAATACTTGTAGTTAAATATGTCTACTAACAATTCCATTCGGGTCGACGCAGTTCGATTTAAGGGAGTGGGCGACAATGGCATTTCCTATGTCATTGCCCCGCTTCCGTGGCTAACAGACACCGGTACTTAGTTGGGGACACGATACCAGACGTGAACCAACTAGGGGAGTGGTATGGAAAACAATTAAAGATTTTGTAAGTAGCATGAAATTCCTAACTTAATTTATTAATTAATATCCGCACCCTCATTTCAACCTAACCTAACTAATTCCTTTAAAAATGCAGCAGCAGATCTTTTCTGCAACCAACAGACTTTTCAGCAGTTAGCATGCTATTCTCAAATTGCAAACAGTTTGCTATAACAGCAGAACTATTCCAGAAATAGCAGCAAAATAAACTACCAACAGTCGTCATAAAGTGTTTGCTATTTTTCGCAAAACCTTCTCTGTGAGTGTGGAGCTGCGTACCGGCTAGATAATTTATTTTACATACTATAAGAAGTACGACGCACGTAGTTAATGCTCAGAAAATAATATTTAAATGACTTAAAAAAAAATAGTTCAAGTAAAATTACAAAAAAGAACTGAAAATCATTTTTGTTATTAACTTGAATCTATGACCTCTCACCAATGTGCTAAAATATAGAAAACACAAACCGAAACTCAAACTAAAACTGAATTAAGGTGAAGCCATGTTTATATCAATATAGACTGGTCGTCCAATTGGATATAAAATCAATTCATATTGTAAAATGGAGTCATTCATACTTTTATTTAGGCCATCATTCATAACTTAATAGAGATATCATTCAAAGGCCAATAAAATTTAAAATGGCTTTTGTCAATTAGTTTGTGTGTTGATCCAGATTGTGTTACACAATAATGAGATGTGAGGTGATTGACTTGGTACATCATTCCCTAGACCCATTGTTATTCTTGAATTCACGACAAATTTGGTTCGTATAAAACCAACATAACGTTTGTAATACATCATCAGTTCATCACTTGCATTCATTAGAGAGCTCGTAGTAGTTTTAACTTCAGGTTTCATCGGTCAACAGAAAAAGGGAACTTGCACGATGAAGGTAAGCCCGGATGGAGAAAACAAATCAAAGCATCAGTAAATGCAAAGGTATACATATTTTCAGGCTTTTATCTGGATCTTTGCCACATTTATTGTTACTTCCTCCGCCGGATTTATAGGCAGTGGTGGAAGTAGAGCATTGGGAAGCGGTGGCATTGGTGGTCACCGTACTGGTGACGTGGACACAGTTGTTGTTCATCACCACCACGGAGGATTTTCCGGAGATCATTTTCACACAGGACACCCGGAAGTTCAAACTGTCAAGGTTATACATCACGATGTGGCTACAAGTTCACACTTAGGTGGAGCTCCTGGTTTCGATGGTCATGGTAATCAATATGGCGGTTTCACTTCGACTGCTGGTGTTGGTCTTGTTAAAACAGTTAATATAATTCATCAACATGGTAGTCACGGATTCGGTGGATTTAATGGAGGATTTGCCTCTGATCATTCTCATGTTGGAGCTCCTCATCACGAGGTTAAAACTATTAAAGTAATCCATGAAGAAGATGGCCACTCACAAATTGGTGGTTTTACTGGTGGAATACATGACCACCCACATGGTAGTCACCATGAAGTCAAAACAGTTAAAGTAATTCATCAGGATGCCGGGCATGCACACGGTGCAAGTTTTGCTGGAGGTCTAGATCACTCCTCCTATGGCTACGATCATTCTTTAGTTGGTCATCATGCAACCAAAACCATTAAAGTTTTTCATCAATTGGCTGGCCAAGATCATAGACACGTTGGTCACGATCAAGGTCATGTTGCTAATACCGCAGCTCCTCTATCGCCTGTAGCCCATCACGAAGTCAAGACTATCAATGTCATCCACCATGCAGAACCGCCAAGTAACTCGTATTTGCCACCAGTCTCGACACCAATAGACTTTAACTAAGACTCCATTCATTATTTCCATTATCATTATTATTATTTCTTCTCCATTAAAATGTCATCCCTTAGTTGTAAGTACAACACGTTAGATGAAAGCCGATGTTAAATCTTTTAACGGCCAATAAAGAAAACTTTTTGAAAAATAATATCAACAATCCTATTGTCAGGATTATTTGACAATGGTGAAGGACTTGAACGATTGGCAAAAAAGACGAAACAAACAGAAATTATTTAAAATAAAAAACAAAGGACACTAAACCCAACCTGTGTCTAACATTTCAGCAAAATCGGGTGATGGGTCTATATGGCAGATATATTCAGATATGAACCAATCTGGAGCAAATTTGACAAGGATTTCGAGGGATATAATAAAACTAAAACCCCGAATTTCTTTGAAATCGGGTAATAAATACACATTTTATGGACCAAGCTCTTGAATCGCGAAATCGGTCTATGTGGTCCAGTCTGAAATTTTTGAGAAATCTTACTTGGTAAAGATATTGGTGTTGCTCACTTAAGAGAAACTAAACCCAACCTGTGTCTAACATTTCAGCAAAATCGGGTGATGGGTCTATATGGCAGATATATTCAAATATGAACCAATCTGGAGCACATTTGACAAGGATTTCGAGGGATATAATAAAACTAAAACACCGAATTTCTTTGAAATCGGGTAATAAATACACATTTTATGGACCAAGCTCTTGAATCGCGAAATCGGTCCAGTCTGAAATTTTTGAGAAATCTTACTTGGTAAAGATATTGGTGTTGCTCACTTAAGGGGCTTGTAAATGAGCTATATCATGTTACGAATTGATTTGTATTCGTATCATCCATGGTTGTGAGAAGTTACAATAGAAGTCTGTGCCAGAAGTCTTAAAGCCAAATCAGGGAAGAATTGCGCCCTCTACAATCCAGGGCAATGCATTTTTTCTAAAAAATAATTTTAACGAAATTTTTTTGGTAAACTTAATTTTAACGAAATTTTCTCTAAGGACCAAATTGTAATGGATTTTTTGCTAAAGATTTTACTTTGGAGTTTTTTTAACAAAATATTTTTAAAATTTCCTTTTAAGAAAACTTCTTGAAATAAATCAAACAGAATTTTCTCTAAAAATTAATTTTATAACTATTTTCTATTAATTTGTGTTTTATTAGTATAAATTCATTGAAATTGTAACGCTTGACAAAATTGTATTTAAATTTTTTTTAATATTTTTGTTGTTATTCAGGAATATTTTAACTAGTATTAAATATGGTGTGCAAAAAAAAAATAATAATAATAGAGCATCGAGACGAATTATATTAGCAATAAAATAAATTATTGAAAATGCTTAAAATAAAAACAAGTAGGCCGGGCCGAACTTTGAATACCCACCTCCTCGGGTATATATGTAAACCACCTTTCACCATATACGACAAGGATGTCGATAAGCCTAACATAAGTCACTGTTTCAAATTTCAGCGAAATCGGATTATAAATGTGCTTTTTATGGGCCCAAAACATTATATCGAGGGATCGGTCTGTATGGCAGCTTTATCCAAATCTAGACCGATCTGAGCCAAATTGAAGAGAGCTGTCGAAGGGTCTAACACAACTCCCTGTCCCAAATTTCGGCGAAATCGGAAATCGAAATCCTTAAGTCGAGAGATCGGTCAATATGGCAGCTATATCCAAATCTGGACCGATCTGGGCCAAATTGAGGAAGGATGTCGAAGGGCCTAACACAACTCATTGTCCCAAATTTCAGCAAAATCGGACAATAAATGTGGCTTTTATGGGCCTAAGACCCTAAATCGGCGGATCGGTCTAAATGGGGCTATATGAAGATATAGTCCGATATAGTCCATCTTCGAACTTAACTTAACCTACTTATGGACAAAAAAGAATCTGTGCCAAATTTTTATGAATTTAATTTAAAGACTGTAGCGTAATTTCGACAGACAGACGGACGGACATGGCTAGATCTTAGATTTTTACGCTGATCAAGAATATATATACTTTTTAGGGTCGGAAATGGATATTTCGATGTGTTGCAAACGGAATGGCAAAATGAATATACCCCCATCCATCGGTGGTGGGTATAAAAATTTAAGTACCCTGAAAATTCGAACTGATCACACTAATTTATAATCACCAAATATGTCCTTTTTGTTTTTATACCCTCCACCATAGGATGGGGGTATACTAATTTCGTCATTCTGTTTGTAACACCTCAAAATATGCGTCTGAGACCCGATAAAGTATATACAATAAATTCTTGATCGTCATGTCATTTTAAGTCGGTCTAGCCATGTCCGTCCGTCCGTCTGTCTGTCGAAAGCAATAGATGGTACACAAGATTCGGCCCCGGCCGAACTTAGCAAGCTCTTACTTGTTATTTTCCCATTTCGTTTTTCCATTAGGCAGCTAGGTGCCTATAATGACATTCGTAAAATAGTACACATTTTTTATTTGTTTCTCTTTCAAGACGAGCTTAATGATCAGAGATTTAGTGCACATTTACACATTTATTGAATGTGTAACATAACCTGTACACTGCGCCACGACTATAGGTCGCAATTCTCATCCGATTTAACTGAAATTTTGCATGAAGTAGTTTGTTTTCACTTTCAATAACTGTACCAAGAATGGTCCACATCGATTTATAACCTGATATAGCTGCCATATAAACTTATCTCGGATCTTGACGTCTTAAGCCTCTAGAGAGCGCAATTCTTATCCGATTTGACTGAAATGTTGCATAAAGTGTTTGGTTTTCACTACCGATAACTGTATCAAGATTTGTCTGTAACCTTATGTACCTGCCGATCTTAGATCTTGGCTTCTTGAGCTTCTAAATGGCGCAATTCTTATCCGATTTGACTGAAATTTTACATCAGGTATGGTGTTTTGAATTTCAATAACTGTGCTAAGGATGATTTAATCGGTTAATAACCCGAAATAGCTCCTATTAAAACCGATCTTGGATCTTGACTACTTGAGACTCCAGAGGGCGCAATTTTCATCCGATGTGGATGAAATTTTCAAAAAACTTTTTTTATGTCAAAGTACGTGCCAAGTATGTCCATAACCTGATATAGCTCCCATAAAAATCGACGTCGAGTGTGAACATCTTTACCGACAGTAAAATTGCCATAAGGACAATAACAACCAGGACGGTGAGGTCACGAACAGTTTCGGAGTATAAGAAGGATATTAACGCCTTCTCAGAGGATGGCAAAATCCGCATCGTTTGTGTGCCGGGCCATAACGGAGTAAGGCAAAATGAAAGGGCAAACGATTCAGCGATGAAGGCCAGAGTACTGCCGTCAATAAACTTGGTTAACCCGAAGCCTTTCAGGTTGACGCAGTCCGAGTTAAGGGAGTGGGCGACGAATGTGCATGCAACATTGTGGAACAGCGAAACGGTCGGTAGGACGGCGATAATCCTATGAGGGGATCCAGATCGTGAGAAGACGAGGCTATTACTGAAAGGAAGCAAGAGGAGGTCAATATAGCTATTGGTATTATAACGGGACACATAGGACGACGAGCTCACTTATGTAAAATCTGTGCGGTAGTGATAGCATGTGTAGGGCATGCGGGGAAGATGAAGAGACATTGAAGCATTTCCTTTGTATAACAAATACAGGCACTTATGTGGAGACACAATACCAGACATAAACCAACTTAAAGGAGTGGAATAAAAAGCAATTAAGGATTTTGTAAGTAGCACGGAATTCCTAATTTTTTTATAGAGGTTATTTTATAGTTTTTAGAGCGCGATTACTGGCTTCGGTTTATGTCCATAGTGGCATGGGGCGGATTAATATCTGCACCCTCTTTTCAATCTAACCTAACCTATTCTCCGATTTCGCGGAAATTTCGGACCGTGAGTTGCGTTAGGCCCCTTGACATCTTTCTGCAATTTGGTCCAGCTCAGTTCAGATTTGGATATAGCTGTCACGTAGACCAAGCTATCGATTTATGGTTTTGGACCCATAAAAGCCGCACTTGTTGCCCTATGTCGCTGAAATTTCGGGCAGTAAGTTGTGTTAAGCCCATCGACATTCTTCTTCAATTTGGTTCAGATTTAAATAAACCAAATCGGTTCAGATTTAAATAAAGCTGTCATATAGACCTATCTTTCGGTTTTATTTCTTGGGCCCATAAAAGGAGCAATTGTAAAATTTGGGACAGTGAGATGTGTAAGGCCCCTCGACATCTTTCTTCAATGTGACCCAGATTGGTTTAGATTTGGATATATCTTCCATATAGATCGTTCTCTAGATTTAAAGTCTTGACTCTAATAAACACGCATTTGTAATCTAATTTCACTGAAATTTGACACAGTGACTTATGTTAGGCTTTTCGACATCCGTGTCGTATATGGCTCAAATCGGTCTATATTAGAATATAGCTACCAAAAAGGCCAATATTTTGTTCTACAAATTTTAACAATGACTTGTACTCATAAGACCATTCAATGTCCATGCGAATTTGGTCCAAATCAAACCATGGGGGCCTAAATTATGCATTTTTCTCCGGACTATGACGAAAGATTGTTTACTTATATACCCGCGGTGGTGGGTATCCAAAGTTCGGCCCTGTATAACTTAACGCCTTTTAACTTGTTTGATTTGAGATGGTTTTGAATCACTGCAACTGGTTGACTTTAATATGTGGTATTAAAAGTTTCTTCGGAGTGCTACTTTGTATATCTTCACAAACTCGAGAACGCCCGCGGGGGATTTTATTAACGTTGCCCGAACAACACACCTCAAGTTCTGTTTTCAGGTACACATCTGCGTGTCATATAAAGAAATTAATTGTAATTTTCAAAAATTTCAATCATTGAATCAATTAAAAAATTAATTGAAAGTTTTAAACATTTTTTAATTGATTCAATTATAACATAAATTTAAAGTTTA